>NC_053398.1:45567181-45888538 GCF_905171765.1 Bufo bufo
AGCCTGCCATGTTGAAACAATGGATGATGTTATATAAAAAGGGCCTGTGTAGCTGAACATTTTTGTAGAGATTTTATGGTTGGCGCCCTGGTGGAGGTGGTGCTCAGCAGGAGGCAATCTCCAAGAAGTAAAATTAGTGGAATCACGGCACTCAAGAATCGTAGTGCAAATAAATTTGTCTTTATTCAGAGAACTCCAAATATGACCGTTAGGGGGCAGACACTAGTATTTCGGTCCATCCTGGTCCTCGTTCACAGCCAATTAGAAAGAGCAGGTATAGAATAGCTCCACCACACATCAGCTATTCTATACCTGCTCCTTCTAATCAGCTGTGAACAGGGATCGGGACGGCCCAAAACACTAGGGTCTGCCCCCTATTGGTTATTCTTGGAGCTCTCTGAATAAAGGCAAATTTATTTGCTTCACGATACTTGAGTGCCATGGTTCCACCAATTCTAGCTTAACATTTTTCAACATGTACCATAGTACCAAGTGGAGTGCAGAAGCCTGCACATATTCATGCTTAATGATGAATTGCAGATTGCTTGGAAAATGTACAGATGGCGCCTTCCTATTCCACCTGGGAGGGAGAAATGTGATATACAGTATGTAGATTTTGTTAACCGTTAAGTACCATCTGTGCAAAAAATGGCCTACCAGAGATGAAACCATGCATAATTAATGTATTGTAGCTGATGAGATAAATCATGTAATATCTCTAAGCCCCTGTTCACACGACAAGATTTGATGAGGATTTAAGACCAGCGTCTTCGCCTCGATCCTCATGAAATCCGCTATCACATCCAATGCAGGTGAAAAGTGCCCATTCACATATATTATAGGGAAAAAAACTGTCGCAGAAAAAAATTGTCCTTGAGCTCATTCTTCTGATAGCCCCTTGAGTGACGTCCACCTCAGAAGTCCAAGTGTCATCTTCAGTTTTTTTTTACGCAGATCCACGTGTAAATGCACATTGGATTTGTCATAGACAAATGTTGAACATGAACATACCCTAAGGTTGCCCATACGAAAGTGAGACAGAAGCCAGCTGATAGCCTAAGCATGCATGTTATCAAATAGGAAGCCATTGATAAGTGGAGAAACATGGACAAGATAAACTCTAAACCCGTCCATCTAATGGATGATATCTAGGCACTTCCCATACCTGCTAGATTGTCCCCTCAAAAGTGTCCAGATCCAGTAAAAAGAGCAGTAATAACTAATAAATATCTAAAGTGTATGGTCAGCTATCTCACCAATCAGGAAAAACAGGCCCAGGCTCCATTAATGTCTGAGAGTTATGGAAAAGATATGTAGAATGGAAGGTTGAAGGACTCCTGTTCTGCTAATAGGTGGGGTCCTCCACCCTGCAGGGGCTGATTGGCCATAAAACCTACAGGGAAATTTCCAGGTGGGCCGATGCTCATGGGGCCGCCCGAAGCTTCCTTATGGCCACCGGCTGGGTACATAATGATCTGATGCCCTCGGCGTTAGTTAATGCTAGGAGTGTCAGGTACTTCCACAGTTGGCGTCCTGAATTCAACTGTATCACTGTCCTCAGGACAGGTGAATACAACTATGCGGACGGCGGTATTTTATGTTGCACTGTGGTATTTGGATCTGCTGGGGTGGTATTTTGTGCTGCCCCGCCTTCTGTCAATCTGGATCTGCCTATGAAATGGGGCCACTTTTAGGTTTCTTTCCAGGGTCACTTTAAGTTCCCAGTCCACCCCTGCCCACGTGTCAGACATTTACTGTGAAAATAGTCCGAGGGAGAGACAGCACCACTTTCAAATTTACTTTTAGTAGATCCAATCCGTGGCGGTGCCCGCAGTGTTGAACCCTAGCCCATCGAGTTCCAAGAGATCATAAGATGTAGAGAAGACTGCGGCACTCAATGTCTTCACAATATGCAGAGTTTTATTCACCAACCATGCGACGTTTCGACTCCTAAGAGTCTTCTTCAAGCAAAAGGAAGACTCTTAGGAGTCAAAATGTCGCATGGTTGGTGAATAAAAATCTGCATATTGTGAAGACATTGAGTGCCGCAGTCTTCTCTACATCTTAAGACATTTACTGTGCCCACAATTTCCCACGACGCATTTACTATACCAGGAGCAGCAGATTGTTGGAAAGGAAGCCTTCCTTTGCAACAGTCGGCTGCTCGTTAAGTGGAGTTGAAGCGCTGCATTTACATGCAGTGATCTCCTCCGTAGTATGAGAACGAGGGATCACTATCTCTTGTCCCCATACAGAATTATTACTCCTGGGCAGCAGAGACTGTTTAGACAGCATGATCTGCTGTCCAGGAACGATGATTGAGCTGACCAATGACCATACCTCCGATCATTTCACCCGGGTGATCTCCGGCATCTTTAGAGCGGCAGATTATCGTGAATGAGCATTCGTAGGAACGTTTATTTCCAATAGTCAGCCGAAATATTGGGCTGTGTAAATCCAGTTTAAGATATCTAACAAAACTTAAAGGTTTGTGGAAGTTATCTGACCTGTGGTCACATCCTTGGCCATTTTGCGATATCAATGTATATGACATATGAAGCTGTAGAAATGTCTAGCGTCATATACACTCACCTAAAGAATTATTAGGAACACCATACTAATACGGTGTTGGACCCCCTTTTGCCTTCAGAACTGCCTTAATTCAACAAGGTGCATAGCATTCTTTAGAAATGTTGGCCCATATTGAAAGGATAGCATCTTGCAGTTGATGGAGATTTGAGGGATGCACATCCAGGGCACGAAGCTCCCGTTCCACCACATCCCAAAGATGCTCTATTGGGTTGAGATCTGGTGACTATGGGGCCATTTTAGTACAGTGAACTCATTGTCATGTTCAAGAAACCAATTTGAAATGATTCGAGCTTTGTGACATGGTGCATTATCCTGCTGGAAGTAGCCATCAGAGGATGGATACATGTTCTCATTCTGTTTACGCCAAATTCAGACTCTACCATTTGAATGTCTCAACAGAAATCGAGACTCATCAGACCAGGCAACATTTTTCCAGTCTTCAACAGTCAAATTTTGGTGAGCTTGTGCAAATTGTAGCCTATTTTTCCTATTTGTAGTGGAGATGAGTGGTACCCGGTAGGGTCTTCTGCTGTTGTAGCCCATCCGCCTCAAGGTTGTGCGTGTTGTGGCTTCACAAATACTTTGCTGAATACCTCGGTTGTAACGAGTGGTTATTTCAGTCAACGTTGCTCTTCTATCAGCTTGAATCAGTCAGCCCATTCTCCTCTGACCTCTAGCATCCACAAGGCATTTTTGCCCACAGGACTGCCGCATACTGGATGTTTTTCCCTTTTCACACCATTCTTTGTAAACCCTAGAAATGGTTGTGCGTGAAAATCTCAGTAACTGAGCAGATTGTGAAATACTCAGACCAGCCCGTCTGGCACCAACAACCATGCCACGCTCAAAATTGCTTAAATCACCTTTCCTTCCCATTCTGACATTCAGTTTGGAGTTCAGGAGATTGTCTTGACCAGGACCACCCCCCTAAATGCATTGAAGCAACTGCCATGTGATTGGTTGACTAGATAATTGCATTAATGAGAAATAGAACAGGTGTTCCTAATAATTCTTTAGGTGAGTGTATATACATGTATACACACACTGAATAGTGTATAAACCGCAGTCTTATTTTGTGTCAGTTGTACAGAGAAGTATTGAGCAATGGTTTGTACAGGACACGATGCAGAATGCTAAAATATTACAAAAATGCAATCCTTTGCCAAGAGAAGCATCTAAATACCCTATGAGCTCAGGGGCAGAAACGCTCAACAAAACTCATCCCTTTTAAGTCACTGGACGCAATGATTTAGTAATACATTTCAGATAATCTCATTGTTAAAGGGACACTTGCGTCAGAAAGGGGTCATTTTTAAAACTATTTTTTAAGAGAAGTTTTGGCAGTTTTCATTTTTGTTTCGGCAGTACCATACCATTGAAAATGAAATACAAAAATAACGTACTTCTGTGGCAGTCAGCACAGAGAGATAAAAACTCCTATACAGATAAGTAGTCCATTTTTTTTGTTTACTGCTGCTGTGAGGGGAAGATGTTATCTACTGGTATAATAGTAGGTTAGTAGAATCGGAATAACACTATGATGACTGTATTGTTTTTGTAATATAACTTGATAAAGATATACTTGTCAGGTATCAGTATAATGTGTGATGTACTCCTTCCTCTTCCCTCTCTATGGGTCTGACTGAGAGAGTTGGGTGTTGTACCTCCGCCGATCTGATATTGATGACCTAGGTCATCAGTAAAAATACTTGGACAACCCCTTTAAGTGAGGCTGTCTGCCATGCTAAAAGTCCAAACAAAGGTTAAAGAGTCAGGACAGAAAGTAGAATACATGGAGTGGCTTCAACACATTGGGGGTCATTTATCAAACTGGTGTAAAGTAGAACTGGCTTAGTTTATCATTGCAACCAATCAGATTCCACCTTTCATATTGGACAGCTCCTTTGGAAAATGAAAGGAGGAATCTGATTGGTTGCTATTGGCATCTAAGCCAGTTCTACTTTACACCAGTTTGATAAATGACCCCCATTAAATCTAGAAAACCATCCACCTGATTTAAAAAATAAATAAATAAAAATCTATAGAATATTCACAAATAGGCTGCTAATGTGATGATACATTTGATGGTAGTGTCCCTGTAAAGAAAATCTATTTATTGTCAGTTATATCATTTGTAAAGAGCCACAATTTTCCAAAATATAGAAACTCTATACCGCCCAAATGACATGTGTGCGCCGCTGTCCACATGCTTCATACTTCACTGTATGCGTGCTCAACCTGCAGAATGTGGGTGAGGCATGGAGCTAAGTCGTTCTTACCTACCCATGAAAAGGATACAGCCAGAATCTTGTAGTAAGTCAGGGCTGTATGTCAAGTCCAAGAACACCCTGTGCTGCCCAGCTATCTGAGCAAAGGTAGGGCGAGACGTGCTGGCTCTCAAAAAAATTCCGCCAGTTGTTTTTTTTCCTGCTGGACTCTTGACCGAAAGGGTCTGACAACAGGATTATCACATGACAACCAGGACCACGTGGGAGTAAAATAAGAAATGTCGGCAGAGGAATTGTGGACAAAACCTTTGTCACAGTTGTAAGCTGTGTAGCGGGGTGGGCTCCCCAGGATACAGCGAAGTCACGAACGAGGAAAGCAACTTCACCATCAGCTTTTGCCAAAACCGAATTTTACTTAAACGTGGTAAAGAACACAACCACAAATGCTGGGAACATACAATAAATTTACATACACCCAGCCCGAAGGCTGAGACCCTTGTGCTGCACAGCGCGGCGCCCTCCGATGGATGCAGGAGGAAAGTGTGGTAATTTACCTACTGGCAGGCACAACTAAACTGCTACACCTTACCTGTTAATACCCTAAAAAAACAAGAATGATTGTTTGGGTGTGTGGTGTGGGCTAGCCTGCGGTGCAGCACAACGGCTTACAATCTTACAAATCTCTACAGCAGGCATGCTTAACCTGCGGCCCTCCAGAAACTACAACTCCCAGCATCCCTGAACAGCCTACAGCTATCAGCCTATAGCAGGGCATGGTGAGAGTTGTAGTTTTACAACAGCTAGAGGGCCGCAGGTTGAGCATTCCTACAGTATTCTCCCTCCTATAATTGGTCCTGTAGCACATGCCTGAGTATTCCTTCTGAGCAAAACGCCAGCCTGGCTTGAGTTTGTGGGAAATTTATCAGCTCTCAAGTGTAAAATGTCACTTTAAGTTATGGAGTCCTTGCAATGGACTAGCAACACTTGTGGCCTGACACAGAGACACTAACTAACTAACTACAGGCCTGGTCTCAGTGTCTAGGCACCAACACTGCAATGAGGTACGTGCACGATCTTACCGACCCGGGTCTGCTCTGCATCCGCTGGTGACTCTGAACAGAACAAATGCCTCTCCAACAAGCATGCGGTCCCGCAGTGTACGTAGCTTTGCTCCTCAGTTCTCATCGCGTTCCTGGAAGTAATCCTCCTTCCTCTGGACAGGATCAGGGTCTTGGACACGATCAGCTTCACTAAGCTGCAGCTCTGGTCACTGATGTACGCTCCCACACCTGGATGCTGTCAGATCCTCTGCTGACACAGTTCCTCAGTCTCAGCTCCCTTTAAGATGGCTGCTCCCTTTCTCTTCCTCTCCAGGTTCTGTGTAACTCCACCTCTCATGAATATGGAAATTAATTGTTTAGGAAACAGCAGCATCTTGTGGCCGAACAGCAGAATGTCAGTCCAGATAATTGAATTTAATCGACACAGTGATCAGACAAGGAGAGCTGTTTCCCCATCTCACACAGTGAGCATCAGATATTGTAAAGTCACATATTTACAGTAATAAATGTGTGGAGTTGAATTATCATTTGAGGAGACGCTACGTGGTCAAATTTTTCAGTCTGATGTGAATATTAGGACCTGTGCCCGTATTTATCATATTTATTCATCGAAAAAAGAAAATCTGTCTTTGTTGCCCATAGCAACCAATCAGAGCTCAGCTTTCATTCCTTAAAGTGCTCTGGTAGAATGAAAGCTGTGCTGTGATTAGTTGCTATGGGCAACAAAGACAGTTTTTTTTTTCCCTTTTCGATAGTTTTGATTAATTGTCTCCATATTAAGTGCTCCTGCTGGTACTTGATGTCACGGCAAGATATTAGATAATCCTTTCAACTAAGCAATTATTTCATTAGCTCCTATTAAAAAGAAGAATAAGAGCTTTATTCTGCTGCAAGGACAGAGCGGGTGGTGTGTGCAGGGGAAATGTCACCTTGAGGCCTCATGCACACGACCATTCCGTATTTTCGGTCCGCAAACCGCGGATCCTCAAAAAACGGAAGCCGCCCATGTGCCTTCCACAATTTGCAAACGGAACGGGCGGAGTGCTGTCCGCATCTTTTGCGGCCCCATTGAAGTGAATGGGTCCGCATCCGAGCCGCAAAAAACAGTGGCTCGGATGCGGACCAAAACAACGGTCGTGTGCATGAGGCCTGACCCTACTTCTTGTCCATAAAGTTTGGCATTTTAAAGGGGTTATCCCATTACAAAAGCATATTTTCTATCCACAAGATAGAAATAGGGGGGAAATTTGTCAAAAGGAAAACTGGCTTAGTTGCCCATAGCAACTAATCAGATTCCAACTTTCATTTCCCAAAGGAGCTCGGAAAAATGAAAGGTGGAATCTGATTGGTTGTTATGGGTAACTAAGCCAGTTTTCCTTTACACCAGTTTTGATAAATCTCCTTGTAAGTGTCTAATTGGCAAAGGGTCTGACCACTGGGGCCTCTGCTGATCATGAGAATGGGAGCGGTGGACATGCGCGCATCTATGGAGCTGCCCAAACAGAACTGAATGGAGCGGTGGACATTTTAGGATAGGTCATCAATATCAGATTGGCACCTGGGGTACCTGAGAATAGCTCATCAATATTAAAAGCCCGGACAACACCTTTAATTGCCAGCTCAATTATGAGTGCTATTTGTTATGGGGTAAGCACCAAGCCCTTTATTAAGGTATGGGCCAATGTATCTGCGTTCATGGGTGTCTGATGCCCACATGAAGTGGCCAATGGTGGTGTGATTTTGCAAGCAAAGCTTGCAAGGTATTACCTTCAAATTTGTCCACTGTATGTTTCGGCCATATGCGGATGCCGCAATGTCTACCCGTATCCTCATAGTATCTGTCATTACTACTAGGGATGAGCGAATCAACTTTGGATGAAACATCGGAGCACCGTACAGTATTAGAATGTATTGGTTCCGATGAGCCGAAGTTATTATTTCGCAAATTCTCGTGAGACTTCGGGTAATAACTTCATAAATTTATTTTGTACTGTAAAAAAAACATTTCCCGAACTCAGGTTCGGTTCCAAGTGGTACCTAATTACTACCTCTTCCACGGTTGGATTGTATTTCCAATCCTTGATAAAACTACATATATTCTATTTGTTCCACTAGGGCCTCATGCACACTGCCGTTGCTCGGCCATTCCGTGCATCGGGAAGCGCAATTTGCGGTCCCCAGTGCACGGGCACCATCTGTGCGGATTCCGCAGACGGATCCAGAACCACTCAACTTGAATGGGTCCGTGATCCATCCGCACTGCAAAAAAATAGAACATGTTCTAATTTTTTTTGGTACGGAGGCACGGAGAGAAACCCACGGAAGCACTCTGTTCCGCACTGCACCTTCCGTATTCCGGGCAATGGCCGTGTGCATCAGGCCTAAGGCCTCTTTCACACGAGCGTGTCCGGATAAGGTCCGGATGCGTTGCGGCAAACCCGCGTGAGTAGGTTTTGACTGCGATTGCGTTCCGTTGTTTAGTTTTTATCACGCGGGTGCAATGCGTTTTGCACGCGCGTGATAAAAAACTGACTGTGGTACCCAGACCTGAACTTCTTCACAGAAGTTCAGGTTTGGGTTCAAGGTTGTGTAGATGACCCAATCATTATTATTTCCCCTTATAACATGGTTATAAGGGAAAACAATAGCATTCTGAATACAGAATGCATAGTACAATAGGGCTGGAGGGGTTAAAAAAAAAATAAAAAAATTTAACTCACCTTAATCCACTTGTTCGCGCAGCCGACATCTCTTCTGTCTTCATCTGTGAGGCAAAGGACCTTTGATGACATCACTGCGTTCATCACATGGTCCATCACCATGACGTCATCAAAGGTCCTATTCCTCACAGATGAAGACAGAAGAGAAGCCGGCTGCGCGAACAAGTGGATTAAGGTGAGTTAAATTATTATAAAAAAAAATTTAACCCCTCCAGCGCTATTGTACTATGCATTCTGTATTCAGAATGCTATTATTTTCCCTTATAACCATGTTATAAGGGAAAATAATAATGATTGGGTCCCCATCCCGATCGTCTCCTAGCAACCGTGCGTGAAAATCGCACCGCATCCTCACTTGCTTGCGGATGCTTGCGATTTTCACGCAGCCCCATTCGCTTCTATGGGGCCTGCGTTACGTAAAAAACGCACAAAATAGAGCATGCTGTGAATGCACAAGTGATGCGTGAAATTCACCGCTTATGTGCACAGCCCCATAGAAGTGAATGAGTCCGGATTTAGTGCGGGTGCAAAGCATTGCACCCGCGCGGAAATCTCTCCCCGTGTGAAAGAGGCCTAAGGGTGCTGCCACAGGTTCAGGTTTTTTTTTTGCAGTTTTTGAAGCCCAAATCAGGAGAGAAAGTATAAAGGACAGACGTGACTTCTCTTTTTTAATCCGCTCCTGATTTTGGCTTCAAAATCTGAACACGTGGCCGCACCCTAAGAAGCTGTGTGCTTAGAGGAACAGGGAGATGCCAGAAATCTGAACTCTCAGTTTATATAAAAAAAAACCACCGGAGCTGCTTCAGTGATGAAGTACAAGGAGGGAAACGTGAGACATTGCTCAATAGTACTTATTACATTACCATTAGTACAAGACCTCTCCTATGCCTACAGCAAGAACCAGGCTGTACAATAATACAATTTATCTCAATCAAGGATTAAACAGAAGACATTGAGATTTTTTTTTAGATATTTTACATGCCTCAAAGCTCATCAAAACTTGAACATATTAAAGTATTTAAAGGGGTATGTCCACATGAGGCATTTATGTCATATCCACAGGATACACCATAAATGTCTGACAGATATGGGTTCCACCAGACTAGGGGGTCATCTGACCTCTACCCTGCCTGGTGAGGTGGTCACTGGCCGCAGCATTCAGGTAGAGGAAGAATAGAGAGATGGTGGAACGGTTGTCCAGTGGTTAGCACTTAGGGTTTGCAGCTCTGGGGTCCTAGGTTTGAGTCCGACCAAAGGCAAAATCTGCATGGATTGATGGTTAGTATGTTATTGGGTTTCCTCCAACAACATACAGATTGGTGAGACTAATGATAGTGATGAACATCCATGTACAGTGCTGTAAGAACTATGTGTATATATATATTAAAAGAAAAATGGTTGAACGGTCTAAAATGGGATTATCCCTTTAAGGAGCTATGCTGCTGCATCATTATGACCTCTATGTTTTTACAATGTAGGTGATATTACAATGTATTGCTATTGTAACAACCGTAACATGACAAAATGGAATTGATTTTTGAATACCAGTGTGGGGTCCGGTCTGATGCTGTCACCAATCTAGGCAATGTCTAGAGGCTGGTGAGTAATGTCTCTTAGGGGTCATGCGCTCTGGTTTCGTACTGTGACTACACTTTATTATGCCCTTGTAAGAATTCCCAGCAATGAGGAGGTATATTACAGCCACATGGGTTCATGCAACTTATTGCTGTGTGTCGTGTCGTAGATCAATAAATGATCAGATCAATTTGGCTTATGCAACAGGTTTCAGTACCTTCTTATGCCAATTGCATAAATGCTCCCCAATTTTCTTATTTTCTTTTATCAGTACTGTGTTGCTTGACATGAAAAGTAAAAGGTTCAAATGTGTAGCAGTAACAATGCAGTTTTCCTTAGGGCTCAAGCACACGAACATATTTTTTGACCATGTCCATTCCGTTGTTTTTTTTGTGACCTGTATGCGGAACCATTCACTTCAATGGGGCCTGCAAAAAAACGGAAATGTGTGCATTCCGTGTCCGTATGTACGCATGGCTATGCCACAAAAAAAAGTCCTATTATTGTCCCCATTATGGACAAGAAAAGGGACTGTTCTATTAGGGGCCAGGCGTTCCGCAAAATGATATTTACACTGAAAAAAGAAAAAAAAAAAAAAAATATATATATATATATATATATATATATAGTATATTTCTAATAAAATAAATATAACATATAGATAAATACAGTAAATATTAATCTGAAATATTGGGTCTGGATTGTATTATTGAATGAATAGATTTGACCCAGGTCAATGCCTCATCTTGGGTAAGTAAGGCTACTTTCACATTAGCGTTTTTTGCGGATCCGTCATGGATCTGCAAAAATTCTTCCATTACAATAATACAACCGCCTGCATCCGTCATGAACGGATCTGGTTGTATTATGTCTTCTATAGCCAAGATTGATCCGTCATGAACTCCATTGAAAGTCAATTCTATTGTGTCAGAGAAAACGGATTCGTCCCCATTGACTTACGTTGTGTGTCAGGATGGATCCGTTGGGCTCCGCATCCCAGGATGGACAGAAATATGCTGCAGGCAGCGCTTTGGTGTTCGCCTCCAGAGTGGAATGGAGAATGAACGGAGGCAAACTGATGCATTCTGAGCGGATCCTTTCCCATTCAGAATGCATTAGGACCAAACTGATCCGTTTGGACCGCTTGTGAGAGCCCTGAAACGGATCTCAGAAACGGAAAGCCAAAACGCCAGTGTGAAAGTAGCCTAAGGTGTCAGAAATGGTTACATAATGAGACAATGCTCGCAATTGTCCACATTGTGTTAAGCTGCAAAAGAGTTTAACAATCTAGGAGTTGTACCTATAAAAGAAAATGTTGCCATTCCAAGGAGGAGTACAAGTTGGCACAATAAGCTGTAAGACTTGCCTGACCAGTCTTGCCACCAAGAGCTCTTCAAGCCTCATTATGTATATATATGTATATCAGATAGCATGTGCACCATGTCCCATCCACGATCCATTAGGTCCAATTACATATTACAAGAAAACAATGTCACATCCCCTCAGCTGCCCTGTGGATTTCCGCCCTTCCATGGTGATAATCTCGACCTTCAGCAATGGGGTTTCCTGTATCCCCTGCTGTAGGCGCAGCTTTTATACTGCCATATGTTTCACCAAGAGACCACTGTGTTAGGGCTCATGCATTGGACTGTATGTATTTTGCAGTATGCAAACGGATCTGCAAAAAATACGGATGATGTGCGGAAATGCATCTGTATATCTTCCGTTTCCGTTCCGTTTTTTGCGGAACCATCTATTGAAAATGTTATGCCAATTTTATCTATGTAATTACTGTATACTGTATATGCAATACGGAAAAACGGAACAGAAAGGGAAACACAACGGAAACAAAAACCGGAACAACGGATCCGTGAAAAACGGACCGCAAAACACAGAAAAAGCCATACGGTCGTGTGCAGGAGGCCTTAAACAGAGGACCAAGAGCTCTACTTTGTCCTAGCAGTGACCTAGTCTATGCTTCTTACAACTGAAAGACATTATTAGGGTCCATTCACGCGTCCGTTTGTGTTTTGCGGATCCGCAAAACACGGACTCCGGCAATGTGCTTTCCAGTGTGTTCTCAAAGAAAATGCCTTTTTTTGTCTGCAATTGTGGACAAGAATAGGACATGTTCTATTTTTTTGCCGAACGGAAGTGCAGATCCACAAATGCGGATGCGGACAGCACATTCCGGCCCCATTAAAAAAAGAATGGGTCCGCACCTGTTCCGCAAAATTGCGGAACGGATGCGGACATGTGAATGGACCCTTAAAGGCATATTACAGTGCCAGTATGAGCCGTTATTGTTGGTATGCCCTTCTACTAGCCTTACAAAGAACATTCTCTTCACCTCTAAGGGCTCGTTCACATTCGGGTGCTGTCAATGGGCCGATATGTCCAATTTTCTTCAGGGACCATGGCTTTGTGCACAGAAAGTTGCAGCCTGCACTATTTTAGTACAGTTGTCATGTTAGACTCAGCAACTCAAGTTAAGTGGTCAGTGAAAAAAAATGGACAGCACACGATCGGCATCCGTATGTGTTACGCTTTTCATCGATGATTGCTAGGAGATGCTAAAAACTTTTTTTTTTTGCTGGCTAAGAAAAACAGATGGCATACTGATGCCATATGGATAGTAAAAAAATGGAGAAACAGAATGCAGTTAGAGACAATGCTGATTCTAAGCAGACAGAAAAGTCATTGAGTTTTACAATGTTCGACCAAATATATACAGTGTGTATATATATATATATATATATATATATATATGCAAATAAAAAATATATCCCCAACATTACAAGTAATTCTTTAATTCTACTCCATAGGTGACATCATTGGATCCAACCTATTTCAATCCAGTTCTTTTCAGAACTTTTTGACATTGTTGCTTACCCCAAACAAAAAAACACTACTTTTGAATGGTACGGTCCTGATTTTGGCTTAGCTTCACTGAATGGAGCTAAACCACACAGAGGCTTCCCCGAGTTGTCTGCACGGTCACCACGCCAATAATGGACATGTCCATTTTTGCCATGATTTGGAAAACCACACATGAAAAAGCCTCCGCTGCACAAACTGGGAAGCAGTTTTTGCACGGATGCCGCCTAGTTTTAGAGCGGAATCTGTACTGAAATCCGTGTCAAAAATCTGATGTGTAAATCCACCCCAAATGTAATGATGACACGTAGCAGGTGCTTTGGCGTTATATGTTCATTTCCGCTCATATGTTCTGAAGAAACGCAAAGTGAACCTGGAGCTCAGGCAAATACATTGTCTAATACTGTTACAGCTAAGCTCCTATATGCTGGATTTACATGAACCCTGTCCTCAATTTTATTTTTATTTCAGAGATTGCATAGAAAGCTTTTTCTTCATGGGCATAAGAGCGGCCCCTGTGAGGACACAGAAGAGAGGGTTCACATGAACCTGTAGGTCAGGTGCATCTCTCTATGTTCTGTTCACATTGGCATTTTTCCCTTTTCGTCAGGGTTGTAATGAAAATACCAGAACACATTACAGAACCCATTACAAGTAAATGGGATACACAAGAATCATAGCTGCCATCAGAGCAAACATCACAGTGGATGGTGCCCGCTGTGGTATTTTTTGAGGGCTCTATGCCCAACGTGGCATACGGTATTGTGCCCATGTTACAGTTTCATGCTATTGCCTACTAGTTAAAATACTATAAAATACCTGTAACACAATATACTGCAAAAATAATATACTATTCAGTGACGGTGAAAGTAACTGTGTCTCACAATGCCACCATCCAGTGCTCAAGTAATACCAACACAAGATCCAAGATCATTAGTGGATTCCAGAATGAGAAACATTTTGGGGGAGATTTATCATTTGGACATGTCATTTTGCTATGTGAAAACAATGTAAACTGCACATTTGCAACTTTTTCAACGGCACTTGCGCAAAAATTTTGTGAATGTGCCGGTTTTTCCGCTGGCATCACTACCTTCTCAAAAAGGGAGCGTGGCAAAGATGGGGTGGTGGCACATTTATCACCTTCTACACCAGTTTTCCAGCATAGTAGAACACTGAAATCTATGCCAGCTGGGGGCTGGTGTAGATTTCAGTTCAGGCGCACGGACTGCCGGATGCTGTGCCAAATTAATGACAAGTTGTATGTTTTCTGTATTTAGGATCCACTCCTGGTTGAATAAAGTCAAATAATACTGCTATACAATGTCTAAATAATACTGCTATACAATGTCTAAATAATACTGCTATACAATGTCTAAATAATACTGCTATACAATGTCTAAATAATACTGCTATACAGTTAGTATTACGATTTGTGGTTGTCTTTGGTACCCTTTCAACAGGAGGCTGCCGGTGTGTCTTGTGTGATTGCACAGGTCGAACACTCCTCAGGCCTGGCCCTGACTGTCATGGCTGTGTCATGAAGGGAAGACATGACAGTGTGAACAGAACTTTACCAGAATCTATTGCTCTTAGAGCTGTTTCACATGAGCGAGTCCATTGTGGGAATCATGCTCTGTGTGTGAGACCATGATCCCCCATTCTGGACTTGCAGGAGCGCACGGCATCACTGTATCATGATTTATAATGCTGTGTGCCTCTGCATGACCTTTCTTCTACAGCAGTGGTTCTCAACCTTTCTAAAGCCGTGACCCCTTAATACAGTTCCTCATGTTGTGGTGACCCCCAACCATTAAATTTTTTTTCTTGCTACGTCATAACTAATTTTGCTACTGTTATGATGACCCACCAAAAACACGCACAGACACCAATACACCAAATGTTAATTCAAATACACAAGTATTCATTCATAACCACAGAACTTTAGCATAAATACAAAATATTTGTAAACCAAATAAATAACTTTAAAATAAATAATAAACATCAAATACCCCCTAAAAAATAAATCAGTGGTGCGCACAGTACCTCTCAAATAAATAACTCAGTGATGCCCACAGTACCCCCCCCCCCCCCCAAAAAAAAAAAATATAAATCAGTGGTGCTTCAAGTCCCCCCCAAATAATAATTGACAATGAATGGGGACAAAACTGAAGCGCTTTCCCTTTCCGCTATTGAGATCCTATGACAGCGGAAAGGGAAAGCGCAGGTATTAAAGTAGCCCTAATTTGTGATTTGTGTCCTAGGTGTATTACCCCTCCATATTGTAATTCCCTCATATATGCTTCTCCAAAAGGTGGCGCTTCACTTTAACCATAGAAAAGTCATCCCTTTTCCTATATATTTGTATCTACTGTACACACAGGTCACAGTTGGGCCTTGCTCGTACTGTTATATGGGAGACATAAGGTGCTGCTGACCCATATTTCTGACACTGGAAGCCATGATGTCCTCATCCCCTCCACCTCCAGGCGTGTTATATCCCTCATCCCAGATCAGGAGCTCCGTCCACAGAGCAGATTACCTCCGAGCAGACACATCTGATGTATATTTATATCCTCCCTGAGGGATCTGAGGTGTCAAAGCCGCACAATTAGTAGATGATATATACCGACCGACCCTGGCTTGCCGCTCCCCCTTGGTGACATTATATATCTCTACATCTCTGTCCCCAACGACAGTCAGCACATAATCCTACGGGTTTTCTATGAGATTTTGGATGATAAATTATTCATTGAGCATGAATCTTGTTAAAGGCGGTGAGTGGTACAGATCTGACATTCCCAGTCCTTGGAATACGCAAACATCCGGTAATGAGGGGTCGCCTCCTGATCACTTCTCAGCACCTGCTGGTGTTTTACCACCGTTCTCTTTAACCTATTCTTAGCCAATTGCGTTTTCACACATATCGACTTCCCTGTGAAAAATGAGGATGCTCCTGGGCACTGGGAAGCGGAGAAGAGAGTCAGTTTCCATAGCTACGATTTCTACTAACACGAGTCTAGACCGACCGAGAATGAGGGAGCGGCCGCAGTGTATGCAATAGCTGGCTGGTAAAGAGTTAATCCACTTGAAGGGAAAGGTTTATTACTTCGGCGATTGATGGTGGTCAAGAAACAGTGTTATTCCTTCACACTATTTACCAAAACTGAGGATATTAAAATAAAGGAGTGGGGGGTTCTGAGAATTTAGAGGGCATCTGTCAGCAGATTTGTCCCTATGACACTGGCTGACCTGTTACATGTGCACTTGGCAGCTGAAGACATCTGTGTTGGTCCCACGTTCATATGCGTCCGCATTGCTGAGAAAAATGATGTTTTACTATATGCAAATTAGCCTCTAGGAGCGACGGGGGCGTTGTCATTACACCTGGAGGCTCTGCTCTCTCTGCAACTGCTACCCCTTTGCACTTTAATTGACAGGACCCGGTAGTTAAAACATCATCACGCCTGCTGAGGACAGGCAGAGGACACGGCAGTTGCAGAGAGAGCAGAGCCTCTAGCTGTAACGGCAACGCCCCCATTGCTCCTAGATGCTCATTTGCATATATTAGAGCAACGATTCCGTTTTGTCCCCTTTTCATGGTCAATGGGGACAAAACAGAACAAGCCAGATCAGGATGCTTTCCGTTCCGGTTTGTTCAGTCTTTTGACTGGACACAAAACCGCTGCAAGTTGCGGTTTATGCCGGTCTGTGAAACTAAATACAATGTAAGTCAACGGTTTGTTCAGTTTCGAATTAATACAGCCGCATTCCAATGGAACAGATGCATCTGGATGTATTAAATCAAAACATCTCAAAACCGGAATACAAAGCGCATATGTGAAAGTAGCCCCTAGGTCTAATCCATGGAGGTTCTCCTCAAAATGTATGGGACTACAAGAAGCTGCTGCTGATGTATTGTGCCAGATACCATAGGACCTTGTCTTGTGGAGTCCTTATTTGGACAGGTCAGAGCTGCTTTAGCGGAATACCCAACAATCTGAAATCTTAGAGTGCTTTCACACAGTCAGTGTTTGATCAGTGATTTCTATCAGTGATTGTGAGCCAAAACCAGATGCTAGTCAATAACACAGAACAGGTGCAGAGCACAAAATACAGCCCCAGCAGAACCAATACCGCAGTGCAGCATAAAATACTGCCACCTGTGTCGCAATAGTCAACTGAGGATGGTGATATACTTAAATTTAGGAGAGCACTTTTGGGTGCTGGCCAGATGCATAAGTACCGTACCTGTTGCTTCTACGATTAATTAAAGCTGAGAGCATCAGAACATTATGTACCCAACCAGCGGGGATGAGGAGAGCTAGGGTGGCCTCCTGGGCATCGGCCCACCGGGAATTTTCCCTGTAGGATCTATGTCCAGGCTGCCCCTAGGGCCAGGTGTTGGACCTCCACCAATCTCATATTGCCGACCTATCCTATGGATAGGTCATTAATATGTTAGTTCTGAAGAACACCTATAAAAGTGAAGAGCTTTCAGGAAGACTTGTGGCCAATGAAGATTAGTCTGCATGCAGAGTTATGGTATATATTCTCATTTGTAAGCACAAGGGTTTTCTCTCCTCTTTCTTATAGATTCGGTGTAAATGTTGAATTGCCGGACTAATAGGTGTAAGAAGTAAAGCAAATTCACTGCATATACTTGCCAGTCTAAGGCCTCATGCACACTTCCGTTGTGCGTCCATTCAGTGCAACTTGAATGGGCCCGTGATCCATCCGGACTGCAAAAAATAGAACATGTTTTCAAGTGAATGGGAACGCATCCGTAATGCGGGGAGCACACGGCCGGTGCCCGCATATTGCAGACCCGCTGTTTGCGGGTCGCAATACGGCCACGGCCGTGTGCATGAGGCCTAACACGCACACATCTCATGGGCGTTCCAGGATGCATCCTGTTTGCACAGACACTGCTGAAAGCTGCTAAGCACACTCAGTTTCTGAGATGAGAGACCTATAGCCTCCAGCCTTTCTAGAAAAATAAGAAAAAGGACTAGTATGTAGAGTAGTATTCATACCAGTATTTATACCAGTATAATCCAGTCTAATAAATATACAGAAAAATAAAAATAAAAAAAAACATATCTGACAAAACCCGGATTGTGTAAAAGCTCCGTCCTGAACCACACACCCTTGCCGTCTTACAGGAGCGGTGATTTTCTTTTTTTCCGGGCAGCTATCCAGATCGTGTCTCGTAGATCATACTGTACGTACATTATTTGCTATGTTTTCTGTTTGTGTGGGATTGATGGGGTTAAGGCTGAAGGAAGTGACAATACTTCTCTCCAGAGCTGTAATCAATGTTTCTCCATGACCACATGGCCCGCCCACTTAGGGGTGTTATCAGCCAATCGGAAAACGTCCTTCACATCCTCCCCACTCCCTCCGACGGGGCCTATAAGGTTGCAGTCTGTTATGGGCCACATTGTTCTGTTGTAGAAATGAAACTGCAGGGGAAAAAAAAGCATCCTGTGAGAACAAGACGATACGGAGACTGCTGGACACAGACACAAACAACAGCCGCTTTTGTTGTATTGAAATCTGCATCTCGATCGGTGCTGTGTTGCGGTATATAATGTGTGAAATGCAGGCTGATGTAGCTGCCAACACAGACTGAGATGAAACACAACCTCTGTATTTAGCTTCAAAAGCCTGAAGAAACAGGACGGGGATATGAGCGATGAAAAACAGAAGACGACGTGATATACTAAGAGATAAAAAGCCCAAAAAGGTTCAAAAAGACCGGGATAATAGTTGGCTGTCCTGATCACATGAAGAAATAACAGACAACTGGCAGAAATACACGAAGGACAGAACCGCTCCTGAACCACAAATACGGTTTTAAAGGGGTTTTCCGAGAATAAGTTAAAATGGCTGCTAGCAACCTGGCCTTGAATATGAGCAGGACTAGATGCCACCACTTGCAGAGCTGCCTAGGGTGGTGAGGGGGGACCTCACTTCACTGCTCTACAATAGATGGTAATGATGTGGTCCTGCCTATGATATACCATCATGGCTGAGCAGCCTGACAGGAACACCCGCGAATATGTAGTATATGCAAGTGCCCCAACATAGTGTGTAGTGAGGTCCCAACCCACTAGGCAGGTCTGCAGGTGGAGGCAACCAGTCCTGCTCACATTCTAAGGCCTCATGCACACGGCCGTTGCCCGGCCATATTACGGCCTGCAAACAGCTGGTCCCCAATACATGGGCACCAGCTATGTGTAACCCGCATCACGGATGCGGACCAATTCACTTGGGTCCGCAATCCGGAAAGTCGGTGCGGAACGGAAGCACGGAATCATGCATGCACTACGTTTTTGCGATGTAGACCGTCAGTTGCGGATCGCGGACCCCATTTAAGTGAATGGGTCCGCGTCCGCATGTGGCGGCCCTACGGTCGGTGCCCGTGCATTACAGGCCACAATTTGCGGTCCGCAGCATGGGCCCGACTGGCGCACGTTCGTGTGCATGAGGCCTAAAACAGATTGCTGGAGGTCATTTTAAATCATTCCCGGAGAACCCAATGTTAAGCCTCATTCACACGTCCGTGTCCGTGCTCAAATCCGTGAGCAGGTGGTGAGGGATGCATCCGTGAAGCTGTCCGTGTGTCCGTTTTTTGCTGTCCGTGTTGCATCTGGACAGCAAAACAGCTGAAAAATAATTTTCAAAGCATCTCTTCTTAAAGATCTTTGAAACATGGGTGCAACACGGATGGCATCCGTGTTGCATCCATGGTTTTTACGGACCCATAGACTATAATGGACGTGATGGATCCGTGAAATCGGACAAAATAGAACATGCATCCATGCTAAAAACACAGACCCATGGACCGTGCTAAAGCACTGGTGTCTGAATACACACATTAAGGCCTCATGCACACAACCGTATGTAATTTGCAGTCCGCAAAAAATACGGATGAGGTCCATGTGCATTCCGTATTTTGCGGAATGGAACAGCTGGCCTCTAATAGAACAGTACTATCCTTGTCTGTAATGCGGACAATAATAGGACATGTTCTATTTTTTGGCGGAACAGAAATACTGACACACGGAAATGGAATGCACATGGAGTAACTTCCGTTTTTTTTTGCAGTTTTTTTTGCAGACCCATTGAAATGAATGGTTCTGCATACGGTCCGCAAAGAAAACGGAATGGACACGAAATGAAAATACATTAGTGTGCATAGGTATAAATGAAGCAGAATCTTTCTTTAACCTTTCATAATCACACATCATTGATACTTCTGGGTCCTGAGCAAAATTCTCCATTTAAAGGGAAAGTGAACATCCTCTAATTATCCTCATTTTTTATAATCTGCCATATAGCAAACAAAAAAATTATAATGGAAAAAAAAGAGAGCAAAGGTAAAAAAACAAAACATACATAGTAGATATAAATAAATATGTCTGTTAGTGGGACCCCTTCAGGGATTAGAATAGAGCACCTAAAAGTAAGAGTGGCTCCCATTCTGGTGGACCGGGTGCGTCCATTTAAGGCTACTTTCACACCTGCGTTTAGGTGCGGATCCGTCTGGTATCTGCACAGACGGATCCGCACCTATAATGCAAATGCTTGTATCCGTTCAGAACGGATCCGTTTGCATTACCATGAACAAAAAAAAATATATATATTTTTTTTTTCATGATAATGCAAACGGATCCGTTTTGACTTACATTGAAAGTCAATGGGAGGCGGATCCGTTTTCAATTGCACCATACTGTGTCAGTAAAAACGGATCCGTCCCCATTGACTAAGGGTCCATTCACACATCCGCAAATGGGTCCGCATCCGCAATTTTGCGGAACGGGTGCGGACCCATTCATTTTCTATGGGGACGGAATGGATGCGGACAGCTCACAGTGTAAGCAGTGCAAGCAGCGTTTTGGTGTCCGCCTCCGGAGCGGAATGGAGGCGGAACGGAGGCAAACTGATGCATTCTGAACGGATCCTTATCCATTCAGAATGCATTGGGGCTGAACTGATCCGTTTTGGGCCGCTTGTGAGAGCCCTGAAACGGATCTCACAGGCGGACCCAGAAACGGCAGTGTGAAAGTAGCCTAATACATAGTTGGGTATATAATTTGACCTTTCCTTTGCAATATTTATTATGCGGAGAAACAACTCTGTGTGTTTCCATGTAAAATTGGAGGACATACAGCAGCATCCAGTAAAGAAGTCAACTTAAAAAAAAAATAATTGGAACCCAAGGGGGATGTATGAGAAATCCCCCAGATGTATGCCCCAGAGCTCCAGCATACCCTGCAAAGGCAATGTGAAGTGCCTTTGTTTTTATGCTTCACCAGCATGAGTGCGATAAACCAGGCAAAAATTATAAAAGGAATATTTTTTTTTAAGTATGAGGATAATTAAAGGACTTTTGTGGAGCTTAAAGGGGTTGTCCCATGAAAAATATTCTGTTTTTCAAACCAGCTCCTGGATCTGAATATTTATTGTAATTGCATGATTTAGTATAACCAGTGAGTTATTCACGAAAACCTATCTATATAGCGCCACCTGCTGTTTGCTCTTTTTCTAATTTGTCTGTCCTGCTCACTGAAATTGAAGCATATGCTCATTCCCGTCCTTTAACTGCCACCAGCTGCAGTAGAAAGGACACGTCACCCTGAGAAAGGACACATCCCCCTGAGAAGGACATCCCCCCTGAGAAAAGACACGTCCCCCTGAGAAAGGACACGTCCCACTGAGAAAGGACACGTCCCCCCCTGAGAAAGGACACGTCCCCCTGAGAAAGGACACGTCCCCCCCTGAGAAAGGACACGTCCCCCTGAGAAAGGACACGTCCCCCCCTGAGAATGGACACGTCCCCCTGAGAAAGGACACGTCCCCCTGAGAAAGGACACGTCCCCCCCTGAGAATGGACACGTCCCCCTGAGAAAGGACACGTCCCCCTGAGAAAGGACACGTCCCCCTGAGAAAGGACACGTCCCCCCCTGAGAATGGACACGTCCCCCTGAGAAAGGACACGTCCCCCTGAGAAAGGACACGTCCCCCTGAGAAAGGACACGTCCCACTGAGAAAGGACACGTCTCCCTGAGAAAGGACACGTCTCCCTGAGAAAGGACACACCCTGAGCTGCCAGCTTGAAAGAAATCTAGCAGAGCAATTGGAGCAATGAATGGGGAGATCACCGGATCCATGTGAGGTACAGGGCTGGTTCTAGCTGTGTTAGAAAGAGACTGTCATGTACTGTATGATGTCTATCATTTTTTACATTAATCATGGGAAAACCCCTTTAAATACTGATGACCTATCCTCAGGATAGGTATCAATATCTGACCAGGTGGGGGTCCAACTTCTGGTACCCGGCCAATCAGCTGTTAGAAGGGGCTGCAGCCCTCAGATGAGCCCTGCAGCCTCTTCCCCGGTTTGTGACGTCACGTCATGCGACTGAGCTGCAATTTTAAGTACGACCGCTATACAATGTACCGTGCTGTGCTTGTATACTGTGTAAGGACCCCACCATTTATCTGAGCGCTGCAGTCCCTTTAAACACCTTATTGAGGGGCTGTCAGGATTTGAACCCCTACCAATCAGATACTGATGACCAGTGGCGTAGCTAGAAATGACTGGGCCCCACAGCATATTTTTGAATGGGGCCCCCCTCCCCCAGTAATTTTTTTACAACCCCTTCCTTTCATGCCGCCCCCATTCCTGTGGCTAGTAAAGATCGCTCTCTCAGACCAGGCCCGGCAGCTGTTCCATCCGTTTTATACAGTACACTGTCTATACTTTCATTGCGTAATACTGTTGAGGGGGCCCTGACAAAATCTTTTTAGTCCTCCTCCTCCTGGATGGGCCCTTTCGGGGTGAGGGCCCCAAAGCAGCCGCTTCCCTTGCTTCCCCTATAGTTACGCCCCTGCTGATGACGTGTCCATTGGATAGATAGGCCCATATTACAGATGCAGGGATCTCAAGTCTCCCTGAAGTTCAGGGAGTCTCCCGCTATTAGATAGCTGTAGAAAAGAAGATGGCTTCGGCAGCATTCCGCAATATCAAAAATACTTTAATCGTACCTCCAGACACAGATGGCAACGAACGTTTCGACTGTGTAACAGTCTTTGTCAAGCTTGACAAAGACTGTTACACAGTCGAAACGTTCGTTGCCATCTGTGTCTGGAGGTACGATTAAAGTATTTTTGATATTGCGGAATGCTGCCGAAGCCATCTTCTTTTCTACACGTATACGATTTGGCCTGATGGATCAAGGGCCTACGGTTAGGCTGCTGCATTGACATAGACGCATTATCCTGAGACCGCACAGTGCTGCTTCTACACTACTATTTGTCCCGCTATTAGATAGCGTCTCCCTCGCATGTGAGACAATACATCCTGAAGGTTTACTGATAGCAGAGCAGAGAGATAAGAGAAGTGACAGATGACACAGAGTTTAGATTACAGGTTGAATTAACCCTTTAGGGTCAAATTGGCTTCTCAAGGAGATCTATATGTTAAAGGCATCCCTTCTTCTGTCTCATTCAGTAGCTATAGAACTATTGAGAGAGATGTGTTTTTAAAAAAAAATACATTTACACATTTAACCCTCCATTTTAATTATATTATTTACCCCAGTGTTAAATTCACCCCCCCTGGATGCTTGTTTTTTTCCTACAGTGGGGTAGATAATTACACACAGGGATTTAAAGAATAAACTTCCTGTCTCAGACCAAGAGCCGACTCAGCGAGTCAGCAAGTGAATCGAAGCATCCGCGCATGCGCATTGCGCAACCTAAGCTTCGGTTCACTTGCTTCTTGTCAGCTCAGCGAATGAACCGAAGATTCAATTCATGAATCAGTTTCATTTGAATGAACTGATTCAAATGAACCGACTCATGTGAAAGATCCGAACTTCCCATCTCTAGTTTACTCGCAGTAAACCTTTCCGGCAACCTGTAGCAGCGTCCCCTTCTCGGCGCGTGCGCACAGTGCAAGAAGAAGCCGATGCCAGCAGTCTGCAACGGTGCATCAGGCTGAGCCTGTGCGCACGTGCGGGATCTCGAAGCGGGAGGAGGGGGAGGGAGGGAGAGGCGGCACTGAAGAGTAGAAGGCGGTGCTGGGCACGAACGGCGATGCGTGCGGCCGGGCACCATGCATCCACAGACCTCCTCTGCTTGGGCACCTTAATGATTGACAGGTTAGTAAAAGCTGTTTTTCCGCAGAATAAAGCCACAAATAGCTTTTATAAGGCCACCTTAGTAATCAGAATGCTACCCTGGACATGAGCAGATGTTTAGTTCACAGGGCTTATAGGTGGTGACAGAATCCCTTTAATCATATACAGAAATATGATAATTTGGGGCAGGGTAACGAGCCCAGTCCTCCACACCATAGAGCAAAGTGTGCGGATACTGCATATGTCTGGAAAATGTAATAAAAAGTTTGTGAAAGAAAAATAAAGAAAACCTCCCTGAAATGAGTTTTTGCAGGTTGGGATGTCTGCAGATGGATGACCTATCTCACACAGCATAGTTCAGACATATAGTAAGTAGAAATCCCATGATCTGTGTCTTCCCTGGATTTCCCTAGAGATCATCCAAAAAGTGACAGCCATTGCCTTGACATCCATAGACACACTGGGGCAGATTTATCAAAACTGGTGAAAATGTGAACTGGCTTAGTTGCCCATAGCAACCAATCAGATCCCGCCTTTCATTTCCCAGAGGAGCTTTAAAAAATGAAAGGTGAAATCTGATTGGTTGCTATGGGCAACTAAGCCAGTTCTACTTTACACCAGTTTTGATAAATCTCCCATCAATGTCTAGAGAACCGTGTATGGCTGTTTAGTGACGAAGAATTGACTTGAATCAATTCCCTGTCAGATAGCAAAGAACTGAGCTGACACTGTGACATCCCAATCTGTAAGAAGGCAGCCAGCGCACGGAGGTACATTTGTCTCCCTGCTGCACAGCACTCAAATGATTGGGACAGGATGATACATATGGAGGACTTGAAAGGGTTAATTATATAGGTACTGGTATCAATTATATATTACTGGTCAGGAGATGCTGGTAACAAATGACCAGACTGTTAACGAAGCAGAAGCTGGCACCATATGGTGATATTCACACTAAGTATTTTCTGAACTGAAAAACCTGATGCAGAATCCGCCTCAGGTTTTTTTGCGTACGTTTTCTGACGTGTTTTTAACCCGTTTTTTTTGTGTGTGCAGTTTTGGCAAGGATTTTCATTTCCTGCCTATTTTCAATGGAAATTCTGGACGTGGAATCTTCGTCAAGAACGGTCACTTCTTTTTTCTGCAATGAAGTCTTTAACTGCAAGCAAAAAAAACCAAAAAACACTATATGGTTTAACATTTGGATTCCCCTTTGAAATCAATTTTTGGTGCTATACAGGAGGATGGGGGATTTTTGGCGTGGATTTTGGCATGGATTACATGCCATAAACGTATGCAGAACATCCCCATTGATTTAAATGGGGAATCCAAATTTTAAACCATACATCGCTTTTTTTCCACTTGCGGTTTTATATATATCATACTGCGCAAAAAAAAGTGTCCTGTCCATTCTTGACACGGAATGCGCATCCAGAATTTCTATTAAAAATGGTCAGGAATGAAAATCCTTGTCGAAACTGGAACAAAAACAGTGCTAAAAAACACATCAGGAAAAGTAAAAGCATGCAAAAAAAACCTGCTGCAGATTCCGCATCAGGTTTTTTTCAGCGGCCCGGCTGCGGAAATGCGGACCCGCATTTCCGTTCCCGGAAAAAATATAACATGTCCTATTCTTGTCCGCAATTGTGGACAAGAATAGGCATATTCTATTAGTGCCGGCGATG
Source organism: Bufo bufo (assembly GCF_905171765.1). Lineage (NCBI taxonomy): Eukaryota > Metazoa > Chordata > Amphibia > Anura > Bufonidae > Bufo > Bufo bufo. The sequence continues at coordinate 45,593,072 of NC_053398.1, forward strand.
TGCGGTCCACAAAATGAGGAACGCACATTGCCGTGTCCTTGTTTTGCGGATCCGCAAAACACACACGGACTTGTGAATGGACCCTAATGGAGCTAATCCTAGAGCAGACACACATGAAAACCCTCGGCAGAAACCGCAGCACAGTTTTTGCTGTGGGATACGTGGGGGATTTTGTGTGAACTAGGCCTTAGGGTACAACTACACTTTGTAGTCATGTCGCGGTTGCACTTTGCGCTCTGCGGTTGACTATCATGCAGCTGTATGGGTGCCATTAAAGGGGTTGTCACAAAATGGTCTTTATCATGTAGAGAAAGTTAATACAAAGCACTTACTAATGTACTGTAATTGTTCATATCGCCTCCTTTGCTGGCTGGATTCATTTTTCCATCACATTATACGCTGCTCGTTTCCATGGTTACGACCACTTTGTAATCCAGCAGCGGTGGCCGTGCTTGCACACTACAGGAAAAAGTGTTGGACTATGTGTACTCCCTCTGTCCTGGCCACCAGAGAGGACGCCACTTTTTCCTATAGTGTGCAAGCACGACCACTGTTGCTGGATTACAGGATGGACGTAACCATGAATACGAGCCGTGTATAATGTGAGTGAAAAATGAATCCAGCCAGTGAAGGAGGCAATATGGACAATCACAATACATTAGTAAGTGCCTTGTATTAACTTAGTCTATATGATAAATGCCATTTGCTGAAGTGAGAGAACCCCTTTAACAATGGCGACTGACTAAACAGTGCGGTTTCATTTTTTTTAACAAGAGCCACATGGTAGTCGACTGCAGAGTGCCACGTTACAACCGCGCCATGTGATTGTACCCTTAGGGCTCATGCACACGACCGTTGGATGTTTTGCAGTCCGCCAATTGGGGATCCGCAAAAAAAACGGATACCAAACATGTTCATTCCGCATTTTGCGCAATGCAACCGCCGGCCCCTAATAGAACACTAATATCCTTGTCCGTAATGCGGACAATAATAGGACATGTTCCATTTTTGCGGAACGGCCATACAGACATGGAATGCACAGGGTATAACTTCCTTTTTTTTTTGCGGCCCCATAGAAGTGAATGATTCCATTTATGGGAGGCAAAAAAAACAACAAACGGAACTGACACTGAAAATATATACAATCGTGTGCATGAGTCGTTATACTGAAAATACATGTTCTGGGTGAGAGGATCATTTACCTGTCCGTATTGTGGGCCGCTCAGCTAGTCACGTCCTCCTGTTGCCCATCTACAAAGCTCGTATTGTTTCTCTTCTACTATAACACGTAATTATAAAGACCGCCATTTCATTCATATTACGACAGCATATCGTGTTCCTTGAATTTACCACGTGGGTCTTTTTTCTCCCCCCCTCCTAATACATCATATTACTTATCACACCCCATTCAGCCCTCCCTGTAGCACAGAACTATTTGTTTGCCTAGTATTCACGTGACGAAGAAGCGATAGTCTTTGAAAGATATTTGAACTGACCGCGTTAAAGGGTTATTGGAGGTCAAAACTGAAAAGATTCCACATTTCCAGGAATGCATGAGATGGCCCCCAATGTGTTGTCGAAGCTTCGTGAGCAGTCACACACTCGTGACCTGGGACAACCTCTCGAATGCTAAATCTGTTACTTGGTGTCCTGACGCTGCAGGTACATTGAGGTATGGTTACAACGCAACTCAAATTTGCAAATATTTGCAAGTGACCTTGTGATTACATCAACAATTCCTAAAGCCTGAATTTAGGCAATGCTCTGTGAGCTACACAGCCCGGACTTCAGACTGACGTACTGCAGCAAATAACCGGTGACATTTGTGCTCCTCACATAGAATACAATTGTATCTCCAGTTCTCGGCCTGTGTGGATTTGCTGTCTGACTGCAAAAAATATCTAAAAATGTCCTAATAATAAGGAATAAAAAAAAAATATTAAGGGGCAGATTTACCAATCCTGTCTAAGGGTAGGTTCACATTCACTTAAAGGGGTTGTCCGGGTTCAGAGCCCGTTTTCACCCAGGCAGCCCCTCTCACATGAGCATCGAAGCATTTCATGCTCCGATGCTCTCCTTTGCCCTGCGCTGAATTGCCCATGGCAAAGGCTTTTTCTGGGTAAGGCTAGGCGGAGGCTTAGCAGTGAGCCCGGTGACGTCACCAGCACTAATTTTCAGGCTTTAGCCTGTAAAAAGGTTAGAGCAGTGCTAAATCCTGCCCATCAGAGCCGGTGACGTCACCGAATACACTGCTGGGCGGAAGCCTCCACCTAGAAGTGTAATAATATACACAAACAGCGTGATACAGCGCAGAGCAAGGGAGAGCATCGGAGCATGAAATGCTCCAATACTCATGTCAGGGGGGCTGCCTGGGTGAAAATGTGTATATATCCGGGTTCAGCTCTGAACCCGGACAACCCCTTTAACTCCAGTAATCCGATCTGGAAGAAGAACAGACTATCAGAGTGACCGTAGCCGTACACCGCTGGAATTCTATTGACTGTAATGGGATCGGACTAGATTCAGGCATAAATGGCAGCTTTCGGCCAGACACATACCGGTATCTGTCTAGAAAAGACTACCGAGTTAGGAGCCAGAGATTCGAACGTAGCCTAAAGTAGTCCAGAAGAAAAAAAATGGAGAAATCCAGCTTCCATAATAATCTGTAGTTTATTTATGCAAAAAGAGCGTCTACGTGTTTCCGGTCATTGCATATAGACCCTTACTCATGACATGAATGAGGGTCTGTATGCAATCACCCGAAACACATTATTATTATGGAAGCTGGATTTCTCCATATTTTTATGTCAAGATTGGTACACTCAATCCAGGTGTTTTCCGGGAAATATACCCACAGGGGAGCTTGACTTGTGCTTTACATTTAGCCTAAAGTTGTGGATGAGAAATGTGAGCGGGGATAGACCCATGTGTGTCGCTTTATACCACCTACTGGATGGCTTACTATGCAACAGAATTGTGGGCCTTTAGGTATAATTGTGGCATCTTAGGCCAAGCCCCATTTCCCAATAAGTCACAACCCTTTCCCTTTACGTTGCATGCCCTTGCAAGCTAGATGCAGTGGAATTTTCTTAAACTAGATGTGCCAAAGAAGCGCCAAATGTTAGCGTGTTTTGCAACAAGGTTTAGGCACAATCACAATATATAGGGCCAATATATATTAGAAAGTTGTAGAATTTACTGTGATTTTTACAGTGATTAAAGAATAATTCTAGTTTCAGGTTAATTTTCAGATTAACTTGTCATCAGTGCACAAGGAATAATACTGTTTCTGACCATTATATGACTTGTATCCTGCTTTTATCAACAGTTTGTACCCTCAACAGACTCCCTATCTGTTAGTTTTCACTAATCTGAGGTCCAGGAGGGGTGCAGAGTAGCTGGTATGATGTCTCCCATATACAGCACACAGAGAAGAGGAGATCCTGCTCTTCTATCTTTCTGTAGCACCCCTTTAGGCGCAGCAGCATGGAGGACATTATACACCAGTGTTCAGCAGTGTAGATGATAATCCACCATTGGAGGGAGAAAGATAACTTTTTTGAGCCATAAGCAGGATCTATGTGTGTTTGTGCTTCTTTCACTCTTCTCCCTCCTAGTGTCCCCCTTACCATAGACAGGGGCGGACTGGTGACTTCAAATGGCCCTGGAAAAAAATTAAAGGTGGTCGCATTTTGTAGTCGGGTCCAAATGGACAGAAGGCAGGGCCAACAATACCATATTGCAGCATAAAATACATCCTCAACAGAGCCAAATACCACAGTGCATCACAAATTACTGCACCAGCAGCACAAAGTAAACCCCCTAAAACTGCCACTGGCGGCTGTGATGAGGGTTCAGGTGGCCCCCTGGACATCGGCCCACCGGCAAGTTTCCCTGTAGGGTCTATGGCCAGTCCACCCCTGACCATAGATATCTATGAGTAGCAGCAGCTATAACCTCTCAGTGACCTGATAATCCGTCTTCAGCTCTGCCTTACCAAAGATGGATTTTACCAGTGAATTTAGAGCGAGTGATCAGCTTCGATGTGTCCAGAAATTCTGAGGGCAGTCATTATTGGTATTTGCAGTAGTGTACCTCCCATGGGGGCAGTCCACGTGACTGCTATGGGGCGTAGGGGGAGGAGGACCCAGCATTGAACTCCTCCATCCGGTCCCAACGTATAAAAATAGGATTTTCATGCAGCCACCACTAGTGCAAACAAATTTTTACAGTCAATGGTAACTATGTAAATTCCTATGCATTGAGCTCCCCCTAGTGGTGGCTTCAACCAGACAGTTTTAGAATACACTGTATGAGGGAAGCAGCAGACATAGAACTGTATGGGGAGATTTACCTGTGTATATATGCCAGTTTTGGGTGTAAACCCACTGGGAAATATGAGTGCCATATTTATGAAGTATTTGTTCCAATTTTTCCGACATAGAAGCCAGATAAAGTGTGTAAAGAGAAGGGTGAATTATTTTTACAATTTCTCTATTAAAATTTCTTACACTTAATAAAAATAAACTGTAAATTCATCAGAAATCTCGGGCATTGCACTTTGCATTTTGCCTCTCCTGGGAGTGCTTGTTGCTAGTGCACTGGGAATCTGGGTGGGACAGGGGGGCCCATAATAAGTTTTGCTAAGGGTCCCTATGAGATCTGTGTATGTCCCTGAGTGTTTGAGCATTCTTTCAGAGCTGAAGGCATTAGTATTCTATATATGTGGTGATACAGCATACGGCATACAGCTCTTGAGCAAAGTCTCCAGGTTATATTGCAGGAGATAGTGACATTAACCTTGGTTTATATTAATGAGTCTTTGTCTTTTATAGGTGCTGGCAGAAGCGAGAGACCATAGCCATCACCACCACAGGAGGACGGACCTTGAGCTTTTATCTGGGATAGGTGGCTATTAAATGGCTGATAAACAAATCAGGTAAAGGAAGGAACGAAATGTCTGTTATATTCAGATGATCTATTCTGATCCGATCACATAGAGCGATGGTCAATGAGCAATATATCTTATTGTACAGGCTGGAAATATCCGTGCCCATGGCTGAGGTTGTCTTGTGCGGTGCCCCCTGTCCTCGCATGATGTGGGCATCCTCGGTGCAGTAACTATTTATGACTTACTAGGATGGAAGATCCCTTCAGTCATCCACAGGACCTTCCTACTTACCCCACCCTTCTACCCAAATTAAGACACAAAGATACCTTCTTGGAGAAAGAGGCCTTCACGGCCCAATTTATTAAACAGTACATAATTCACCAACTTTTCCAATAATAATAATGAACACAGAAACATATCAAAATGTAACAACATTCCGAACCTAGTAATAGAATAATAGGATCCTAGAAGGCAACGAGGCAAGCCATTCTCTTCACTCTTCCCCTCCACTTGTCATACCACCTTGTCACCGACCCAAGGGCACCAAATCCACCAAATTATAGTTCCATCTACCCCTGTGGGCCCATTTTGCCCAAACAGGGGCCCCATCCACCAGCTTACCGAACCTAATGCGATGCACGCTCCAACTCGTCATGCACCTATTAAGCCTTGCATTGCCTTCCAGGACCCTCCATTAACATGCCCGTGAACATACCCCCTTCAAAACATACTGACAGGGAGGGCGGGTGGGAAACTTGACAGAATAATACTGAACGCCGGTGGGAGGTGCCTCCTCCCCCCAGGATTATATACAGCTCCCGAATCCCTAGTCCCACCCCTATCCTACCAGATAACACATTAACCCATTCCTGCCTTCAACTTCCCCCTAAGTCAGGCTACACTACGCTATGCTGCGCCCTGCTCCGTTGCTCTCATTTTTATACCTGGGAAAGTGCCAGGAGCGGGTTTCCAGAATGAATAGCATGCCCTGTCGATATTATTGTACCGCAATATAGAAGTCTCCACATAATCCCAGCCTGACTCTCTTCATGCGGCATGCCTGTGAACTGCTTTGGGAGCTTTTCCCATACATCTGGATGAATGCTATTCACCTTTCTTAGAGAATATCTCAAGGTGCATAGTTCATATATACGCCTATAATCAGAAATGTGACCTGTTAGTAATGGAGAACTGGAGGACTAGTGCACAGAGGACACCTGACCATAAAGACAGCATTGTGGCATGTTCACATGCAGCAGATTTGTTTGTCTTGCAGAAATCCAGGTGCTTGCAGCCAGAAAATTCTGATTCAGATGAATGGAAGGCCTCCTGTGTGCTTCCCGTTGCTGTATTGTGGACCGCCATGCCGCATACGGTGAACTCCGGCAGTCTGTTCACAGCGCAGATGTGAACCCAGCCTTAGAGAGTGCCAGGCTCAACATAAGCCTACCTGGGATATTTAAAAACCTAGGCTCTAATGGCAATACTACATTTTTCAAATCACAGCATGCCCAATCCTTGATGTTGCCAAACTGCATCTTCAGTGTACATCAGAGGTATATGTCAGGAGGATTTGCTGACTTATGGATGCCACTGGTATACCTCTCTTACAGGATGCCTCTGTATAGAATAGCGCCCTATCCTTAGGATAGATCATCAATATCAGATTGGAGGGGCTCCAACCCTTGGCATCCTCAGCCGATCAGCTGTGTGAAGAGAACGCAGCGCTCCAGTGTATGCTGTGGCTTCCTCACAGCTCACCAAGCACAGCGCCATACATTGTATCGTGGCAGTGCTTAGTACTGCAGTCGAGGACCACTCACATGAAGTCATTGTCCTAGGAAGAGGCTGCAGAGCTCACCGGAGCGCCGGAGCCTCTTCAAACAACTGATTGGCATGGGTGCCGGGAGTTAGACGTTCTCCGGTCTGATATTGATGATCTATATAAAGGCCAGTCGTTTTAGCAAGCGCTTCGGAATCCCTTCTTATTCTGATGATTCTTCTATGGGGGCCTCCTGACCTTCCCATGATGGCAGATGTCGGGAAAGAAAATGATTGAGCAGTTTCAGCTTATCCATTCCTTTTGCTGTTGCCTGGTGGCAGCTTACATCACTCTGCCTATTCAGAACACATGTGTGTGTGGCCGAGTATGCATGTGTATGAGGGTGTGGGGAGGGATAACTGTTGGGTGGCAGCTCTCTAAGGGCTCATGCACATGACAGTATGTATTTTGCGGTCCGCAAAATATGGATCTGCAAAAAAACGGATTAAATCTGTGTAAAGTCCGTGTTGCATCAGTTTTTTTTATAGATCCACTGTAACGATACGGTAACGACATGTTCTATTTTTTTGCAGAACGGACATACAGACACGAAATGACACTGAGTCATTTCCGTTTTTTTCAAGTCCCATTGCAATGAATAGTTCCGCAATGAATAGTTCTAAAAAATTGGAACAGAAAGGGAAGAAAAATATGTTTGTGTGCATGAGCCCTAAAGTGTATAGCCAGCGGCTCCATCTTGCATATGCTTTTTAATCAAGAGAACGCGCAAAGATTTGTCACAAAAGAAAAGGGATGGATTTCCATGTATAAAAATGCCACCAATTATCACCTTGTACTGTGGGTATCTGTAGGGGGTTGTGGATGACCTCTGCTCTGTCTAGAACAGGGATCAGCAACCTCCGGCACTCCAGCTGTTCTGAAACTACAACTCCCAGAATGTTCCTTTCACTTCTGTGGGAGTTACAAGAACAGCTAAGTTTGCATGCTAGGAGTTGTAGTTTCATTCCCTGGTCTAGAGTGTAACATAAAGGTGTGACCTCTCATGCGGTGTCTCATATTTCTTCTGGTTGCAGTTTGCCCGCCAAGCTTATAAATGGAGGAATAGCCGGACTAATTGGCGTCACTTGCGTCTTTCCCATTGACCTCGCCAAGACCCGACTACAAAACCAGCAAAATGGCCAAAGAATGTACACCAGCATGTAAGTGACCATTGCTGAATGAATGTATACCATCAACCTGTGCCCATCATGTCCTTACCTGGTGTATCCTGTACATACAATGATCTAACACGGCATATATATACGGTACATACTATATATTGTGGGGTTTCACTCTGGTAGACAGGATTAGCGGACGCAGTATAGAGGCAACAACAAGTTCTTTGGATCAAACAGTTCAGTGTTTTATTCACACTTTAGGCAAGTGACAAAACAAGCAGTCGTAATCAAACAAAAAGTCACCTTGCAGTGTTGGTGGTAATTCACACCATCCGGCAATTCTGCCTCAAAGAGTCCTTGACAATAGCAGCACCAACCTGTTTTCACACTAAACAGGTAGCAGGCCTTCATCCAGACACAAGGCTCCCAGATCCCAACACAGAGACACCGCTTATAAGCCCAGCTGCCTATTTAAGGACAGCCAGGTGCTGCCAAAACCCAGACCAGCACTTAAAATCTGGTCCGGTATTTGACCTCACCTGGCCGTAAATCAGCCCAGCAGCACATGCTGGGAGGAAAATACCTGTTTTCCCAGACAAAACCTCTCACTGTGTCACAATCTATATACATATATAGTCCCTAGGACCTCCTATTACTTCTGTACCATTTACATGCAATCGTTTCACCCACACGGCAGACATCAATTTCCTTGACTCATCTTCATTCCAATGATTATTGGTTTATTGATCGGTTACAAGTCATCGTGTAGAAGGAGAGAAGTGATACGTCTTGCAGGGTGACCTTTACTGTGTCCTTGAAGCTCAGGAGAAGTCATATGATGCTGAAGCCACACAAAGCATCAGATGCTGACATTGCAGGGAAACACGATAGCGAGGCCGAGTATTAACCCAGATTATCGTGCAGATTATAGGTTGAAACTGAACAATATAAGAAAAAATAATTAAATACGAGTTCTCTTCAGTGTCATAAAATACATTGGATGGGCAAGCGCTGGGCACTGACGTCGGCACATTTATAAGAACGGCCTCCGCCTGTTGTTTGCAGTAGATAATGACACAAGATTGTGTGAAAAATTCATAAAGCATTTCTCTCACGTGGCCAGCAGATCGCAGTTTGGAGGTGTGATCCAATTTCGTTACAAAAAAAAACAGTTGTAGGCCAGACCCCTATCATACAATCATGAGAACTCTGTGATTTATGTCACTTAAGCCACTATAGCTTTGTTCACACAGCAAAAAAAAAAAAGAAAAGCTGCATATTTCATGCAAAAAATGGCAGTTTTAAATGGTGTAATATAAATCCAAAACACCATGAACAGCTTCCCATTGATTTCAATAGGAAAAAAACGTGACCTAGCACACATCTGATTTCAAAAACATTTTAGGTTACTTGTTTCAAGTGTTTTTAGGCTGATTTCCCCATAGACGTCAATGGGAAAGGGGTTGATACGTAAGAGGCGTATCTGGAGGGTATGGGGCGACATTTATATACAGTAGCAATAATACAAGTTATTATAAGTGGCAGAGTTCTATTCTGATCTGCCACAGATTTTTCTCTACCCCCACCCTCTGTCGACGGATGTTGATATCTGTGTAGAGGGGAGCGGAAGTGTCTAATCCAGCGGCGGAGACCAGGTGAGTATCATAACCACCGTGGGTCGGCCACGTCTGGAGGTCTGGTTTAGCCTAGGACAGGCATCCTCAAACTGCGGCCCTCCAGCTGTTGTAAAACTACAACTCCCACAATGCCCTGCTGTAGGCAGATACCTGTAGGCTGTTCGGGCATGCTGGGAGTTGTAGTTTTGCAACAGCTGGAGGGCCGCAGTTTGAGGATGCCTGGCCTAGGCTAAACCAGACCTCCAGACGTGGCCGACCCACGGTGGTTATGATACTCACCTGTTTTTTTTTGCGAGTGTACGAGCCGTTTTTTTGTGTTCCGTATACGGTCCGTATACAGAACCATTCATTTCAATGGTTCCGCAAAAAAAAAACGGAACACATACGGAATGTACTCCGTATGTCTTCCGTATCCGTTCCATTTTTGCGGAACCATCTATTGAAAATTTTATGCCCCGCCCAATTTTTTCTATGTAATTACTGTATACTGTATATGCCATACGGAAAAACGGAAACAAAAAACGGAACAACGGATCCGTGAAAAGCAGACCAAAAAAACTATAAAAGCCATACGTTCGTGTGAACTAGGCCTTAAGCACAGGGGGATAAGAGAAAACTGCAAATGAAGTAAATTTGAAAAAATAAAATAAAATTCAAGGAGGAATGGAAGCTGGAGTACTTGATCAAAATAAACTTTAAAGTGAAAAGAAGTATGGCACAACCTCTGTAAGGCTCCAGGGCCCCTCACAGCATGCGCACGAGGTGTACTGTCCAATGCACATCTGCCCAAAGCTGCCGGACTCACCTCCTGGACTCATCTTGGGTAATATCTCAGTTCTGTTACATCATAATTCCGAAACGGACAGTTGTGACGGGAGCACCTTAAGAAATCTAAACCCCAAACCTAGTGGCAGGTTCCCTTTAACTACAAATATGTATATTATGCAATATCCTCTGGAAAAATTCACTGTACAGCAAGCTAATGACCACAAGCTACCGCTGTGAAGATGAAGACATGCCTAGCAGACAAAGAAGCTGCTGGTGTCCTCAGAACAATGGACCTTCCACCCCAGAGCCCAAAGCTCAACATCATTGAATGCCTTTGATATCACTTTCATGATAAGAAGAAGAAATTGCCCCCAACTGCTAGGACTGAAATTTAGAGGTGTTTACAAGAAGCCAAGAAAAATGTCTGAAAAACTTTGCAAAGAATACTGCAAAAAGTTTCCTTTGCAACTGAAGAATAAATATCTTAAAGCAATCCAATAACTGCCTGTGTGCTGCTAGCAGTGCTGAAAGAATACACCAGATTGTAATGCAGCTGTTCTCATGAGACAAGTGCTCACCCGCTCCTCGGGGGAGTGAATGATAGGCTGCAGATGTGTTTACATGACAGCCTGTCAGTCACTGCCCCCAAGGAGTCGGGGAGGAGGGGTGATGCTTGTTTTATGAATACAGCTGGACAAACTACCTAGCAGCAAGGTGGCACAACATATATTTTTTTCGTGCTGTTATTGCTATTATTACTTGCTTGCGTTTACATTTTCCTATATTGAGATTCGTCATAGGATCTCAATACCGGAAACAAATGCTTCCGTTTTGTCCCCATTTATTGTCAATGGGGACAAAACGTAACTGAACAGAACGGAGTGCTCCAAAATGCATTCCGTTCTGTTTGGTTGTGTTCCCTTACCGGTGAGCAAGCTGCGGTTTTCTTTACGCCATGGGATGCGGAGCAAGATGGACCCCGTATGACCCACAATGCAAGTTAATAGGGACTGATCCGTTTTCTCTGACAAAATAGAAAACGGATCCGTCCCCCATTGACTTTCAGTGGTGTTCATGACGGATCCGTCATTGCTATGTTAAAGATAATACAAACGGATCCATTCATAACGGACGCAGATGGTTGTATTATCAGTAACGGAAACTTTTTTTTTGCTGAACCCTGCCGGATCCAGCAAAAATGCTAGTGTGAAAGTAGCCTTAGGCCTCCTGCACACGACCTTATGGCTTTTTCAGTGTTTTGCGGTCCGTTTTTCACGGATCTGTTGTTCCGTTTTTTTTGGTTTCCGTTGTGTTTCCATTTCCGTTCTGTTTTTCCGTTCTGTTTTCCGTATGGCATATACAGTATACAGTAATTACATTAAAAAAATTGGGCTGGGCATAACATTTTCTATAGATGGTTCCGCAAAAACGGAACGGATACGGAAGACATACGGAGTACATTCCGTATGTGTTCCGTTTTTTTTTGCAGACCCATTGACTTGAATGGAGCCACGGAACGTGATTTGCGGGCAATAATAGGACATGTTCTATCTTTCAACGGAACGGAAAAACAGTAATACGGAAACGGAATGCATATGGAGTACATTCCGTTTTTTTGGCGGAACCTATGAAATGAATGGTTCCATATACGGACCGTATACGTAACGCAAAAAACGGTCCGTAAACGGGGAAAAAAAACGGTCGTGTGCAGGAGGCCTTAGTATGGTCCGGTAGCTATAATATGCTGTACTTACCTAGAGCATCACATTAAGCTGACAGATCCGCTGACCTCATGTCCACATGCCGCAGATTTGTTGCAGGTATTTCTGATTATTCCATTGCAGAAATCCGTGCTTTCCCCCGAAACAACCCCATTCAGCTGAATGGGACTCATTTTCAGTCTCGGAAATTTCTGTAACAAATCTGGCATGTGGGAATATATCTAAAAAGCAACATATGCAATATCACTCACTAAAAAGTATATTTTTTCTACAGGTCAGACTGCCTTATTAAGACTATACGCTCAGAGGGATACTTCGGCATGTATAGAGGTATGTGTGAGGTCGTTCATTCGAAATACTGGAAACCTATCATGTTGTGTACTTAGCTAACCATTCTCCAGTACCGTCCTATGGGATCGGCCACTATGGACTTCATGCTCAGGGCTCTCCAAGATGATTTATGGCTGGTAGAGGATCATAATGCCCGAATCAGGGCACTTAAGGTCTCTTCATACATTGGATTTTGGGACGGGTTTTAGCACAGATTGCATGCTGAAAACTGTGTGACATCTGCGCTGTAACTGGTTTCCATTGTTTTCAATGGGAGGCTTTACCACAGTTCATATGTCCGAATATTTTTCATGTGTGGTTTTCCAGACTGCACTAAGGCCTCTTTCACACGGGTGAGATTTCCGCACGGGTGCAATGTGTGAGTTGAACACATTGCACCCGCACTGAATCCGGACCCATTCATTTCTATGGGGCTGTGCACATGAGCGGTGATTTTCACGCATCACTTGTGCGTTGCGTGAAAATCGCAGCAAGCTCTATTTTGTGCGTTTTTCAAGCAACGCAGGCCCCATAGAAGTGAATAGGGCTGCGTGAAAATCGCAATCATCCGCAAGCAATCATCCAATGCAGTGCGATTTTCACGCATGGTTGCTAGGAGATGATCGGGATGGGGACCCGATCATTATATTATTTTTCCTTAAGGGAAAATAATAGCATTCTTAATCCAGAATGCATAGTAAAATAGGGCTGGAGGGGTTAAAATAAATAAATAAATAAATAATTTAACTCACCTTAATCTACTTGTTCGCACAGCCCGGCTTCTCTTCTTTCTTCTTCTTTGCTGTGCAGGAGGAAAAGGACCTGTGGTGACATCGCTGTGCTCATCACATGGTCCGTCACATGATCCATCATCATGACAATGGGTCATGTGATGAGCGCAGTGACGTCACCACAGGTCCTTTACCCAGGTCCTGAAGAAAGAAGAAAGAAGAGAAGCCGGGCTGTGCGAACAAGTGGATTAAGGCGAGTTAAATTATGTTTTAAATTTTTCTAACCCGTTCAGCCCTATTTTACTAAGCATTCTGGATTCAGAATGCTATTATTTTCCCTTATAACCATGTTATAAGGGAAAATAATTACATCTACACAATCTTGAACCCAAACCTGAATTTCAGTGAAGAAGTTCGGGTCTGGGTACCACATTCAGTTTTTTATCACGCGCGTGCAAAACACATTGCACCCGCGCAATAAAAACTGAACAACGGAACGCAATCGCAGTCAAAACTGACTGAAAGTGCGTACCTACTCGCACGGGTTTGCCGCAATGCACCCGGGACGCATCCTGAGCCAAAACGTGACGCCCGTGTGAAAGAGGCCTAAGAATGTCCACTCTTGGTGTTGTTACTGTGTGAGCGCCTCGGGAAACAGCGACAGGAGCATGTTCACGGCTTAGTTTCCTTTAGTGGAGCTAAACTAAGGCCTCTTTCACACGGGCGTTACGGATTGGGGCCGGATAGGATGCGGGTGCGTGGAAATCGTGCGAGTGAGCACACAATTTCAGTCAGTTTTGACTGTGATTGCGTTGCGTGGTTCAGTTTTTTCCGCGCGAGTGCAATGCGTTTTGCATGCACGTGAGAAAAAAATGAATGTGGTACCCAGACCCGAACTTCTTCAATGAAGTTCGGGTTTGGGTTAGTTGTAGTGTAGATTTTAATTTTTTACCTTATAACATGGTTATAAGGGAAGATAATAGCATTCTTAAATACAGAATGCTAAGTAGAAGGTCAAATGAGGGTTAAAAAAATAAAAAAAAATAACTTACCTCCTCCCTAGTTGCCGATGTAACGTTATATTTCCCTACCTTGTGAGATTTCCCTACCCTCGTCACTTCCGGTCGCACCGGACATGACGTGAGGAGGTGTGCTGTGCCGCGCATGCGCACAACGACGGGGTAGGGAAATTTCACAGCAGAGTGCGCATGCGCCAGGAGCCTCGCCAGCGGTTAGGGTAGGGAAAAATTATGGGCCAGCGCAGGCGCGTTGATCGGATGGATGTTCTCAGCTGGACACCGGCCGACACTGCGCATGCGCTGGGAGCCTCACCAGTGGTTAGGGTAGGGAAAAAGCACTGGCCCGTAATTTTTCCCTTCCCTAACCGCTGGTGAGGGTCCCGGCGCATGCGCAGTGTCAGCTGGTATCCAGCTGAGAACATCCATTCGATCACGCGCCTGCGCACTGGCCCATAATTTTTCCCTACTCTAACCGCTGGCGAGGCTCCCGGCGCATGCACACTCTGCTGTAAAATTTCCCTACCCCGTCGTTGTGCGCCTGTGCGGCGCGGCACACCTCACGTCATGTCCGGTGCGACCAGAAGTGACGAGGGTAGGGAAATCTGACGAGGTAGGAAATATAACGTTACACCGGTCTCTGCTCTTTCTTCAGGACCTGTGGTGACGTCACTGAGCTCATCACATGGTCCAATCATATGGTCCTTCCCCACGGTAATGGACCATGTGATTGGACCATGTGATGTGAAGTCACCACAGGTCCTTTAGCCGGCAGCTCATGATTAAAGAAGTAAGAAGAGATCGGCAACTACGCGATCAAGAGGAGCAGGTGAGTTAATTTTATTTATTTTTAATCCCTAAATCCACATTTTAGTAAGCATTCTGTATTGAGAATGCTATTATTTTCCCTTATAACAATGTTATAAGGGAAAATAATAAAGATTGGGTCCCCATCCCGATCGTCACCTAGCAACCGTGCGTGAAAATCGCACTGCATCCGCACTTGCTTGCGATTTTCATGCAGCCCCATTCACTATGGGGCCTGCGTTGCGTGAAAAACGCACAAGATAGAGCATGCTGCGATTTTCACGCAACGCACAAGTGATGCGTGAAAATCACCGCTCATCTGCACAGCCCCATAGAAATAAATGGGTCCGGATTCAGTGCGGGTGCAATGTGTTCACCTTCACGCATTGCACCTGCGCGGAAATCTCGCCCGTGTGAAAGAGGCCTAAGAGTGGCATTTGAAATGAAAAAAAAAAAAAAAAACAAAGCAGAACCGGTGGTGTTTTCTATTGTGGGATATGCAGCGGACTGTCAAAATCTGACGCATGGACATACACTTAAGCACCACCATTGAGAATTACCCCAAAAAATTCATGCAAACCCTACCCAATTATTTCCAGGTTTGTTCCCCCAAAATTGGTACTGTTGGCATGTATAGAGATTGGGTAACGATTCCAGATAAAATATGAGGTTATATAGTAGCAGGCTCAGTGGTACACCTACCCTAGAGGCATGGCATACGACTTCTATGGGAGCCATGGAGCACTCAACTCTTTCCATTGCTTGCCAGCTCTATCCTAACCTGCCTTTAGCAGCCATGACAGGCAGATCCCTGCATGCAGATTAAGGGCTCATGCACATGAACGTATTTTTTGTCTGTGTCCATTCTTTTTTTTTTTTTACGGCCTGTATACGGAACCATTAATTTCAATGGAACCGCAAAAAAACGGTGCATTCCGTATCCGTATGTCCACAAGTCCGTTCTGCAAAAAAATAGAACTTGTCCTATTCTTGTCCGTTTTGCAGGACAGGCATTGTAACAATGGATAGGCAAAAAAAAGGATGCAACATGGACATCACACGTATGTTATCCGTTTTTAGTTTTTTTTTGCAGACCTACGGTCGTGTGCATGAGCCCAAAGGCTAAGGTTACAACTGGACATTTTTTGTCAGACCACAAAAAAAATCTCTGTGAAATCGCGGCCCATCGGGGGTGTATTGTGTAGCTTGAAAATCACTTCCAAATAGCTGCAGCTAAGCATAGCTGAAGTGATTTATAGCGGTATTCCCATTTCAGGATATGTCATCAATGTCAGATAGGTGTGGGTGCCACCTCTGGGGTCCACAGCTATCTCCAGAATGGGCCCCCCCCCCAAAGTAAACAGAGAGCAGCTGCCCATGTGTGGCCACCCTCCATATACCAATAGCCGAGCGCATGATGCCAATGGAGTGGTGGCAGTGCTTGCGCGGTGTGCTCTCCATTCACTGCTATGAAACTCGACTATCTTCAGAATAGCGACGAATGGCGAGCATGTTGCATTCTGCTCTCCTTCACTTTGGGGTCCTGTTCTGGAGAAAGGAGCGGGTCCCAGAAGTGGAACCTGCACTTATCCGACATTAATGGCCTATCCTTGCCATATGCCATCAATGTCTCAGATGGGAATATCCCTTTAATCGCTACAGATAAAATCACTGCAGACAAGTGAGTACCTAGCAATTTTTTTTTAAATCACTGCATTCTGGGATTTCAGAGCGATTTCCGAGTTACTTTATCGTCCATAGAGTAAAATGAAAAATCTCTTGCCGATAAAATCACTGTGAAGTCGCTGCCTAATCTCTAGCTATTAAATTGCTCCAGCTGCTCACTTGGCTTCAATGATTTGGAAGCGATTTTCAAGCTACTCAATGGACAGCGATTTCACAGCTATTTTTGCAGTGTGCGATACAAAAGCCTAGGTCTAGCCTCAGCCTTATATACTGTAGCTCCTATACAGTAAATCCTGCAGCAGTTAGCTCCCCCTAGTGGTCACTACAAGCAATACTTATGTCATTTATCAGGTCAGAATAACATTGAAGTATTTACATTTAGAAAACCTCTAAATAGGGAGTGGTACCGATTTCACGTTTTTATTTTTATCAGACTCCATGATTTCTGCTTTTCCTCCGAGGTGTGAACAGGCACTCACCTTGTTGAGGCATATAGTATACACTGCATGGAGCATTCCAACAAGGTGCCCGACAGTGAATATACTAGTCTTTGTAAGGTTGTAAGGGTCCCTTTACACACAAATTTGCTATGCCGTTTTTTTTTAACCACTATAAAAAATGTCATAGAAACGGTTTGCAGTTTTTATGCATGCCACCTGCGCTTTTTACAACTTTTTTTTTAGTGGTCTTGCTTTTTTTATCGGCCATTTTTGCTTATAGAGAATGGGAAGATAAAATGCATAAAAATAAAGCCGTTGCTTCAAAGTGCTGTGTTCTATAAAAAACACGAAATGTGTAAAAAAACTCCACCAAACTGAAACAAACGGCAGTTGCAAAAACACATCTCCCTGAATGTCATATTCCCGTAGACTTTAGGTTAACATCTAGGGCCACTAAAAACTCAAAAGTGCAGAAAAACGCCACTAAAAATCTACATGTTAAGGCCTCATGCACACGACCGTTTTTGTATTCCGTGTCCGTTGTTCCGTTTTTCGTGATTTTCTGCAGACCTGTTGACTTTCAATGGGTCCGTTGAAAACTCGGCTAATGCACCGTTTGTCATCCGCGTCCGTGATCCGTGGTTGCAGTCCATCAAAAAAATATAACCTGTCCTATTTTTTTCATGGAAAACGGTTTGCGGACCCATTCAAGTCAATGGGACCGTGAAAAAACGCGGAGGCACACAAGATTGTCGTCCGCGTCCGTTTTTTCCCCTATCATTTGCAAGGCAAACTTGACTTTTTTTTACTTTCATTCATGTCTGGTGATCCTCCAAAAATAAAGGAAGACACACGGAAACAAAAACGGAAACGGATCACGGAACAACGGAACCCCATTTTGCGGAACGGAACACAACAACGGTCGTGTGCATGAGGCTTAATCCACACCTTATCACCTCTGGTATATTCACTACTTATCTGACACGCTCTTTGAGATCATTTTCTAGATGATATAAGAGGATACAATTTGCCCTTTTTGTAGCATGTCAGATGAATTGTTCTCAGTCCTCATGCACAATAACGTTGAGTCCGCAGCCGAGCTGCATTTTGTGTGGCTTGGATTGCGGACCCATTCACTTCACGAAGTGCTGTCCGCATCCTTTCCGTGGCCCTGCAAAAAAAATAATAGAGCATGTCCAATTCTTGTCCGTATCACGGACAAGGATAGGACTGGTCTATTGAGGGCCAGACCTTCTGTTCTGAAAAAATATATAAAAATTTATGTTTTGCAGACCGCAAAACACGGTACGGCCATGTGCATAAGGCCTCATACTGTATAAAGTGAAATATTGCACACTAAGCAGGTCCTAGGTATAGCAAATGATTTCTTCCACCCCTCAGGAGTTCATACCTGTTATCTCTCCGCAGGTGCTGCTGTAAACTTAACTCTTGTTACACCAGAAAAAGCTATTAAATTAGCTGCTAATGATTTCTTCAGGCATGCGCTGTCCAAAGATGGGTGAGTAATGGAACGTCCTTGCAGACACTGTCACAGACATATAGGGGGTCATTAATAAGGCCCTGCGCTGGTGGTGGATCCCCCAGAGTTATGTAGAGGCGTCGGCCTCTACAGAACTTCAGCGGATCCACCACCGCTTCTAAATTTAAGCCAGCGTCCTTATACACTGCTCAAAAAAATAAAGGGAACACAAAAATAACACATCCTAGATCTGAATTAATTAAATATTCTTCTGAAATACTTTGTTCTTTACATAGTTGAATGTGCTGACAACAAAATCACACAAAAATTAAAAAATGGAAATCAAATTTTTCAACCCATGGAGGTCTGGATTTGGATTCACACACAAAATTAAAGTGGAAAAACACACTACAGGCTGATCCAACTTTGATGTAATGTCCTTAAAACAAGTCAAAATGAGGCTCAGTAGTGTGTGTGGCCTCCACGTGCCTGTATGACCTCCCTACAACGCCTGTGCATGCTCCTGATGAGGTGGCGGACGGTCTCCTGAGGGATCTCCTCCCAGACCTGGACTAAAGCATCTGCCAACTCCTGGACAGTCTGTGGTGGATAGAGCGAGACATGATGTCCCAGATGTGCTCAATTGGATTCAGGTCTGGGGAACGGGCGGGCCAGTCCATAGCATCAATGCCTTCGTCTTGCAGGAACTGCTGACACACTCCAGCCACATGAGGTCTAGCATTGTCTTGCATTAGGAGGAACCCAGGGCCAACCGCACCAGCATATGGTCTCACAAGGGGTCTGAGGATCTCATCTCGGTACCTAATGGCAGTCAGGCTACCTCTGGCGAGCACATGGAGGGCTGTGCGGCCCTCCAAAGAAATGCCACCCCACACCATTACTGACCCAATGCCAAACCGGTCATGCTGGAGGATGTTGCAGGCAGCAGAACGTTCTCCACGGCGTCTCCAGACTCTGTCACGTCTGTCACATGTGCTCAGTGTGAACCTGCTTTCATCTGTGAAGAGCACAGGGCGCCAGTGGCGAATTTGCCAATCTTGGTGTTCTCTGGCAAATGCCAAACATCCTGCACGGTGTTGGGCTGTAAGCACAACCCCCACCTGTGGACGTCGGGCCCTCATATCACCCTCATGGAGTCTGTTTCTGACCGTTTGAGCAGACACATGCACATTTGTGGCCTGCTGGAGGTCATTTTGCAGGGCTCTGGCAGTGCTCCTCCTGTTTCTCCTTGCACAAAGGCGGAGGTAGCGGTCCTGCTGCTGGCTTGTTGCCCTCCTACGGCCTCCTCCACGTCTCCTGATGTACTGGCCTGTCTCCTGGTAGCGCCTTCATGCTCTGGACACTACGCTGACAGACACAGCAAACCTTCTTGCCACAGCTCGCATTGATGTGCCATCCTGGATAAGCTGCACTACCTGAGCCACTTGTGTGGGTTGTAGACTCTGTCTCATGCTACCACTAGAGTGAAAGCACCGCCAGCATTCAAAAGTGACCAAAACATCAGCCAGGAAGCATAGGAACTGAGAAGTGGTCTGTGGTCACCACCTGCAGAACCACTCCTTTATTGGGGGTATCTTGCTAATTGCCTATAATTTCCACCTGTTGTCTATCCCATTTGCACAACAGCATGTGAAATTGATTGTCACTCAGTGTTACTTCCTAAGTGGACAGTTTGATTTCACAGAAGTGTGATTGACTTGGAGTTACATTGTGTTGTTTAAGTGTTCCCTTTATTTTTTTGAGCAGTGTATTTAGACCATTTTCTACCCCTAAGGCCTAGTTCACGCGAATGTTTTTTTTACGAGTGCACGGGCCGTTTTTTTGTTTTCCGTATACGGTCCGTATACGGAACCATTCATTTCAATGGTTCCGCAAAAAAAACTGAATGTGTTCCGTATGCATTCCGTTTCTGTATTTCTGTTTTTCCGTTCCGTTGAAAGATAGAACATGTCCTATATTTGGCCGCGAATCACGTTCCGTGGCTCCATTAAAGGCCTCATGCACACGACCGTTGTGTGCATCCGTGGCCGTTGTTCCGTTTTCCGTGATTTTCTGCGGACCCATTGACTTTCAATGGGTCCGTTGAAAACTCAGTAAAATGCACCGTTGTTCATCCGCAGCCGTGATCCGTGTTTCCTGTCCGTCAAAAAAATATGACCTGTCCTATTTTTTTGATGGACAACGGTTCACGGACCCATTCAAGTCAATTGGACCGTGAAAAAACACGGATGCACCGTGCACACAAGATTGGAATCCGCGTCCACAAAATGCAGAACACACATGGCCGGTATCCATGTTTTGTCAGATCCGCAATTTGTGAACTACAAAAATGGCAACAGTCATGTGCATGAGCCCTAATCCTTTATCTCTTTGTAGCCTCCACTCCTGGTTTTGGCTCACAATCACTGGTGGAAATCACTGCCCAAAACACTCATGTGTGAATACGGCCTAAGGTCACTTTCACACGGTCAGTATTTTGCATAGTATCTGTAAGCCATACCAGGAGTGAAAGTATAGTGGAAATTTTGTGCCTCTTTAGTTTTTTGGACCCACTCCTGGTTTTGGCTTAGGCTGCGTTCACATCTGTGCTTTGTATTACAGTTTTGAGAATCGGCAGAGGATCTCAAAACTGGAGCAAAACACTTCCGTTTTGTCCCCATGCATTGTCAATGGGGACAAAACAGATCAGAATCAGGATGCATTTCCGTTCCGTTTTGTGACTGGACACAAAAGCGCTGCGTTTTGTGTCTGGTCTGAGAAACGGAATAAACCGAATCTGGCACTAAAAACAGTGTAAGTCAGTGGTGCCAGATACGTTTTTTTTTTGTCCGAAAAAAAAGATCTGTCACACATTGACTTAGGTTGTTTTTAGTGCCGGATCCGTTTGTTCAGTTACGATTTATTACAACCGCATTTGAACGGAACAGATGCATCCTGCTGTATTAAACCGAATGGAAGCATTTTGCAGGGTCTCAAAACCGGAATACAAAGCGCAGATGCGAAAGTAGCCTTATGCAAAATACTGATCAAATACTGGCCATGTGAAAGTGACCTACCGTAAGTCAGATCTTATTTTAGGTCTTTATTTAGTCTTCTAAAGTGTTCATTTTGGAAAGCACAACAAAGCAATGAGAGGAGGGCGGCAGATGGACTCGATCACTGTGCTTGAAAATGCAAAGAAACCAAAATTGTGCTGTCATCATTCTTGCTTCGCTTATAGCTTCACCTGCATGTATCTGAGCAAGTTTGCCACCTGACGTTCACATACTGTACTGCAGTCATCTGCAGGAAGTTAACCCCTTTCTGACTCACTCCTATGCTACACTAGACTAGGTTGTGTTAAAGTGTTCCAGATAAATGGGGATATACAATATACTGTAATCCCTAATGCTTTCTCTATGAGGCTCCAGAGGGACCCCACACCCCAACAAGGATAATGCCTAGAGGATGTACTGGTTTTCCAATGAGGTGCCCACCATCTCTGAGCTTAGGTTTCAGTGTTATAAGGTGGTCGCCTTGCTGGAAAACCAGAACATCTTCTACGCATTTTCTTGTGCTCAGAATCCAGAAGAAAAATTATGCAAAAAAACAACAACAACAACAACAACAGTATTCAAGTACATCATGAAGAATTAAGGTATACTATTGAAAAAAGATGGTAGATGATCTCCTGAGAATGAAGGGTCCACAGTGCTGATTCAGGTGCATGGGACCTTGCTGCAGCTCCCTGTAGGGGCCAGGAAATGTGCAGGATTTGCCATAAGTGCCCAATAGCTGCAGGTCCCAGCTCTGGAATGCCTACTCAGCTATTTCCAGAACTTCTATAGAATTGAATGGCAAGAGCTTCACACCCATAGCCACCTCTCCATCTACAGCAACTGCGAGAGAGGAGTTTTTCACCTCTGGAGGCGCGCACCCATAGGTGGACCCAAAATTTAAATGTTTTGTTCACTGAGCCACTTAGTTAGCACTTTTGCCTAGTGAAATGGTGCTGCATCATGTTGGAAAAGGCATTGTTCATCACCAAATTGGTTGGGAGAAGTTGCTCTTGAAGGATCTTTTGATGTCATTCTTTATTCATAAAACTGTTATTGGGCAAAATTGTAAGTCAGCCCACTCCCTTAGATGAGAAGAAACCTTACACATGAATGGTCTCAGGATGTTTCACTGTTGGCTAGACACAGGGCTCATGGTAGCGCTCACCTTTTCTGGTGTCAAGAAGGGCGGGCAAAGAAGCCACTTCTCTCCAAGAAAAACATCAAGGACAGACTGACATTCTGCAGTAAGTAGAGGAACTGGACTGACAAGGACTGAGTTAAAGTTGTTTTCTCTGATAAAACCCCCTTCAGACTGTTTGGGACATCAGTAAAAATGATTGTTCGGAGAAGAAAAGGTGAGCACTACCCTGTGTCATGCCAACAGTAAAGCATCCTGAGACCATTTATGTGTGGGGTTGCTTCCCATTTATTGGAGTGGGCTCCTTCACAATTTTGCCTAAGAACACTGCCATGAATAAAGAATGGGATCAAAATATCATCCAAAAGCAACCTCTCCTAACTACCCAGGAGCAATGTGGTGATGAACAATGCTTTTTTCAGCAGGATGGAGTACCGTGTCACAAGGCAAAAGTGATAACTAAGTGGTTCAGTGAACAAACAATTTAAATTTCCCATTGAGAACCTGTGGGCAATCCTGAAGATGCAGGTGGACAAACAAAAACACAGAGGCTGTGATAAACTCCAAGCACTGAATAGGCAAGAATGGGTTGCCATCAGCCAGGACTTGGCCCAGAAGCTGATATACACCATGGCAGGGTGAATTGCAAAAGTCTGGAAAAAGAAAGGTCAAGATTAGAAATAGGGTCTTTGCAGAAACTTGATGGATTTGTCAAGAAAATAAAAAACACTTCTGAAACGCTTATCATTGTAGACCAGGGTTTCTCAACTCCGGTCCTCGGGACCCACCAGTCATGTTTTCAGGATTTCCTTAGTATTGAGCAGGTGATATAATTAGTGTCCATGCATCAGGTGGGTCCCGAGGACTGGAGTTCAGAAACCCTGTTGTAGATCAATATACCATAGAAACATCTGTTAAAAAGGATCTAAAAACTCTGAAGCAGCAAACTTTTCAAAAAACAAAACTTTCAGCCACGACTGTATAAGTAATGAAGTGTATGAGGCTTCATGTGTATACATTGAGAGTTTTTCTCTTGCACTCTGTCCATCCCAAACTGTGTACAGCTGCAATCCCCAAACCTTCCATGGTTCTACTGAACCCAACTGATTACTATAGACCCCTACAGAGATCTAAGTACAGTTCAGTAGCACAAAGACA
This sequence comes from Bufo bufo, assembly GCF_905171765.1. Taxonomy (NCBI): domain Eukaryota; kingdom Metazoa; phylum Chordata; class Amphibia; order Anura; family Bufonidae; genus Bufo; species Bufo bufo. Next base: position 45,616,874 of record NC_053398.1, read on the forward strand.
GCTCCAGGTATTATGGCCCAAGTGCAGACCCTATAATTCTTTTGTATTACAATGACCATAAAAGACTGAGCTTACAGCTGTTATTGGCCTTGTGACCAGGGAGCGAATATGACATCCCAAGAACATAGCTATTAATTACTGGTAGTTATGACATTCACAAACAAATTACATTTTATAGATTTTTTTGCTTTGTAAGTTAGAGAGAACAAGCCATAGAGCTGCAGCACAGATTGGGCAGCCACCTGCTGTAAACTAGCTAATCAGTGGGAACTTGGGAACTATTCCGTCAATTAAACAAGCTGAGAATAGATTCTGGCCCTGATCCTCACATAATATCTCCATGACTCAACTGACTCAACCCATAAGCTCCTTAGAACTGCAGCACGTTTTGGAAGATTATACTAACAATATGTTTAGTCACACTCAACATTTAATGCTGACCTAATTCCTATGCAGATATCTCCTGGACTCTAACATAAGCATTTACACCGAGCTGAATATACTCAAAAATACCTCACAGTAGTTGTCTATGGCTGCCTGTAGGGCCAAGAAGTTGGAGTGGTGTTACCGATCCCTGTATCTAAACCATCTGGCCAGCAAAGAGCTGATTGTTGGCCCCCCTGATAACCAACATCTAGGGTATATGCCCCATCAGCTCTCCCATAATTATGCTCCTGGCATTACTCCACAGTCACTTTGACTTAAAAAGTCTTAAAGATAGGCGTGTAAGTATATGGGGTCCTAAAATGTCCTTTTGCCCCATACACTGTCAAGATTTTGCATTAGGGCACAGAAGCTAGACTTTACTCTCAGAGTACACAAGTATTCGGAACACTTAGAATTATAAATTTTATCAAACACAAGAACATTTTGAATATATTTCTAAGTAGTAATGTCAGCATTGATTTTACATTGCAGGAAGAAGTTGACGTTGATAAAGGAGATGCTTGCTGGTTGTGGTGCAGGAACATGTCAAGTTATAGTCACTACGCCTATGGAAATGCTGAAAATCCAGCTACAGGATGCTGGAAGACTGGGTAAGAAATGTATGATCATTTAACAGAAACCTATCACCTGGGTTGAGATCACTAGACCACTAGCATACAGTTATGCAGCTGAGGCTTAGGGCCCCCAACCTGCCCATAGCAAACCCATCCGTCCCTGCAATTAAATTCAGACTTAGGCCTCTTGCACACCACCGTGTGCCCCCGTGGCCGTATTGTGGCCCGCATACGGCAGGTCGGCAATACACAGGGCACCGGTCGTGGGCATTCACTTGAATGGGTCTGCAAATCCGGAGATGCGGAACGGGAGCACGGAACGGAACCCTACGGAAGTACTACGGAGTGCTTTCGTGGGGTTCCGTTCCGTGCTTCGGTTCTGCAAAAAGATAGAACTTGTCCTATCTTTTTGCGGAACGGACGAATCGCGGACCCCTTTGAAGGGTCCCGCAGCATGGGCGCGGCCAGCACACTTTCATGTGCAAGAGGCCTTACTGGGAGAAGAGTCCAGGACATGTACATGTACAGTGCACAAACAAACCTGAGGACCGCTCACCTCACTTCACGTCACATGTGCCCGGTGTGCAGTTATATCTATGTGTAGTAAAGTGAGGTCTTCAGCTTCATCAGGGCAGTGCACATGCTGCAGATGCTAATGGAGAAGAGTCCTGGACTCTTCTCCTGGTAAGTTTGAACTTTACTTTGTGAGGATGGATGGGTGTGCTATGGGTAGGTTTGGGACCCTAAACCACTTCTGCATAATGGCATGCTTGTGTGGTCCTAATCAGGTGGCAGGTTACCTCTAGAGGGTAAGACCAGGCACCTGAGGGTAAGCGGTAGGGACATCACGTGCACCATGTATGAAGACCAATATGTCATTTATGTATATAAATGAGAGATAGACTTTTAGCCCTGTTTACGCTTTGGCTGAAAATGTCCGAAAATTAGATGTGGGGAATCTTTATTCTTAACGCTCCCAATTCCTAGTATATCTGTCAAATGCTAAACCTGAACATCTCTGAGACCGTTTTAGATAATGGGGCAGATTTACTATTGCAAGTGTGCCACAATTTTTGTGCACACGGCTCACACCACATTTTTTAAGCACTGGGGGCGTTGTCATTACTCCTAGAGGCTCTGCTCTCTCTGCAACTACAGCGCCCTCTGCACTTTGATTGACAGGGCCAGGGGTGATCACTTTACAGGGCATGGCTCTGTCAATCAAATTGCAGAGGGCACGGCTGTTGCAGAGATAGCTAAGCCTCTAGGTGTAATGACAACGCCCCCATTGCTCCTAGAGGCTCATTTGCATATATTAAAACATAATTTTTCTCAGCAATGAGGACACATATGAACATGGGACCAACACAGATGCCTTCAGCTGCCAAGTGCACATGTAACGGGTCAACCAGTGTCATAGGTACAAAACTGCTGACAGATGCCCTTTAAGGGCCGTATTCGGGTCGGTTCACAGGGAGTTTTTTGGAGGAGGTTTTGAGGCAGATTTTCCTGCAGTTTTTTTTAGCTAAAGCCAGAAGTGGATTTGAAAGGAATTTGAAATATAATGGAAGGACTTCGATCCGAATTTCAGGAAAATTTGATTTGCCGCAAAGCCAAATTTTCTTGCGCTTCGTGGTAAAAGAAAAATCAACATACTCATCTCATCCATTCGCTCACGGAGAGGCCGTCGCAGCCATCTTGATTAAAGAAACCGCGGAGGCTGATGTGTGACGTCACTGTGCTGGCCGTGCACGGTGATGTCATCAATGATGACGTCATGATGACATCATCACGTTGCCGCACAAGACTTTGCTTGGTTTCTTGATTCAAGATGGCCGTGATGGGTGAGTATGTATTTTTTTTTTAACCCTGATTAACCCCTGAAAGGCCTCCATTTTAACATCAGATGCCGTAATCAGCTATGAATGCGGCATTTGAGGGGTTCAATGACAGGGGGCGGCGCGATCGCCGTTCCCCGTCATTGCACCTGCTACTTGCAAAAGAATGCAATTAGTGAATAAGTAATTCATTACGAATCTAATTTCTTTGTGAAATTCGACAAAGCAGCCGAATCAAATTTTTCAGAACTTCGCTCGTCACTATCATCTATCAGCGCTCGCACTACCGTAACATCGGGCAGTGTAATACAGACCATAGTTTGCACTGTCTAACTGTTAGGTCAATCTGAAAAATCTGCATTAACCCTTTGCAAATATTTTCACAGCTGCCCAGAAAAAGCTCCTGGCCAGTCAGGGTGGACTGGATGGCGCAGCGGTGGAGAGCAGCTCAGTGCGACCCACTGCCATGGCGATTTCCAAGGAACTTCTGAAAAGCAAAGGCATTGCTGGACTGTATAAAGGCTTGGGAGCCACTCTACTAAGGTTACTACCACCAGTGTATACATGTGTCCCAGATACTTTGTATATTTGGCTATATAAACAGCTAAAGACAAGTGCTATTCTTTGTATTCTGTGCAATGTAACCACAGAAGCTTCATGTTACAGTTACTGCTGGATACTGAATAGGTAAAGCCGCAGCGTCCTATATAAAGACTAGAAGGCACGCATCTGCCAACATAGAATGTGGAGGCGGGGGTGTTATGTGAAGCTCTGCCACCCTGCCCACCCTCTGTGCCAGCTCCTTGTTACTCATTGCAATAAGAGATGAGCGAATTGAATCCCACGAAGTGGAATTCGATCCGAATTTCAGGATAAATTCGATTCGCCTCGAAGCCGAATTTCCTCGTGCTTCGTGTCACTGAATCGATTTAACCTAAAATAGTGTAAAAAACAAAAAAATAAAATCATACTTACCACCTCCATTTGTTCGTGATGGGCCTTCCAGCCTCTATCTTGATGGAAGATGTCGGCCGAAATCCCGTGCGTGGTGACGTATGACGTAATCTCGCGCCGCATGAGATTTCGCTCCAGATCTTCAAGCAAGATGGCGGCCGGCCGGCCCGTCATGAGCAAATGGAGGCGGTAAGTTTGATTTAGCTTTTTAAAAATTATGTTAATTTCACACCGTTTTTACACTCAGATGCAGCGATCATGTATAAACGCGGCATCTGAGGGGTACAATGACGGGGGGCTGCGCTATCGCTGCTGCCTGTCATTGCACCCGCTGCTTACAAAAAATGTGCTTCACAAAGCTAATTTTTTGTAAAATTCGGCAAATCGGCTGAATCGAACTTTTCATAAATTCGCATAAAATCTCTAATTACAATGGCTTCTCGTATCAGATAACTGTGCGAAGACAAAGGAACAGCTGCACGGCCTCTTGGCTTTACATCCTCTGTCATTTTCTTGAGTCTGCTTCTTGTCCTTTATAGTTATATCCTTCCTTCTTTGTATTACAGGGATGTGCCCTTCTCAATTATTTATTTCCCTATGTTCGCCAACTTGAACAAACTTGGTCAGAAGACGCCGGATGAGAAGTCGCCCTTCTTTGTGTCATTCCTTGCAGGCTGTGCAGCAGGGAGCACTGCCGCCGTTGCTGTTAACCCTTGTGATGGTAGGTCTTACAAGTAGAGCATGGAGTTCTGTATCATTTTATGTGATACTTCAGTTTTTTTATTTTTTATTGTTTTTTTTTGCCATGCAGCGCCAAATACTGTCTATAAACAATACACATTCGATGTATACATGTACAGGATGGAAATGCAGCGGATAGTGAAGGGGAGAGGACTGCGCATGCATGGCCGCCCTCCATTCATTTCTGAGGGACTGCCGAAAATAGCCAAGCGCTAGCTCAGTTATTTCCGTCAGTCCCATAGCAGTGAATGGCGCAGTGGCTGCTCTTGCATGGTGCACTTCCCATTTATTTCTATGGGACTTCTGAAAATAGCCGAGCACGCTGCTCGGCTATTTTCAGTATTCCATTAAAAAGGAATAGGGGAAAGCCGTGCATGTACAGCCACCACCTCATTCAGTTCTATGGGCCTGATGGAAATAGTTGAGCCAGCGCTTGTCTATTTTTCGGCACTCCCGTAGGAATGAATGAAGTCTGCTCTCCACTTTGCGGACTCTGTTCTAGAGCCACACCTATTATACATTGGGGGCATATCCTCTTGAATAAAAAAAAAAGCAAAAAATAAAAGAACACTATACTCACCTCCCCTGACTCTCCTGTGGCAATGCTTCTCTAGTCCCCTCTGGTGTCTGTACACCTGGACTCTAACAATGACTTGTTGCCACATGACACCGCTGTAGCCAGTCACAAATTGCATCTGTCACATGTGTTGATGACGTCATCACTGCAAGCTTGGTGTACAAAGACTGGTGGGAAACCAGTGAAGTGTCGCCACAAGGGTGCCAGGGGAGGTGAGTATAGTGGATTTCTTTTAATTTTAGAAGATCGACGGTTTTCCTCAGGAAATCCCTCCCCCCGAAAAAAAGAAATCTTTACCAAAATCAGCATGATTTGCTATGAATTTGCTGCTGCGGATTGCCCTATGTCCTTCTCTGGATATGCTGCAGAAATCTAGTACAGCAAATCCAGTATGTGTGGACGTACTGTAAGGATGAATTTATTTATCACAAGATCAAAAGGTTCCCATCGTCATTCTATTGTATCTTTCACCATTAGTTGGTAAACTGACTTGTTTTAAAGGGAGTCTGTCGTCCCCTTTTTCCATTATAAACCGCTCCTGATGACCTGTAGATCTTTTATTATATCCCTGGCATGCCTTCTTGTTGATTTATTGATCTTTGTTTCCCCCGAAAAAGATCTTTATTCCAATATTCAAATTAGGCTACTTTCAATAGCGGAAGAAAACGCTTCATTTTTGTCCCATTCATTGTCAATGGGGTCAAAACTGAACTGAACGAAACGGAGTGCACCAAAATGCATTCTGTTCTGTTTGGTTGCTCTCCCATTGCGGACAGAATAACGCTGCAAGCAACGTTTTTCTGTCCGCGATGTGGTGCGGAGCAAGACGGATCCGTTCTGGCACACAATGTAAGTCAATGGGGACGGATCCGTTTTCTCTGACACAATAGAAAACTGATCCGTTCCCCATTGACTTTCAATGGTGTTTATGACGGATCCGTCACGGCTATAGAAGACATAATACAACCGTTCATGACGGATGCATGCAGTTGTATTATTGTAACGGAATCATTTTTGCAGAACCATGACGGATCCGCAAAAAAATGCTAATGTGAAAGTAGCCTTAGCTGAAAAAAGAGCCCAAGGGGCAGTATCCCCTGAGCATGGGAGCCCATCCACTCCCATTAGAACCGAGGCCTGCTCCTCCTATCTCCATCTTCTTTACACCTCCCTCTGCTCCTGACATCAGAAACCCAGCACTTGAAATTTCAGGCAGGCGCATATCACCCATCTATTTGCACCAGTGCCATCTGTTCAGTTCTGTGGAATTGGAGTCACCAACCTCCGGCGCATGCACACCACAGTTAATGACGTCTGTGCCCACAGAAGGGAGCAGACAGTACAGGCGCAAACAGATGGGTGAGTTTCTGACGTCAGGGGAGAGGGAGGTGTAGAGAAGATGTAGTTGGGAGGAGCAGACCTCAATTCTGGTTTTGTGGTTTATTAAATATATTAGAAAACTGTATTAGTACATGATTATCAATGTGTAATGCTTCTTTTCACCTGTGGAGGCACTGCAGGGAAATTGAACACTTGCTTCTGGGTTTTCTTTCTCAGATTACAGCTGATTTCTGGGGTCCTAAGCAGCAGGACAACTTGTGATAAATTTATCTTCAGAGGACCTAACAATAAGGATTGTCCAAGGCAGACATGGGATATTTTTTTACCAATATAATTTTATGTTATTTATTTTTTTATTCATATGCACAGTGATTAAACTGCTCTGACACTTGAATGAATCTGTGTTCTCTCTTATTCCTGTTTTCCAGTGATAAAGACAAGACTGCAGTCATTACAGAGGGGTGTTAATGAGGATACATACTCAGGAATCATAGACTGTGCCAGGTGAGTATGTAGGAGATATGCTATCACTAAGGACCGCATGGTCAACTTTTAAGCGAGCTACAGGATATGGATTCCTCTCTTTTTCTGAAATATAGGTCAAAGGGGTTTCCTAAGACTTATATACTGATGACCGACTGATTAATATGGATAAAAAAATTAATCTTCTTGATTTCACTTCAAGTTCTTACAAGATAGAAAGACAATATATCTACCGTACAGACCAAAAGTTTGGACACACCTTCTCATTCAAAGGGTTTTCTTTATTTTCATGACTATGAAGGCATCAAAACTATGAATTAACACATGTGGAATTATATACATAACAAACAAGTGTGAAACAACTGAAAATATGTCATATTCTAGGTTCTTTAAAGTAGCCACCTTTTGCTTTGATTACTGCTTTGCACACTCTTGGCATTCTCTTGATGAGCTTCAAGAGGTAGTCACCTGAAATGGTCTTCCAACAGTCTTGAAGGAGTTCCCAGAGATGCTTAGCACTTGTTTGCCCTTTTGCCTTCACTCTGCGGTCCAGCTCATCCCAAACCATCTCGATTGGGTTCAGGTCCGGTGACTGTGGAGGCCAGGTCATCTGGCGCAGCACCCCATCACTCTCCTTCATGGTCAAATAGCCCTTACTTTCAAAGTTTTCCCAATTTTTGGGCTGACTGACTGACCTTCATTTCTTAAAGTAATGATGGGCACTCGTTTTTCTTTACTTAGCTGCTTTTTTCTTGCCATAATACAAATTCTAACAGTCTATTCAGTAGGACTATCAGCTGTGTATCCACCTGACTTCTCCTCAACGCAACTGATGGTCCCAACCCCATTTATAAGGCAAGAAATCCCACTTATTAAACCTGACAGGGCACACCTGTGAAGTGAAAACCATTTCAGGGGACTACCTCTTGAAGCTCATCAAGAGAATGCCAAGAGTGTGCAAAGCAGTAATCAAAGCAAAAGGTGGCTACTTTGAAGAACCTAGAATATGACATATTTTCAGTTGTTTCACACTTGTTTGTTATGTATATAATTCCACATGTGTTAATTCATAGTTTTGATGCCTTCAGTGTGAATCTACAATTTTCATAGTCATGAAAATAAAGAAAACTCTTTGAATGAGAAGGTGTGTCCAAACTTTTGGTCTGTACTATATCTAAAAGGGTTTTTCAAGACTTATCTAAATCTTTAGGGAGTCCAAAACCCAGGACCTCTGCTGATCATCTGTTCGAGAAGGCAGCTGCGCTCGCAGTAGCGCCTGTCATGGTCTTACCTGCTTGCTGCTCTCCTTCGTTTGACATGTGCTGGCGGCCATCTTGGGTCCTGGGTTTCTTGTAGCCTTCCACCCTGCGGCTCCTCCTTCCCCTGGGAGGAGCTGGATGCCTAGCTCATATATATAGGAGGTCTGTGGCTTCAGTTCCTTGCTTGGTCCTCTCGTGTTCACATGCTTCTAAGACTGCTGCTGCTTCTGGTTCCTGATCCTGGCTTCGTCTGACTACCCTGCTGGTTCCTGATCCTGGCTTCGTCTGACTACCCTGCTGGTTCCTGATCCTGGCTTCGTCTGACTACCCTGCTGGTTCCTGATCCTGGCTTCGTCTGACTACCCTTCTGGTTCCTGACCTCTGGCTTCGCAAAGACTCTGCTCGGTTTCACCATCCGTTTGGACTTTTGCTTTACAGCTTTATTTTCAATAAAGCCTTCTTATTTTCATTTATCTCTTGTTGTACGTCTGGTTCATGGTTCCGTGACATTAGGACCAAGCCATGAATTCTGACGGTACAGGGCCATCCTCGCTACCCACGCTGGTTGCCAGACTTGATCAGCAGGATCACCTGTTGGGTCGGTTCGCTGTGGCGTTGCAAACCCTGCTTGAACGCACGGCTCATTTCGCTCCCGTTGCCGATGGGTCGGTTGTCGCTCCTGGGCTCTGTCCTACTGCCGCTCCGGTTGTTGCGCCAGAGTCTACCCCGACACCTGTTGTTGCGCCTGCGGTGTTTCGGGGTATGACCGGTTCTGCCCCTCTTCCACAGCGCTTTGGGGGAGAGCCAACTCAGTGCCGAGGTTTCCTTAACCAGGTGGGCATTTATTTCGAGTTGCTGCCACATGCCTTTCCTACTGAGAGATCAAAGGTGGGCTTCTTGATCTCGCTGCTCTCGGACAAGGCCTTGGCCTGGGCCAGCCCTTTATGGGAGAACAACAATCCGGTGGTTGCCGAGTTTTCCGGTTTTGTTGCTTCTCTTCGGAAGGTATTCGATGTGCCGGCTCGTGCTGCCTCTGCTGCGAAGCTCCTTAAGTCCATCAGACAGGGTTCACGATCCGTAGCTGAATACGCCATTGAGTTTCGTACCCTGGCAGCAGAGGTGGGCTGGAATAATGAGGCTCTGGTCGCTGCTTTCTCTCATGGTCTCTCGGATGCCTTGAAGGATGAGGTTGCAGCTAAGGACCTACCAGTTGAGCTCGAGTCTCTTATTTCTTTCCTGATTTTGATTGACACCAGACTCAGGGAGAGACCTTCCTTTAAGGAGAACCTGCGGAGGTCTTCTAACAGATTGGTGCCTACGTTTGCTGTCCCACCCGTGCCTCCCTCTCCTCCCACGCCTCCTGGGGATGACTTGTCTGGGGGTGAACCCATGCAGCTGGGGTTTGCTCGCCTGTCCGAGGGGGAGAGGGCACTCCGGAGACGCGAGGGCCGATGCATGTACTGTGGTCTCGGTGGGCATTTTCGGTTGGCATGTCCGAACCGTCCGGGAAACGCTCGTACCCTGAGATCCTGTCGGGGGCAGATCTTGGGTGGAGTCTCCTCGTCCCCGGTTTCCCGTGTTGACAAACCACTGATCACTGTTGTCCTCTCCTGGGTCGGGGGCTCGGTGACGACCCAGGCGTTGGTGGACTCTGGTGCTGGTGGTTTGTTCATTGATAGTGTGTTCGCTGCCGCCAATTCCATTCCTCTGCAGGCTCGAGGTTCCCCACTGGCTCTTGAGGCGATAGACGGCAGACCCCTTCTGCCGCCACACGTGACTCATGAGACCCTTCCAGTGGGGATAGCCATTGGTGCCGTTCACAGAGAGTCGGTCTGCCTCCAGGTTATTTCGTCTCCACACTACTCGGTGGTCTTGGGGTACCCCTGGCTCCAGAAGCATAATCCGACTTTCGATTGGAGATCGGTCGAGATCCTCTCGTGGTCACCGCAGTGTGGGGCTAGTTGCATCCATGGGTCTGTCAAGTTGCTGTGTACTTCCTCGGACTCTCTGTTGCCTCCTGAATACGAGGAGTACCGGGATGTATTCGATAAGGTGCGCGCGGTTGCCCTACCTCCGCACCGCCCATACGATTGTGCCATAGAGTTACAATCTGGTGCCGTTCCTCCTCGTGGCAAAGTCTATCCACTGTCGGTAGCGGAGAATGAGGCCATGGAGGAGTACGTGAGGGAGGCGCTTTCACGCGGACACATTCGCAAATCTTCGTCCCCGGCAGGGGCTGGATTTTTCTTTGTGAAAAAGAAGGGAGGTGAGTTGAGGCCTTGCATCGATTACAGGGGTCTCAATCGCATCACGATCAAGAACGCTTACCCGATACCCTTGATTTCCGAGCTGTTCGATCGCCTTAAAGGGGCCACGGTCTTTACCAAACTCGACCTGAGGGCGGCATATAACCTGGTAAGGATCAAGGCGGGCGATGAGTGGAAGACCGCGTTTAACACCAGGACCGGTCATTACGAATCCTTGGTTATGCCCTTTGGGTTGTGCAATGCGCCCGCAGTCTTTCAGGAATTCATCAACGATGTTTTCCGTGACCTGTTGCAGCAGTGTGTGGTAGTCTATTTGGATGACATCTTGGTATATTCTGAATCCATGGAGGCCCACATTCTGGATGTCAGACGAGTGTTGCAACGGTTACGAGAGAACAAGCTGTTCGGTAAGCTTGAGAAATGCGAATTTCACCGATCCCAGGTAACCTTCTTAGGTTACATCATTTCCGCTGAGGGGTTCTCCATGGATCCTGAGAAGGTTTCGGCTGTCTTACAGTGGCCCCAGCCCAGTGGTCTTCGTTCCCTGCAGCGCTTTTTGGGCTTCGCCAATTATTATCGGAAGTTCATCAGGGACTTTTCCATGCTGGCCAAGCCTCTCACGGATCTGACCAGGAAGGGCAGTAATTCCCAGGTCTGGCCGCTCGAGGCCATCCGAGCTTTTGAGGCCCTAAAGTCCGCCTTTGTGTCGGCTCCGATTCTGTCGCATCCCAACCCTGGGTTGCCCTTTGTCCTCGAGGTGGACGCGTCTGAGACGGGAGTAGGCGCCCTTCTGTCTCAGCGTAGAACACCAGAGGGTCCTCTGCTTCCTTGTGGGTTTTACTCCCGGAAACTGTCTTCCGCGGAGTGCAACTATCAGATTGGTGACAGGGAGTTATTGGCCATCGTGCAGGCCCTTAAAGAATGGAGGCACTTGCTCGAGGGTTCGGTGGTTCCGGTTCTCATCCTGACGGACCACAAGAATCTGACCTACCTTTCTGAGGCCAAGAGATTGACACCACGTCAGGCCAGATGGGCTCTGTTCTTGTCACGTTTTAATTACGTGGTCTCCTACCTACCCGGTTCCAAGAACATCAGGGCGGATGCCTTATCACGGCAGTACTCCGAGCTGTCCAGGGAGGAGTCGATTCCGACTTCGGTCATACCTCCGAATCAGATCCTGGCCGCCATTCGCACCAGCCTGACCTCTCCCCTGGGTGAGCAGATTTTGGCGGCTCAATCTGGTGCTCCCTCTGGGAGACCCAACGGCAGATGTTTTGTGCCTGAGGAGTTGCGCACTCGGTTGTTGCGAACCTACCATAACTCCAAGACCGCGGGGCATCCTGGAAAGAATCAGCTGTCCTGGGCTGTTTCACGTCTGTTCTGGTGGCCTTCCCTACGTTCCGACATCGCCGCATATGTAGCGGCATGCTCCGTTTGTGCCCAGAGTAAGTCCCCTCGGCACCTTCCGTTGGGCCTTCTGCAACCCATAGCCACCGGGGAGCGCCCATGGTCACACCTGGGGATGGATTTCATTGTGGACCTCCCTGCATCCCGAGGCCATACGGTCATTCTCATGATTGTGGATCGGTTTTCCAAAATGTGCCACTGTGTTCCTCTCAAGAAGTTACCCTCTGCACAAGAGTTGGCCACGATTTTTGCCAGGGAGGTCTTCCGGTTGCACGGTTTGCCTAAGGAGATTGTGTCGGATCGGGGGAGTCAGTTTGTGTCCAGGTTCTGGCGCGCCTTTTGCTCCCAGTTGGGGATTCATCTCTCCTTCTCCTCGGCCTACCACCCTCAGTCCAATGGGGCCGCAGAACGGTCCAATCAGGCCTTGGAGCAATTCCTTCGTTGCTATGTCTCCGATCACCAAGACAATTGGGTTGACCTCCTGCCTTGGGCTGAGTTTGCCAGGAACACGGCGGTGAACTCTTCCTCTGGGACGTCTCCCTTCATGGCCAATTATGGGTTCCAACCTGCCGTGTTACCGGAGGTATTCTCTCGCCAGGATATTCCGGCTGTGGAGGATCACCTTTCCGTCCTACGTGCTTCTTGGGTACAGATCCAGAAGTCCCTTGAGGTCTCTGCGCAGCGCCAGAGATTCCAGGCTGATCGCAGACGAGCGCCTGCTCCTTCCTACCAGGTCGGAGACCGTGTATGGTTGTCCACCCGCAACCTCAACCTTCGAGTGCCCACTCCCAAGCTGGCGCCTCGCTTTGTTGGTCCCTTCCGAGTGCTTCGCAGGGTAAACCCGGTAGCCTATGCCCTTGCGCTTCCTCCTGGCATGCGGATCTCCAACGTGTTTCATGTCTCCCTGTTGAAGCCACTGGTGTGTAATCGTTTCACTTCCTCGGTTCCTCGGCCTCGTCCGGTCCAAGTGGGCAATCGTGAGGAATATGAGGTGAGCAATATCCTGGACTCACGCCTGGTCCGCGGTCGGTTGCAGTTTTTGGTCCATTGGCGTGGTTATGGTCCAGAGGAGCGTTCCTGGGTTCCCTCCGCAGATGTCCATGCTCCTGCCTTGCTCCGAGCCTTCCACGCACGCTTCCCTCAGAAACCGTTTTGTGCTCCGCGGAGGAGGGGCCCTTGAGGGGGAGGTACTGTCATGGTCTTACCTGCTTGCTGCTCTCCTTCGTTTGACATGTGCTGGCGGCCATCTTGGGTCCTGGGTTTCTTGTAGCCTTCCACCCTGCGGCTCCTCCTTCCCCTGGGAGGAGCTGGATGCCTAGCTCATATATATAGGAGGTCTGTGGCTTCAGTTCCTTGCTTGGTCCTCTTGTGTTCACATGCTTCTAAGACTGCTGCTGCTTCTGGTTCCTGATCCTGGCTTCGTCTGACTACCCTGCTGGTTCCTGATCCTGGCTTCGTCTGACTACCCTGCTGGTTCCTGATCCTGGCTTCGTCTGACTACCCTGCTGGTTCCTGATCCTGGCTTCGTCTGACTACCCTTCTGGTTCCTGACCTCTGGCTTCGCAAAGACTCTGCTCGGTTTCACCATCCGTTTGGACTTTTGCTTTACAGCTTTATTTTCAATAAAGCCTTCTTATTTTCATTTATCTCTTGTTGTACGTCTGGTTCATGGTTCCGTGACAGCGCCACAGCTTTCTCCAGCTTTCCCTAGGCAATTTAATGACACGCTCATCGGTCACAGGCCCTAGGTGCAGCTCAACCTAATAGAAGTGAATGGGGCTGAGCGTGATACCAAGCACAGCCATTGTACAACATACAGCACTGTGCTTGGTGAGCAGGGAGAAGGCCGCAGTGTTCACAGGAGCACCAGTGACCTCAAACAGCTGATCGGCGGGTGTCTCGGGTGTCAGACCCACACTGATCAGATCCTTAGGATAGGTTCTCGGCAAACCCTTTTAAGGCTGAGTTCACACGGGCGAGATTTCCGCGCGGGTGCAATGCGGGAGGTGAACGCATTGCACCCGCACTGAATCTGGACCCATTCATTTCTATGGGGCTGTGCACATGAGCTTTGATTTTCACACATCACTTATGCGTTGCTTGAAAATCGCAGCATGCTCTATATTGTGCGTTTATCACGCAACGCAGGCCCCATAGTAGTGAATGGGGCTGAGTGAAAATCGCAAGCATCCGCAAGCAAGTGCGGATGCGGTGCGATTTTCACGCACGGTTGCTAGGAGAAGATCGGGATGGAGACCCGATCATTAATATTTTCCCTTATAACATGGTTATAAGGGAAAATAATAGCATTCTTAATACAGAATGCATAGTACAATAGCGCTGGAGGGGTTAAAAAAATCCACTTGCTCGCGCAGCCGGTATCTCTTCTGTCTTCTTCTTTGCTGTGTACAGGAAAAGGACCTGTGGTGACGTCACTCCGGTCATCACATGGTCCATCACATGATCCATCACCTTGGTAAGATAGATGGGAATGCACGGTTTAAATACAGGCAGCCACTCTCCCATGTGTACAATGCAAAAGCGAGTTACAGAGTTAGTTTGGAGGTGCTGGCCTAATTCTCTTTTGCATTGTACATTTGGGGCAGTGGTTTCCCCTATTTAGATTGTGCACTTCTACCCATATGCCTCATGCTTTTAATCAGAGTATCCCATAGCTGGATTCTACATTGCCCTAAAATGTTTAGGCCAAAAGCCCAGGAGAGGCAAGACTGTTAGTGTAGGTCCTGTCTGATAGACGCCAACTTGTCGCTGGTAGATGGGCCCAACATATTCTTGATCAGAAATATGAGCAAAGAGCTTCTAATTTTCATTTAGTAAGTTTATTCTTGTTTTCAATGTTTGCATGTGACTTTGTGCATAAAGCAGTGTGCTGCTACTTGTAGTCCTTGTTTGCTTTTTCTTTGCATCACCATATTCTGACCCCTATAACTTTTTATAGTTATGTCTATGGAGCTATGTGGGGGCTCATTTTTTGTGGGATGTTCTGTTGTTTTTATTGATACTTGGAGAATGTGTAACTTTCTGATCACTTTTTATTCATTTTTTGGGGGGGGGGGGGGGGGAGTAAAACAGCAGAAAACGGTGAATCAGCCATCTTGTTTTTTTTCTATTAAAGCATTCACCGTACATGATAAATATTTTTATATTTTAATATTAGGGGTGTTTTGGGACATGGTGATGCCTATGATCTTAATTTTTTTTATTGTTTATTTTTTTATCTTTATTATGGGGAAAGAGGGTGATTAGAATTTTTATATATTTTGTATATTTTTAAAAAACCTTTTAAACTTATTTTTACACTTTTTAAAAGTCCCCATAGAGGACTTGAACATGCAATCATTAGATCGCTTCTCCCATGGATGGGAGGTTCAATATATTTCTACGGAGCCCTGCCACCTGCAGGCTTCCATAGAAATATACCTATGGTAGGCATCGTAGCCTTGAGCGGGCTCGAGGCTTCCACTGCCAATGAATGGCTTCCCCAATCTCAGCTCAGGGAAGATGTTCAGGCCCAGGATCACAGCCAGGGAAAGCTGCCTGAGATGCTGTGATCACAGATATTAGCCCCGTGTTTCTGTGGTATAGGCAGAAACACGGCGGCGGGCTATGGCTCCTGCTCTGGAGTGGGTGCCATTTTTAAAGACCCAACTTGCACTGGTCGGGAAGGGGTTGTGACACGTCCCCATCCTGTATCTGAAGAGGCACACACAGATACAGAATGGTCCCATATCAGTTCATGGGCCTCGTATTATAGATCCATGCAACACAAATCCACAATATTTCAATGTCCATGAGACAAAATTTGTAAAATCAGCAAAAGTAATGATAAATAAGCTGGACAGAATAGAAGCTAAATTGCTGTTATTTTAGAGGTTATTCCACCAAAACTATCACTATGCAATGAAAAGCATGTCAAATGAAGTGTTAGTGCAGTGTACATGCAGTAAAAATATTCTTTGTTCTTTTATGTACCTTACATTTCCTCTCGGGTAGCGCCCCCTGCTGTATATCCTTCTGGTCCACCTTCTCCTCCATTCAGAGATGGACTGACATGCTCAGTAGCTTCCTCGCTCCCCTCCTATCCCCTCAGTGCCATCACAGTGATCTCATGGAGAAGAAGGTGAAGCGGCCCAGACACCATTCATTCATTCGTCCCTACTTCTAAATTTCTAGAAATACATAGCTATATCTCGCTTTAGACAGCAGAGAAGACAATGGTGAGGGCATTACAAATCATATATTTCTTTGGGGCTATATGTGAGGGACTATTTTGTATGCAGGGAAGGAAGGGGTTAATAAGAGCTAACTGCAATGCTTCTTGGCAGATGCAGGTGCTTGATTGTGACCTGCTGCCTACCCACAGAAGGGGAAGAAAGTCCTACCGTACATATAAGCAGATTAATTGAGTAACAAAAGAGCTTTACATTTGTGGGATAACCCTTTTAAGCTGTAGTCTACATAATTCCAGTTTGCTAGGAATGAGAGCTTTCTACAACTGGGTCATAGCACAGCTATCTTATTCAAATGCCTGGATGACGCCACGTTTCTTTGCAAAGTACCAACTCACTCTGATATGGACAAGACAGGCAGATGGAGAACAGAGCTCTGAACAAGGAGATTCCACAGGACACCTTCAGAGGTCTTGTGGTGTCCATGCCACAAGGAGTCAGAGCTGTTTTGGGAAAGCATGAGAAGAATGTACACAATATTAGGCGGTTTTCATGTTATGGTTGATTGGAGTATAGGAAGGACTAAAGGGAACCTAATTTGTCTACAAGTTATCTAGGCAACTGTCATTTTAGCCCAACCTTAAATCCAACCCTAGCTATGTGGCAAAATGATGTGGGAGAAGCCACAACGAATGTCCTCCAGGTACGATCATTGTATCCAACTGCCCAAAACGTAACATTACTACGCCCCACACTTCCATACGGGGACCATACAAAGTCACTGTGACAGTCAATGTCAATTGTCAGTTGAAAGACAAAGTGAACAAAAAAGATTTGGATTTCTTTCACCACAATTACCAATACTTTTCCTATTTTCCATTTGCAGGAAGATCTGGAAGATCGAGGGGCCTGCTGCTTTCCTGAAGGGTGCATACTGCAGAGCTTTGGTCATTGCTCCACTTTTTGGAATTGCACAAGTCATTTATTTTGTAGGAATTGGTGAATATATTCTGAGCTTTTTACCCTCCAAGCGCGATTAATGACAACCATCAAATTGCACCCCCTATACTAGCTCCCTCACACTTTGGCTCTTCTTGCCAATCCTTTCATGGATTCTTTCTGCCACTGCCTATTTATTGGTCATGGGTTTACACAATGGAAGAGCTGCTTATACCAGCGATGTGGTATGGTCCAAAAGTGCTAAGGTTACTTGTAGAACCTTTCAGCAGAATACCAAGCTTTCCTTTACTTGAAGGCATGAAACAATCATACCGAAATGGGCAAGACGGTAACAAATCAAAAGAATCCGCTTCAGGCAAATTTAACTCACAACTTGCTGGAACAGATTATGAAGGTCTTCGTTTCAGAAAGCGCAATCATATCATTAGTGTTTGCTCAGCTGCATGGACCTGCAACACACTGGGCTTGTGGCCATTTTTATATTTTAATTTCTAGAATGTATATTTATTAGTAATATTGAATGTCCGAACGTATGTAAGCTCTCAAGGTAATTACGACTAGATTCATTCTAACTTATTATAATTATCAGATTACCTGGAAGGTTTAGGTCTGCCGGGTACGTTTTCTCCAGCACTTTGAGATTGATCTTTCTCAAAATATGAATTATCGAATATGTAACTCCTTTAGTTTTCTGCCTTCTGATATGACTGATCCCAAATATCCAACTTATAAAATATATAACAATGTCCAAAAGTGGGAAATATATAGATAGATATACTTGGTTGGGTGGAACAACTGGCCGGGACTTTGTAAAATTTGTGAGTGTTTTTGTGGCAATCCTGCTATGGCTTTTCGGTTCCTAAAACTGGCTCTTTCAGCTCTTATATCTATATCTATAGGCTGCTCCACGTTCTGAGAGTACAAGAAGGGATGCTGTACGGGACCATTTACATCTTTATAGGTTAGAGTTCCACGGTGGCTTTTGGTTGTGATAAAATTGAAGGAAACATCAAATTTTTTACTCCCATAGTGAAACATCGAGTTCCCTAGATGATTGTGGCAACCTGAGGTTTTACCACAACCCTCTTGTCATTATAAATCTATATAGGAGATGTGTCTCTCAATGAGAGCGAGTCTGATGGACAGCTTCTTCTAACCTCACTGATTGACTGCCTGCTCTAAGTACATAGTCATGTAGAGCAGGCTGAGGGGAAAGAAGCAACACCCTGGACCCACTTTTGGGGAAAAGCACAGCTCCATATACAGGTGAAACTCGAAAAATTTGAATATCGTGCAAAGTTCATTTATTTCAGTAATGCAACTTATAAGGTGAAACTAACACATGAGATAGACTCATTACATGCAAAGCGAGATATTTCAAGCCTTTATTTGTTATAATTTGGATGATTATGGCTTACAGCTTATGAAACCCCAAAGTCACAATTTTGAGGTCCCCTTTGCTCAGGGGGTATGGATTAATTATCTGACTAGAGTGTGACACTTTGAGCCGAGAATATTGAACCTTTTCACAAAATTCTAATTTTAAGCTGCATTAACGCAATTCTTTTTAATTTGCATTACTGAAATAAATGGACTTTTGCACGATATTCTAACTTTTCGAGTTTCACCTGTATATGATACATATCATTTCCCATGTGTTAATGGATATGAAGCAGTATAGCGGACTTGCTTCCCTCTGTGCCTCCTGAGGATATTACAAACTTATGTTGAGGCGCAGGCCTCTCATGAATTTGTCGCATCCTCTGGCAGACCGTGCTACAAACTTAAAAGGGTTTTTCAAGATTTTTATACTAAATACTTATCTTCAGGATCGGATCTGATCGGTGGAGGGCCGACACCCGGGACCCCCTCCAATCAGCACTCCTGTGAGCACTGCGGCCTTCTTGCAGCTCACCAAGCACAGTGCCATCCATAGTATAGCAGCTGTGCTTGGTATCGTGCTCAGCCCCATTCACTTCCACTGAGCTGAGCTGCTCCTAGGCCACGTGACGGATGAACGTGTTGTCACTGGCCTAGGAAAATCTGAGAGAAGGCCGTGGCGGTCACAGGAGCGCCATTGCCTCCTCAAACAGATGATAGGCAGGGATCCCCGGTGTCAGAGTCCCATCAGTATAACAATCTCACAAAAGCCCTTTAAGTCTACGGCAGCCTCAGCTGCCGTAGGTTTTCGTCTTTATTTACTTTGGCTTCAATAAAGACAGATGCGTATACCCTTATGGCCTTCCCCTTCCTCATCCTTGCAACCGCCCCCTTTTCATGCCACTTCTGAAATGGGACGTGAGGGCCAAAAACGCGCAAATTTCACCGCAAATACGGCATGCGACCACATTTTCAACTTTCCACGCCAGAATTCTGGCATAAAAGCCATAGTAAATGCCCCCCTATGTGCTACATCAGAGGTATCCCTCAACATATACCTCCAATGTATTCCTATGTAATATGCTTGTCCTATGTAAATACATTGTATGATGGAAAGTTCTTACAAGTTTTTAAAATGCACTATTTTTCAGCTTCACTGTTTTTAAGTTCTATGCTTTCTGTCTGTGAACGGAACCAGAGGCTGAAAATCTTAACATGCCTTATGCTCCTCACCGCTCACGGATTGCTGCTATGTTGGCTAAACAAATCAGCATCCTGTCCTGAGGGTTTGCTACAATGTATAAGCGCAGGTAAGAACTGTAAGTATTGATTACACTGCATACATTGTAGCAAACACACAGCGATCCGTGAGAATTATTAGGCCTGTAAAGGTTTGCACCCTTTAGATTTTAAAAACAATTTCCAGTTTCCATTCACTGACAGCAAAAATATTTTAAAAACTATGAGTTTAAAGGCAAAGTACTGTATATAGTAGCTATATAGAAGAAGATGTTGCATACAATATATTCATCAATGAGGCATCAATGTGTATTGTAGATTGTATACCGGACTGAATTTCGTTTTCTACTTTTACATTGTGAAATCTACAAAATTGCACAATTGTGTCTTCTTCATGCTGGAGATGTGATTTATGGCGGTTGGGAATCAGTCACTAGTCCCATAAAAGCCAAAAGATTTCTCTCTCAAATGCTGATACTGCTGATTTATCTAAACGAAGCCCCTCACCTTAAAGGGGGTTTCCATACTACTGATATTGATGACCTATCCTCAGGATCGGTCATTAATACTCAATAGGTGAGGGTACAACAGCCTGCTCCCCCACCGATCAGCTGTTCCCTGCTACCTCCGATGCTGGAACAAGCGCTGTGAATGGAACAAGAAGCACAGCGCCGTTCAAAGTGTAGTGGCCGTGCCAGGATACTGCAGCTTATCTCCTGTTTACTTCAATGAGCTGCAGTAACCAAGCATGGCCACAACACTTTGAACGGAGCTGTGCATCGTGTTCCATTCAAAGTGCGGTTTGTTTGAGATGGGAATACCCTTTTACCAGAAAGCATATACTGCAAGGAAGCCAGAATCCCTAGACTATATCAACTTCAGGAGCAATAGTACGGTCACAGCAGGAAATAATGGGATATTTATTACTTTTCCTACGTTGAACAGCGTGCCAGTCCCTCTCCCAGTGCTATATTCATTACAGGGGCTCAGGAATATATGGTGTAATGGGTTAACAGCGTCAGGTTGGATTGTTTTCTGCCACTTTCTGACTGTTGGATAAGGATGCATTAAGCTGTGTTGCCATCTATCAGTCAAGAAAGCATTGCAACAAAAGTCTGCCAGTGTTGCCTGCATACTCTAAGGGCTCATGCACACGACTGTATATATTTTGGTGTCCGCAAAAAACGGATCTGCAAAAAATACGCATGACATCCGTGTGCATTCCGTATTTTGCAGAACGGAACAGCCGGCCTCTAATAGAACAGTCCTATCCTTGTCCGTAATGCGGACAATAATAGGACATGTTCTATTTTTTTGCGGAACGGAAATACGGACATATACGGAAATGGAATGCACACGGAGTAACTTCCGTTTTATTGTGGACCCATTGAAATGAATGGTTCCATATACAGTCCGCAAAAGAAAACAGAATGAACACGGAAAGAAAATACATTCGTGTGTATTTTGCGGTCTGCAAAAAATGGATCCACAAAAAATACGGATGAAGTCCGTGTGCATTCCATATTTTAAGGAACGGAACAGCTGGCCCTAATAGAACCTTGTCTGTAATGCAGACAATAATAGGACAAGTTCTATTTTTTTGCGGAACGGAAATACCGCCTTATAGAATGCACACGGAGTAACTTCAGTTTTTTTTGCAGACCCATTGAAATGAATGGTTCCGCGTATGGTCCGCAAAAAAAACTAAATGGACATGAAATACGTTTGTGTGCATGAGCCCTAAGGCTACATGCACACAAACGTTGTTTGTTTCCGTGTCTGTTCCGTTTTTTTTGCGGATAGGATGCGGACCCATTCATTTCAATGGGCCTGCAAAAAATGCGGACAGCACATTGTATCAGTATGTCCGTTCCGTAGCCCTGCAAATTTTTTTTAACATGTCCTATTCTTGTCCGTTTTAGGCATTGTTACAATGGATCCGCAAAAAAAAAAAAACTGATGGCATACGGTCGTGTGCATGAGCCCTAAGACTGATAACTAAGGCCTTGAGCCACTGCATTTAGCCGTAGTCTTTAAAGGGGTGATCCCATGACTAGTTTAAATAATAAAAATCAGACATCATACAGTACATGACAATCTCTAACAAAGCTAGAACCAGCCCTGGACCTCACATGGATCCAGAGATCTCCTCATTCATTGCTCCAATTGCGCTGCTAGAGTTATATCAAGCTTGTGTGTCCTTTCTACTGCAGCCCTCTCTGTGTCAGGCCTCCTGCACACAAACGTGTGCGCCCCGTGGTCGTGCTGCGGGCCGCAATGCACGAACACTGTTTGTGGGGTAGCCGCAGCGGATAGCAGACCCATTTACTTTAAGGGGTCTGCGATCCGGCCGTTCCGCAAAAAGATAGGACATGTTCTATCTTTTTACGGAATGGAAGTACGGGACAAAACCCCACGGAAGCACTTCGTAGTGCTCCCGTAGGGTTCCGTTCCGTGCTTCCATTCCACACCATTCCGCATCTCCGGATTTGCGGACCCATTGAAGTGAATGGGTCCGCATCCGTGTTGCGGAATGGCCACGGAACGGCACCCGTGTATTGTGGATCCGCAAATGCGGTCCGCAATACGGCAACGGGGCGCACACGTTTGTGTGCAGAAGGCCTCACAGTTTCTAAGGCTACTTTAACATCTGTGCTTTTGCTGTCCGGTTATGAGATTTGGCAGGGGATCTCAAAACCACAGCGAAACGCTTCCATTATAATTATACAACCAACTGCATCCGTTCTGAATGGATCCGGTTGTATTTTATCGAAAATGAAGAAACCGGATCCAGCACTAAAACCATCAGTCAATGGGCACCATTTTTTTTGTGTCCGAAAAAAACCCGGATCCGGGACCATTGGCTTACATGGTTTTCGGAGCCGGATTCAGCTTCTTCAGTTTCCCATGCCGCACACAAAAACGCTGCTTGCAGCGGGTTTGTGTCCATCATGGGAACGCAACAAACCGTAACGGAATGGTGCGAGTTTCACTGAACGCACCCTGACACAATCCGTATCGTTCATGTGAAAGGGGCCTAACAGTAATTCTGGCTGGTGACAGCTGAATGATGGAACTGAGCATGTGCAACCACCTCAGCAAGTGGGATAGAGAAAAAAGGAAAATAACAAACAGCAGGTGGCGCTACATGGATA
Source organism: Bufo bufo (assembly GCF_905171765.1). Lineage (NCBI taxonomy): Eukaryota > Metazoa > Chordata > Amphibia > Anura > Bufonidae > Bufo > Bufo bufo. The sequence continues at coordinate 45,639,666 of NC_053398.1, forward strand.
GCTTTTATTGAATAGCTCACTGGCTATACAAAATTTTTAACTGCATGTAAATACAAAAGTATTTAGACCCAGGTGCTGGTAGAACACTTTTCATGGGACAACCCCTTTAATGTCAGTATATAACTGACTAAAACTAATTAAAAAAAGGTTTAAGCTCTACATAACATAGAAAGCTCTACACATATAGCATAAAAATGAACAGCCTTAGGGTACTTTTACACTTGCGGCAGAGGATTCCAGAAGGCAGTTCCGTATGTCCGGTATAAAAACGGATCCGGTATAAAAAAATGTATTTCCATTTTTAAAGGTCTGTGCATGCGCAGACCGAAAAGCCGGATCCGTTTTGTTGGAACACTTAATGCCGGATCCGGCACTAATACACTTCAATATAAATTAATGCCTATGCATATTTTTGGCCGTATATAAAACTGCAGCATGCTGCGGTATTTTCTCAGTCCAAAAACCGTACAGTGACTGAACTAAAGACATCCTGATGCATCCTGAAAGGATTGCTCTCCGTTCAGAATGCATTAGGATGAAGCTGATCAGTTTTTTTCCGGTATTGAGCTCCTAGGACGGAACTCAATACCTGAAAACAAAAACGCTAGTGTGAAAGTACCCTTACCTACACGAAATACGGTAGTTTACATATTCAGGAAAACCATGAGCAATTTAGAACCGGAAAGTAATTAAGTAATTTAAAATGAAGAATTTCAAGCCTCCGCGATTTTCCTAATAGCTATTATTAAATGATCACTGGCCGTTTTCACTGGCCGGGGCAGGAAAAACAACACCGTTTAGAGCGATCATTAATTAATCATATTCGGCCTAGTTTAAGCTTCAGGCATGGCTGAGTCTGAATGTCTCCAGAGGGAGTTATAGTGGGTATGGTTATAGTTCTGTACATTGGTGGAGTAATAATACTATCTAGAGATGTCTCAATTATTACCGCCTACTGCTGTACATATATATTTTGCCAGAGTTTGGGTTCCGCTCCTTGTTATATAGATATAGATGAATTGTACACTGAATTACCGTAGTTAAAATATTAAAGAAAGAGCATCAGCTGCTCTGGAGGACCCAATACCTTCATGCTTTGTAAGGACAGTCCATGAGAACTGTGCCTTGTTTTCCCTATGGTGGTGCTGCAGGGGAACTGAACACTTGCCGCCAGGTTCCCTCACTGGGGGTCCAAACAGTGGGACAACCTGTTATTAGCCTATTGTTAAAGGGCATCTGTCAGCAGTTTTCTACCTATGACACTGGCTGACCTGTTACATGTGCACTTGGCAGCTGAAGACATCTGTGTTGGTCCCATGTTCATATGTGCCCGCATTACTGAGAAACATTATGTTTTAATATATGCAAATGAGCCTCTAGGAGCAATGGGGGCGTTACCATTACACCTAGAGGCTCTGCTCTCTGCAACTGTCACGCCCTCTGCACTTTGATTAACAGGGCCAGGCCTGATGACTTATTCACTGCCTGGTCCTGTCAATCAAAATGCAGAGGGTGTGGCTTTTGCAGAGAGAGCAGAGCCTGTAGGTGTAATGGTAACGCCCCCGTTGCTCCTAGAGACTCATTTGCATATATTAAAACATCATTTTTCTCAGCAATGCGGACACATATGAACATGGGACCAACACAGATGCCTTCAGCTGCCAAGTGCACATGTAACAGGTCATCCAGTGTCATAGGTACAAATCTGCTGACAGATGCTCTTTACAGGATTCTTCTCACATTTCTAACATAAAAGGATTGTCCAAAGTGGATGGCGACAACTGACTTATTTTTATGAGCCATTGATAATCTACTCTGAGCACCATGAAGCTTAGAATGTATACTGCCTGCTGAAGTAATCAACCCAAAGCTGTAATGGACAAATCATTTACTATATATGCAGTCCCATGTAATATAATGATATGTATACTCATAATGTTAGCATTGCTAAATACTGCCCCCTAGAATAGGAAACATAGAAAGCTATCTAGTATCAGCCATTGAATGGCTAGTTCCTTGGCCTGACTTGCCTAGCTATTAAACAATGTCAGTTTGCTTGCGGCAGCATAGACTAATGCCTACAGATGCTTACCATTGCCTAGATATATCAGCGAGTGCCTATTTACGTAACAATGATGTCACCTACTATGTAGTTTTTTCAGATGAAGCCATGTGATGTCCACAATACTAGAAGCGCCGTCAGGATGCGTAGCATGCTTTCACCGTACTATATGCGGGTAACCAAACCTAGGAATCATGGCATGTCACAAACACAACGGTTCATCCCGTTTAAGGCACAATAGTTAATTTGACATAGTCTGCTGTCTTAATCACAACTGGTGTGCGAAAAGGCGGTGGAGATCAGGCACAACCCACAAAAGTGGTCCAAAAGATCAAACTCCACAACGTGTAACATAGAAGAATATAGCACTTTATTGGTCTCAAAGCTTCTAACGCGTTTCAAGAGGTAAACCTCACCGGATAAAAACAAAAAAAAGAATCTCTAAGTGGGCAACCCATTTAATAAAGTGAAGATCTTTGGGTGAATTATCCTAGAATGATATAAGCTCAAAGGACTTGACCTACTATGGTGCGCAGGGGTCATGCTTATACTTTCCATAACAAAAAGAAAAACATGGTGTAGGACATTTCATCACATATTATAGCAACTTTTTGTCTTCTTCTGGATTTATCATCACTTTCTGAGTGTTTCATACTGATGACCTATCTTCAGGATAGGGCATCAGTATCTGATCGGTGAGGGTCCGACACCCTGCCAATCGTCTGTTTGAAGAAGTACAGCACCGCACATTTTTCAGTAGGTGTGCTTGGTGTTGCGGCTCAGCCCCATTCATTTTAATGGGGCTGAGCTGCGCCTAGGGCATGTGATTGACGAATGTGACGTCACTGGAGTATCGTGGGGGAGTCAAACCCTCACTGATCAGATACTGATGACCTATACTGTGGATAGGTCATCAGTATTAACCACTCAGACAGCCCCTTTGAAGGCTACCGTTACAGCCAATTTTAATGTTTCACTTTATCTAAATGACAAATAAAGTTTCTTGATACAAAATTGTCCTATCGTTTTGGGTCTACAGTTCCTATGTGGGTCTATATGTTTCCATGGTAACAGACTACAAACAACCCCTGTGAGTAGTCTCACCTTGCATTACATTGCCTCTATTTCCATCTATCCACTACGTCTTGGTTACATCTATTTGGTAGGTTAGGAAGTGGTAGGGGACAGATGGAAGCGAGTGACGCTGCACGGTCACACATGGCACCGTTTATTTGTCTGTTACCATGGAGACATATAGATCTGCATAGGAGCTATAGACACAAAACCTAAAACATTTGCTTCATTTCTCATTTTAGCCGCATAGGCTTATCCTACACCAGTTTAGCAGTCAGACCTAGAAATGACCAAAGCCACTTGTTGACCATGAATTGTATGTAGTGTAGTGATAGATTAGTGCAATGTAGGTCAGAAAAGAGACCACTAGTTGTGCGCAGAAAGGTCTTAGAAGCTGCTTCTCCTGCAGATCACTACTCGTTTGAGCCTTATGCTTTTAAATGCACTATTGCATTGCTGAAATGGACCCAACGTCAAACTTTGTTCCTTCTGTGAATTTTCTATATTTGTGTTGTAATTTTCTATATTTGTTGTCTTTGCTGTGACTCAGTAGTGTACCATTAGTGACCATGACCTGGATATCACCCAATGCACTCTCTCGCTATAATTTTTAAAAATAATGTTTAACTTGACTTTACTTGACTCTTGACAATGCTATCACTTTTGCTGTAACCCCTAAGACATTCCATTTCCACTGGGAATCCCAGGGTTTCCTAGATCTGCTTCCTTCATGATCTTATTGCTGTTATTGTGTTCCCGAGATGATCCTTATGTGAATCTCCATGTTCTCTTTGGACTTGTCATCTATGATTTTGTGAAAAGTATTGTACTGAACCAGAATATGAAATGTCATTGAAAATGCTGCTTTGAAGACAATACAAAAATGTTTAAAAAATATTTTACAGAAAATTAGTAATTTTGTTTGATGTATTGTAATGTACAATAAATCTAAATGACAGTGGTGTTTTCTGCTGTCAATTCTTCATGCCCTTATGCTTCATGTGGTGGGACATATGGTTATACATATCCAAAGAATTCCAGACATCAGAATTCTCTTAATAGAGCTACCAGGGTCTTGTAAAATACACTAGTCATTCATTGTTTAACTCTAGTCCGTAATTGTCAGTAATTTTTTCACTGCCATAAAAAAAGCTATACTGACCTGGTCCCCACCGCTCTGTTCCAGCTGCACGGCTCCCTTCACTCTTCTTCTGGTTCCAGTCTGCATACTTTTTTAATGGACAAGGTTATTTGCGTTGCTCTAGGCATGGCTGGGCTTAGCAGTGACACGTCCCCAATTGGCACATCACTGCTGGGTCACGTGCAGCTTCGGGAAACATGACTATGCTCCAGTTTCTGTGTGCAGTGCATAGGAGGCATCATGCAACTAGACTCCAATTACTAGCTCAGGGAAAAATGACAATTAGAGAGAGAGAGCCTGGAGAGGGCAAAACACTGGTGAAAATTTCAGAATACAATTCATATGATAGACAGATAGCCACGTGACCAATTGACATGAGCAGGTCACTGCTGCAGCCATCAGTGGCTGCAGTGGTGTCAAAGCGGATGTTGACAACGGGGCACCTGAGAAAGGCATCGGAGGCCAGGGAGCGAAGAAGCCGGGACCAAGTAAGTAGGCTTTCCTTTGCAGGTCTGCCCAGAAGGGGGGTTTGCCAAAAAGAGCCCACAAGGTGGCCAAACCCTTTAACCGCATCAACTGTTTTTACTTTAATTCCAATACTATTCCTCAAGATGGTGTTTATAGGATCAAATGGAATTATAACATCAAATGTGACATTAGCGTCTTCTATAATTTTTGCCCAATAGATATGAAGACTTGCATTAATATTCCACCACCTAAAAACTTTTATTGTTTACTCCCCATATAAATCTGCCCTGTGATGTGTCCATCGTTTGACCAGGGCACATTTTTATACACTGGTAGAAAACGAAAAATGTTCCTATTTAATGACAACAAGCAAAGATTTTGAAAACGGAAGAATCTGTATACAAAGCAGGTAGCGCCCTATAGCAGTAATCAAAACGAGGCCCCTGGTGGTTAAAGGGGTTCTGCAGTTTGTTTAAACTGATGATCTATCTTCTGGATAGATCATCAGCATCTGATTGGCGGGGGTCCGACACCTGGGACCCCCGCAGATCAGCTATTTGAGAAGGCAGCAGCGCTCCAGCAGTGCCGCGGCCTTCTCACTGTTTACCGCTGGCCCAGTGACGTCACGACTAGTATCAACTTGCCTGGGCGGGGCTAAGCTCTGTTCACTTGAATGGAGCTTAGCCCTGCCTAGGCCAGTTGATACTAGTCATGACATCACTGGGCCAGCGGTAAACAGTGAGAAGGCCGCGGTGCTATTGGAGCGCCGCTGCCTTCTGAAACAGCTGATCGGCAGGGGCCCCGGGGGTCGGACCCCCGCCAATCAGATGCTGATGATCTATCTAGAGGATAGATCATCAGTTTAAACAAACTGCAGAACCCCTTTAATGCCACATCCACATCGACACTCTAAACCCATTCAGTTTGTAGACAGGCCAAAGGTAAAGGGTATAGGACCAACCAAGTGAGGAGTCCAATAACTACTGCGTGGTCTTCCTCTATGGTATGTGTGCTCCTGCTATCAAACTATTTAACTTTCTTCTTTATAAAGTAATGATCTGGACATAGGGCTGGCAATGGATTTAGTATATTTAGACTTCTGTAAAGTAGTGCACTTAATGTAAGTCTGGAAAGAACAATTCGAACTTGGATGCAAATGGCCTTATAATGCCATACGTAGAGAGTGGTTTAACTGGCTGATACTAAAAATGGCTAATGTTATAAGAGTCGTACCCCAGGGATCACAGTACGGACCATTACAATGCTTTAAATGATGACATTATAGCTAATAGTACTTTCTCTGTGTTTGCAAATTACATTCTATTATGTAACAGGATGTTTTATATTCGTAAAAAGACCAAGATCAATTGGTACAATGGGTGAATGTGAGGATAAAGTTCAGTATAGATAATCATAGATAGATATCAGATGATGATAGATAGATAGATAATATATGACAGATAAAGTCAGTAGATACGGTAGATATAAATAATTGATAGAAAGAAAGATAGATAGATAGACAGACAGATATTGGATAGATAGATAGATAGACAGACAGACAGAGAGATAGATTTAGATAATTGATAGAAAGATACAGTGGCATGTAAAAGTTTGAGCACCCCTGGGCAGGGTTGCCAACCAGAATTGTTCGTTTTTCTGGACAACTTATACCAAAATCACGGACAGCCAACATTTTTATAGAAAGATTGGAAAACCATAATAAATGATAAAGATTATAAGTGATACAGGTCTATAGCTCAGTATACAGATATGAACTCATTACAAGAATTTACTGTGGGCTGTAAAATGATGATAATTACCAGCAAAATAATCTAGTCAAGAACCACCAGCCTCAAAATTACGGACACAGCTATTTTTTTCACGGGCACCTATTTTTAGAAACTGGCCAGAAATTTCCGGACAGTTGTCAACCCTGCCCCTGGGCATAAAATTAAAGATGAAACACATTTTTCAACATTGTAAGCAATATCAGTGTATTATTTTGGTTTTGTACAATTTTAGAGTAAAAAAAGGAAAGGAGATTTGAGCGTTCAGATAACTTTGGCCAAGGTAAATAGCCAATCATCGTTAGGCTGATGATGCAAATTTCCAAGCTTTATAAGTACCAAGTCTCCTCTAACCTTGTCCCAAAAAATAGCAGCCATAGGTTCTTCTAAGCAGCTGTCTAACACTCTGAAAATGGTTCAGGTCCACAAAGCAGGTGAAGGCTATAAGAAGATAGCAAAGTGTTTTCAGCTTGCCATTTCTCAGTTCGAAATGTAATTAAGAAATGGCAGTTAACAGGAACAGTGGAGGTCAAGAGAAGGTCTGGAAGACCAAGGAAAATTTCAGAGACACATGCTCGTAGGATTGCTAGAAAGTCAAATCAGAACCCCCGCTTGCAAAAGACCTTCAGGAAGAATTAGCAGACTCTGGAGTTGTGGTACATTGTTCTATAGTTGTCACCGCCAGCTCTGTGAGAAGATCTGGAAGACGTTCTTCTCTACCTGTTGTATGATGTTCTTTGTTTGGTTTCACTTTCTCATCTCCTTTCCATCTCCCAGCTGTCACCTATTTGCACTGATTGTCTCCCTTTATATCCCCTCCCATACTGCCTCACTTTGCGGTTTATACTTCTTCCTGGATTGTGTTCACTGCTGGATGCTGCTTCTCCTGATTCCTCAGATAAGTCTGTTTCCTTTATTTGTGTTTCTTGCTGGCTTGATTGTAGGTGACCCTGACTCCGTCCGTATTAAGTGCAGGGAGCCGGTGGTCGTGTCCCCTCACTATTATAGGGTTTTCAGGTGTCACATAGCATAAGGTACGAAGGCATGCAATCGTCTACCACAAAGATCTTTGCATGGGCATAGCAGTCAGGGAGAGCTCTAGGGGTTTTATAGGGCTCACCCATATGCTCCTTAGTTTGGGATCAAGCCAGTCGGATGTTTATTTATAAGTTCCAGCTTTCTGCAACGCCATCACCGACAATTGTTCAGCGACACCTGCACAAATATGGACCCCATGGAAGAATCATCAGAAGAAAACCACTCCTGTGTCATTAACACAAAATCCAGCATCAGAAGTTTGCAAAAGAACATCTAAACAAGACTGATGCATTTTGGAAACAAGTCCTGTGGTTAAATTAGAACACTTTGGCCACAATAAGCGAAGGTATGTTAGGAGAAAAAACAGCACAGAATTTTATGAAAAGAACACCTCTCCAACCATTAAGCATGGGGGTGGATCAATTGTGCTTTCTGTTTGTGTTGCAGCCAATGGCACGGGGAACATTTCACGGGGAGACGGAAGAATGGATTCAATGAAATTCCAGCAAATTCTGTAAGCAAACATAACACCAACTGTAATAAAGCTGAAGTTGAAAAGAGGATGGCTTCTACCAATGGATAATGATCCTAAACATACAGTACCTCAAAATCCACAGTAGACTACCTCAAAAGGCGCCAGCTGAAGGTTTTACCATGTCCCTGATCTGATGATTATTGAAAATCTGTAGATAAGGGTACTTTCACACTAGCGGCAGGACGGATCCGACAGGCTGTTCACCCTGTCGGATCCGTCCTGCCGCTATTTTGCTGTGCTGCCGGACAGCCGCTCCATCCCCATTGACTATAATGAGGACGGGGGCGGAGCTCCGGCGCAGCACGGCAGTTCGCGGTGAGAGGCCGTGCGTACTTTTAGTCCGGCGGCCTTTCGCCATGCACTGCCATGCTGCGCCGGAGCTCCGCCCCCATCCATATTATAGTCAATAGGGATGGAGAGGCAGTCCGGCGGCACAGCGAAATAGCGGCAGGACGGATCCGACAGGGTGAACAGCCTGTTGGATCCGTCTGTGAAAGTACCCTAAACCTCAAGCAGTACACACAAGATGGCCCAGGAATCTGGCTGGCTACAAAAAGCATTTACAAGCTGTGATACTTGCCAAAGAGGGTGCTGCTAGTTACTAACCATGAAGGGTGCCCAAAGTTTTGCTTCGGGCCCTTTTCCTTTTTTTGTGATTTTGAAATTGTAAAAGATGAAAACAAAAAAAATTGTTTTTACTTAAAATACAAAGGGATTATGTCATCTCTATGCCTTTTGGAGGTCATTTCATCTTCAGCTTGCTTAACTGTTCACAGTAACTGTAATTTTGACCAGGGGTGCCCAAACTTTTGCATGCAACTGTATATTGTGATAATGCCTCATTTGAAATACCCTGTTCAGTGCATAATATTACTTTTCCTGGTGTAACCTCTATAAGCTTTACCTCTCGCCCATCAACCTGAACTACTATAATTCAGGATTACAATTGTAGCCCATTGATCTTGCCTCCAATCTCCTCCCTTGGTGCCACTTCAACTGAGCATTGCAGTTACTATCTGAACCCTGGTTACACTTTGCCTTCTGATTTGGTACCCAGTATTTTCTGAATTTCATAATATCTCATTTATCTGACATATGGCAAAAGAATGTTTAAGGGTATGCGGAATCAACTATGCTTTTCAGTACAACTGCATCCCGCAAGGAAACATATACCCTGCAGTGTACATTTTTGTTACATGGGATCCATTACAGGACAAGAATGTACATTGGTTGTTCACATTCAGTTATATGCCAGGGTACATTAACAGGACAATGTGAATACAGCCTGGTATTACATGCAAGGGCGGGACATGATGGCACCTAAAGCGGTGGTTTAATAATGCGACCTGCTACTCTAGGCCAGATTCCTGTCATACTGTTGCAATGGAGAAGATCAAAGTTCAGCCCTCTCTGACTCTTTTGGGGGGAGTTTAATGACTAAGACCAGATTTTTTAAACATTGGCCTTAAAGGGGTTTTCCATTTGTTTCATTCTGAGGATAGGTCATCAGTATCTGATCGTTTGGGGTCCACCTCCAGGCACCCCTGCCGATCAGCTGTCTGAAGAGGCCATGGGGCTCCATCGTGCTCCTCCTGGCAGCTTACCAAGCAATATTTGCCAGACTTTGTTGCTACCTGCCTCTTTAGGTGCTGTGGATAGGGTCCCCATCCGTAATATAGTAATACAAAAATCACAGCAAGAAGGTGTTTTCTTTTTCCGTGAGTTTATTTATTTGGAAAAGACGGCAATAAATGCAAACGTTTTCGGCCTTATTGGGCCTTCATCAGGCACTAGAAAAATTAATTTTGACAACAGTCAGTCTATGTATACATGGTTTACAGTTTACATGTTACGTCTGTGATACATTCATTGCAGCAAAATTGGCCGTCTTATTTCTATACAAAATAATAAAAAAACAGTACATATCAGTAGATAAATCATGACATTTATATCTGTTATTTGAATTTAAGGAAAAAATCCACATTTATTCATGGGAAATTTCATCACAATATCTGGAGACAGCTATATCCTTGAAATGATTGTATTCTCTGATACCACGCTATTTATACTATTTTCATGTTACATCAAATTTCTAAAGATCCAGACCAGAGGGAGTAAAGCATATCTACAGCTACTAAGTTTTTCTTACCTATGCCGCCAAAAGGTGAAGGGTATAGTAAAGATGATGAATGGATGGAAAAGATGGAGCGCTCCAGCCGCCATACAGTGCATCTGTAGCTGTGTCTCCGGTGTCGCGGTGCCGCTTTTGATCTGTTCGCGGCACCGGAAGGACAGCCGTCTCTGAAACAGGAAGTGCGGCCGGCGTGCGTTCCAGGAGATCGGAAGCGGACGGTGGAACGCAAGATGCGTTCCATCTGACAGGAAGTGCGCTCCAAAGACCGGAAGTGACGCCGGAGGAGCGTACTGGATAGGAACTGATGTGGAAAAAACTAATAACTATAAGAGAAGTAGAATTTGTGAAAAAAGGATACCTCCTGCGGCAGGATCTTAATGGATCTATCTAGGATGCCTGTAGGGATAGTGAAAATATAAAAATTAGTGTTAGAGGAGAAATGACAGATGGATAGATTGTGATCATATGAAATACTGACAGTGTGATAATTATATGGGAATACCTGCTTTACATGGACATTACGGGCCAGATTTATCATTAGCTCAGGTCAGAATAATGGAGTGAAAAAGTCCCCAGAAAAGTCCCAAACACTAAAACTGCGCACAAATTTGCGACTTTTTTCTGCTCTGCACTATGCTCGCCAGTTTTCTGAAAGTGGGCGTGTTTTCTTATGTAAATGAATCTCTAGACAGATTTACTATTGGGACTATTTAAAAAGTCGCAAAAAAGTCGCAATTTCACTCCAGTGAGGACCATGCTTATCTTATGAGACTTTTTAATAGAACATGCGACTTTTTAATAGAACATGCGACTTTTTCATAAAAACGTGCGACTTTTTCGTAAAGATGTGCGACTTTTGTAAAGCTGCTTACTGACAGATAAACTGCTACCGTCAAACCACATTTATTACAGTCTTAAAGGGCCAATCATAAATCTGACTTGGCTAAAACTGACTTTAGCCATATGTTAAAGTGGAGTGAGCTGTCAGAGTAATGATAAATCTGGCCCTACATACTTTGCATAAACATAGAATAATTCTTGGTAGTAACCATCGGGAGTCATTCATCTATCAAAATTCACTTTTCAAACAACACAGTCGCCTATGGAAAAGATACATAGACGATATCTTCTGCATCTGGTTAGGACCAATAGACACACTCACACAATTTCACCAATTCCTCAATAATATCTACCACACTTGCTTAGCTCTGCCTGCATTTTAAAAAATCTTGTAAAATAACAAAAAGATGCTTAAAAAAAACAACTTTGTGACTTTTTGACACCAGTATAAAGGCAATGATAAATTCCCCCCATTATCACGTCTTCCCCAGACAGAAGCAGCAATGGTACCTTCTCCTGCTGCTTATCATGTGGTGCTGAGGAAGAGAAAGCCAGGATGAAACCTAAAAACTGCGATGTCATCTGAAGCTGAACTGAATTTGGTGGGAAATCAGGTTTAGCCTGGAGGATGCTATGATGCGTGACAGTGTTTCCACTGAAGGTCGTGGGATTTGTGATCTTGCTAGACATGGCCCTTGTCCCAACTTTTTTGATATGTGTTGTTGCCATTGAATGTGTATTCTGGTTACATTAGGGTATCCACTATCCACAGGATATGGTTAACAGATCAGTGGTTAGGACCCCCTACCAATCTAATAGTTATAAGATAACTTAAAGGGGTTATCCCATGATTAAAGTAAAAAAATGAAAAGACATCATATAGTACATGACAATCTCTTTCTAACAAAGCTAGAACCAGCCCTGTACCTCACATGGATCCAGAGATCTCCACATCCATTGCTTTGCTAGATTTATATCAAGCTGGCAGTTCAAGGGGCGTGTCTTTCCTGCTGCAGCTCAGGAGGCGTGTCTTTCCTGCTGCAGCTCAGGAGGCGTGTCTTTCCTGCTGCAGCTCAGGAGGCGTGTCTTTCCTGCTGCAGCTGAGGAGGCGTGTCTTTCCTGCTGCAGCTCAGGAGGCGTGTCTTTCCTGCTGCAGCTCAGGAGGCGTGTCTTTCCTGCTGCAGCTCAGGAGGCGTGTCTTTCCTGCTGCAGCTCAGGAGGCGTGTCTTTTCTGCAGGAGCTCTCTCCCTATCACAGATCAGGGGGCGGGTACATTCTCTCCCTATCACAACTCAGGAGGCAATTGAAGGATGAAACTGAGCATGTGCGGCCTTCTCAGTGAGCTGGACAAAGTAATGAGAAAAAACAAAAAGCGGGTGGTGCTATACATATACATTTTATTGAATAACTTAGTGGCTATACAACATTTTTAATTACATGCAAGTAAAATAATTCAGAACCAGGTGCAGGATTGAAAACTGTAGAATTTTTTTCATGGGACAACCCCCTTAGTGTACACGGTAGAGATGAGCGAACTTTTCAAAAATTGAATTTGGCCACTTCATTAAATTTCTCCAAGAAATTTGGTTAGTTACGAATTAAATCATCACAAAGCATGTTAAATCAGGTCTATCCAGGCCTGGAGTTAAACTTTAGGGAGAATGTATATCGGTGCAACATGCATAGCTAGTCTTTTCTGGTAGCAAAACAGTTACTGTGCGTCAGAAAGACAGGCAGGTCGCATTTATGGACGTGCGCATCATCGTGCAGGCCAATAACATTCGTAGCTGACCCCTAGCAGTCTTCAGTAAAGCAAAAAATAAATAAAAATGCTGCACGCCCCTGCAGGAGCTGTGTCCCAATCACTCTTTAGTGGAACAAAACAAGGCAGCGCCAATAAAGTAGTGGAGAAAAAAAAGGTTCTTTTAATCCATGTTGTGGCAGTGGAAACACATGCTTTTAAATCCCTTCTGTTAGCTGTAGAATGACTGTGCGTCACTATTAAAGGGGTTCTGCACTTTCATTTAACTGATGATCTATCCTCTGGATAGATCATCAGCTTCTGATCGGCAGGGGTCCAATACTAGTCGTGACATCAGTGGGCCGTCGGCACGGCGGTAAACAGTGAGAAGGCCGCAGCGCTGCTGGAGCGCCGCTGCCTTCTCAAAAAGCTGATCGGTGGGGGTCCCGGGTGTCGGACCCCCGCCGATCAGAAGCTGATGATCTATCCAGAGGATAGATCATCAGTTAAATGAACGTGCAGAACCCCTTTAGTTCACACTTCACTTATTTGGTCAGTTATTCTCATCAGTTATTGTCAGCCCAAAGCAGGTGCAGGGCAAAACCACAGAAAAGGTGCAGATCTATTCATGATACTTAGGGTCCATTCACACATCCGTGTGTGTTTTGCGGATCCACGGATCCGCGGATTCGCAAAACACGGACAGCGGCAATGTGCGGTCCGCATTTTGCGGACCGCACATTGCCGGCACTAAGAGAATATGCCTATTCTTGTCCGCTATTGCGGACAAGAATAGGACATGTTCTATTTTTTTCACAATCGGAATTGCGGACCCGAAAGTGCGGGTCTGCAATTCCGGATCGGGGCCGCACGTCGTGCGGCCCCATAGAAATGTATAGGTCCGCAATTCCGTTCCGCAAAATGCGGAATGGAATTGCGGATGTGTGAATGGAGCCTTAATCTAAGATTAGGCTTGGCTCCTGAATTTGGCTCACAATAAGGCCTCATGCACACGACCGTTGTTGTGTTCCGTTCCGCAAAATGGGGTTCCGTTGTTCCGTGATCTGTTTCCGTTTTCGTGTATCTTCCTTTATTTTTGGAGGACCACCAGACATAAAGGAAGGTAAAAAAAAGTCTAAGACAGGTTTGCCATGCAAATGATAGGAATAAAACGGCCGCGCGGACGACAATCTTGTGTGCCTCCGCGTTTTTTAGCGGTCCCATTGACTTGAATGGGTCCGCGAACCGTTTTCCACGGACAAGAATAGGACAGGTTATATTTTTTTGACAGACTGGAACCACGGATCACGGACGCGGATGGCAAACGGTGCACTATCCGCATTTTCAACGGCTCCATAAAAATGAATGGGTCCGCATCTGAAACGCTAACATCGGCGGAACGGACGCAGAAACAAACAACGGTCGTGTGCATGAGGCCTAAGTGATGGAAATAACTGACCAAATAACTGAAGTGTGAACTCAGCCTTACAGGTCAATGTTAATGTGAGGTCTAATTTATTGTTGTAGACTTAAGCATGCAGTGGCCCAAGATTCAAGTAGTGTCCCCATGACAGTGGGGAGGGTGTCAGCAGTAAGGCTATGTTCACATCACTGTTTCTTATCCCATTCTTATGATCCCTCAGAAGAACCGCCCCAAAAAAGCGGATCCTATATTTTAAGTATCCGCCTTCAAACTGTCAGTATTTGGTCAGCATTTAATCAGTATTTGTAAGGCAAAAACAAGAGTGGGTCAAAAACAGAGATAAATGTGATGGAAATATGTTTTGGCTACCAAATCATGATCAAATCCAGATGTAAAATACTGACCGTGTGATAGAAGCCTCATGCTCAGTTTGCATGAGTTTTTCCCATTTGCATCGGAAATCGGTTTCATTCAGATAAAAAAGAAGTCCTGCATGCCGGACTTTAATGGCCTCTATCACACATTGAGTATTTGTTCCGTTTTTTGCATCAGTATTTGATCAATATTAGTAAGGCAAAAACAGGAGTGGGTCCAAAACAGAGATAACATGTGATGGAAATATTTGCATGTCTTCTGTGTTTTGAACCCACTCCAGCTTTTGGATTCAAATCATGATTAAATTCTGATGCAAACTACTGACCGTGTAATAGAGGCCTTATGGACGCTCAAACATCAGGACACTTTTTTTAGTTATTTTTTCGTTCTTCTGACAGATTAGAAGAACGAAAAACACGGTGATGTTAACATGGCCAAACAGGGACACTAGTGTCCCTGTAACAGACTGGTGAGGGTGGCAACAGCATGAAGAGTCACAATTGTGGCTCCGTAACAGAGTGGTGAGGGTGGCAATAGCATGAAGAGTCACAACTGTGGCCCCAGAACAGAGTGGTGAGGGTGGCAACAACATGAAGAGTCACAATAGTGGCCCTGGAACAGAGTGGGGAGGGGGGTCACCGGTGTCTGGAAATCCAGGTTGATCCATGCCTGATTCATCTGTATAAAGGTAAGGGTACTTTCACACTAGCGGCAGGATGGATCCGACAGGCTGTTCACCCTGTTGGATCCGTCCTGCCGCTATTTCGCCGTGCCGCCGGACTGCCGCTCTGTCCCTATTGACTATAAAGGGGACGGTGGCGGAGCTCTGGCGCAGCACAGCAGTGCACGGCGAGAGGCCGCCGGACTAAAAGTACTGCATGTCCGACTTTTTAGTCCGGCGACCTCTCACCGTGCACTGCCGTGCTGCGCTGGAGCTCCGCCCCCCCCGTCCCATTGTAGTCAATGGGGATGGAGCGGCAGTCCGGCAAAATAGCGGCAGGACGGATCCGACAGGGTGAACAGCCTGTCGGATCCGTCCTGCCGCTAGTGTGAAAGTACCCTTAGTCTCTCAACATTTTGTGTTGAAAGGCGAGTTCTATTTGTGGTAACTAGGCCCCCAACCGCCGCACTAAATACCTGCTCTGATGCCACACTACTGGCCGGGCAGAAAAGTGGTCATGGGGATCTTGAATCTGGGGTATTTAAAGTATTCCACCACCTGCTGGTTCAGGTTCTGCTCCATGTCCTGCTGCTGGGTGGTTTCTTCAGTAGGCAGCTGAAGAAAACTGCTCTTCAGAGACTCAAGACTTAAAAATTAAGTTGCTGCTAATCGAGCTAGTGCTCCTCCTTTTGCCCCCACCCACACTTCAGCAGCTCACATGAACCCCCTAGTTAGAGCGTCGTGAGGATTGGCGATGGCGCACGTAGGCAGCGACTAACCAACTGCAAAGGATGTCTCAATAGTAGTGGAGTTTTTTAATTCCTCTCAGAAGGTGTAAAAAGGCCCCCATTTTGGACCGGTAGCGAGGGGGCTAATATTGTGGCGAGCCAGTAGTCATCCCTCTGCCGAATGGTGATAATGCAGAAAACTCAGCATGCATCTGGAGGGACTCCCTGCCTTCATCTCCACTACATACTGCCACGCTCTGTTCGGTCATCTGTGTCGTCTTTGTCGTCGCCCTCTAGGTCCTCTCCTGTCGCTTGGGCAGATGGCACCTAGTTCTGTATAGAATTGTAGGGCATTTATGCCCTCCTCATCCTCCTCCTGTGCCGGTTCAGCCCCCACAAGGCTTGGGTGACCGTGAGATAATGTCACGGCGGGGAGTGGGGAAAACCCCCCCACCGTGCAATGGCTGAGGCTGCAATGCCAGCTAGCAGGGAACAGGGAGCAGGTCACCTCCTAATGTAACCCTGAGCTCTCCCTAGACCAGTGATGGTGAACCTTTTAGAGACCGAGTGCCCAAAACTGCAACAAATACCCACTTATTTATCACACGGCAATTTAACCTAAATACCAATATAATATATCTTTAATGTCCTTTATCATTTATCTATAATAGATTAATAGCCTACATTCAGTGCGCTGCCTGTGCTGTTTATAGTGTGTCCTGGGGAGGATGAATGGCAGGAAAAGTCTAAAGCATATTGGTACGCCATAGACTTTTTCCAGGGTGTGGGTGCCCACATAGAGGGCTCTGAGTGCCGCCTCTGGCACCCGTGCCATAGGTTCGCCATCACTGCCCTAGACTCTTAGCGCATGAGCCACCTCAGAAGGTAAGGGGGCTCATGCTCACCAACTTAGGACCCTGCTATCCCTGCTATGCCCTAGGCCTGATGACAGGGCAGAGACCACCCATTCATCCTTCACCACGGATGAATGGTGTCTCCAGAGGCCCAGTAGCAGACAGGATGCAAGACCATGGGATAAACAGTACGGCAGGTAAGTTACACAGCAACATAACAATGCTATCCACACTTACCTGCCACAGCCGTGATGGAAGGAGGCTCCAGGCTGGGAAACCCACAGTCTTGCCTTTGCTTAAACCCCTCCGGGAAAGCAAGCCCCTTCCGGAGCAAACACACCACAACACAAACCTCCAAACAAGGCCCAAACCATAACAACGTACACCAGGTGGGGGAGGGAAAACAGAAACACACCGGAGGGGACACACAGACAAAGCAAGGGAAACAATATAGTAAATAAGGGTGGCTCACACAGACTAAGACATTCAGCCAGGGAGCAGAGCTCCTACACAGACTGACAAAATCAAACTGACCACATGCTCCAACACACCAACATATAAGGAGGCCTGAGGTCACACCCACCACACCTAGCAAACATACCTTAACCCCGTGCATACCAAAATGGGGAAACACCACATCCAAGGAAAAGTGGCTCACATGCAAACCACGTTGCCCAAGGCAACCGCACGTGCAGACACAGAGTCACGACCTAGCCAAGGGTCGTGACAGATGAAGGCGCCACGTCTTCTATCCCTTCGCCAGTCAGATTTATCAGCATCCTCTCCAGGACATGAAGGAGTGGAATGATATAATATATCCCGTAGTCCTGGCGACTGACAAAAGTGGACTTCTCAAAGAGCCTGGGCAAACCTCAGGTTTAATGCATGAGCTGCCACTGTCTAACGTCAAAGTTACAATGGAGTGTAGTACTGTCCATCTGCTTCATCGAGAAATCGGTCATGGGTTTTCTCTGCTCATACAATCCGTCCAACATGTGGAGTGTGGAGTTCCAACGTGTGGAAATGTCGCATATGAGGCGATGTAGGAGAACACCATTCTGCCTTTGCAGGTCAAGGAGGGTGTATTTTGCACAGTAAGAGTGGCTCAAGTGCATGCACAGTTTCCTTGACATTTTCAAGACATCTTGCAGTTGGGTGGAAGACTTCAGGAACCGTGTGACAACCAAATTGAAGACGTGTGCCTTGCAGGGCGAATGGGTCAGTCCTCCTTGATGCAGTGCAGACAGAATGCTCTTCCGGTTATCGGTGACCCTGGTTCCTATCTCCAGTTGATGAGGAGACAGCCAGGATTCGATTTATTGGTTGATGATGCGAAGAAGTTCCTCCCTGGTGTGACTCCGTTCGCCTAGGCTGACCAGGTGCAGAACCGCGTGACAATGCCATGCTTTGCATAAGTAGTATGCTGGAGGACCACTCTGAACTGTGCCTACAGTGGAGGCTGGGGACAAGGTGGAGCATGAGGAGGCAGAGGAGGACATTGGTGCCAAAATCCCACAATTACAAAGCAGAGTTGACTTTGCCATCACCTGGCTAAGTTGCTGGTGTGCCTGGGCCAGAACCACATTTACCCAGTGGGCTGTAAAGGACATATATTGTCCACATGTCAGCACTGGTATGAACTGTACCAGATCCCAACAGGTTCAAGGACTGGCACACCTTCAAGTGCTGAACATATGTGTGCAGGACTCGTACAGCCTTTTTAGAGAAGAAATGACGTCTCAGGACTCTCCTCCTTGGGTGCGCCCAAGCCATCAGTTCTCTGAAATGTTCAGAATCCACGCATTCTGTTGTCTCTTTGCAATCACCTCGGTGATCGATTGCTGGCGAAACACATAACGAAGAGGAGCATCAGGAGCAATAGACGAAGAGAAGGAACGACAACTTACTTCTGCTGAATTTAAGGAGAAGGGGTGCAGGCCGCTGCGAGATGCAGCAGTTGCTGTATCAGGCTGTACCACTACATTAGTGCCTCAGCTTTCCCAGGCCACTTTATGGTGATGCTCGATGTGTTGACGCAGGGCTGTGGTGACAACATTAGCGCTCTGACCGCACTTCACCTTCACCCAGTATGGCATTTTACCCCCACTACTCCTTGCTAGTGATGGACGAACATCGGCCGGGACAATTTGCGATCGCGCAAACGCGATCAAATGTTCGCGAACCGCAAGTTCGCGGCAGGCCCCATTCACTTAAATGGCAGGCGAACCTGAAAAAACTTTAGGTCATATTTGCAGCCACCAAATACTTACAAGAAGTGCACAAATCGTCCCACAACATGGACAGTGACATACTAGAGGGGGATCAATAACCAAAATTCCCACAAAAAATATGCATTTTAATCAGGGGCCATTTTTATGCGTCTTAAAGGGAAACTCTCAAAAATGTGCCATGCTGGAGCCTAGAAATTTTTTATTTTAGGCCACGGGAGTACAGGCCCCAAACATTAGGCATTAACCGGACAGAAAACATCAAGTGATTATGTGGCTGGAGGTATATTAGACGGTCATTGGATATTATTATTATTATTATTTATTATTAAAGCGCCATTCATTCCATAGCGCTGTACATATGATGAGCGGTGCACATACATAATACAGACAATTGCACTAATCATAAACAAGACAAGTTACAAACTGGTATAGAAGGAGAGAGGGCCCTGCCCGTGAGGGCTTACAATATACATGGTATGGGAGAAGGACACAGTAGGTGCGAGTTAAGTAGGTCATGGCGGTATGGAGGCAGCAGGGTCACTGGTTGTAGGCCTGTCTGAAGAGGTGGGTTTTCAGGTTTCTTTTGAAGGATTCCAATGTAGGTGAGAGTCTAATATGTTGGGGTAGCGAGTTCCAGAGTATGGGGGATGCACGGGAGAAATCTTGGAGTCGATTGTGGGAAGAGGCAATAAGAGGAGAGGAGAGAAGGAGGTCTTGTGAGGATCGGAGAGTGCGTGTGGGGATGTATCGGGAAAGTAGCTCAGAGATGTAGGGAGGCGACAGGTTATGGACGGCCTTGTATGTATTTGTTAGTACTTTGAAGTGAATTCGCTGGGCAATGGGGAGCCAGTGAAGGGATTGGCAGAGGGGAGAGGCAGAGGAGTAATAGGGTGAGAGGTGGATTAGTCGGGCAGCAGAGTTGAGGAGAGATTGGAGGGGTGCGAGAGTGCTAGATGGAAGGCCACAGAGGAGAATGTTGCAGTAGTCTAGGCGAGAGATAATGAGGGCATGTACAAGAATTTTCGCAGATTCAATTTTACTTCAGGCCAGTGGAGCACAAGCCCCAAAAATTATTCATTCAATATGTGATTATGATTATGTGGCTGGAGGTATATTAGACGGTCATTGGATATCAATTTTACTGCAGTCCAGTACAAATACATGTCAAATACATATGTTTAACCACCTCAGCCCCTATAGCTTAAACACCCTTAAAGACCAGGCCACTTTTTACACTTCTGACCTACCCTACTTTCACCGTTTATTGCTCGGTCATGCAACTTACCACCCAAATAAATTTTACCTCCTTTTCTTCTCACTAATAGAGCTTTCATTTGGTGGTATTTCATTGCTGCTGACATTTTTACATTTTTTGTTATTAATCGAAATTTTTCATTTTCAGTTGTAAAATTTTGCAAAAAAAACGACATCCATATATAAATTTTGCTCTAAATTTATTGTTCTACATGTCTTTGATAAAAAAAAAATGTTTGGGTAAAAAAAAAATGGTTTGGGTAAAAGTTATAGCGTTTACAAACTATGGTACAAAAATCTGAATTTCCGCTTTTTGAAGCAGCTCTGACTTTCTGAGCACCTGTCATGTTTCCTGAGGTTCTACAATGGCCAGACAGTACAAACACCCCACAAATGACCCCATTTTGGAAAGTAGACACCCTAAGGTATTCGCTGATGGGCATAGTGAGTTCATAGAACTTTTTATTTTTTGTCACAAGTTAGCGGAAAATTATGATTTTTTTTTTTGATTTTTTTTTTCTTACAAAGTCTCATATTCCACTAACTTGTGACAAAAAATAAAAGGTTATATGAACTCACTATGCCCATCAGCGAATACCTTGGGGTGTCTTCTTTCCAAAATGGGGTCACTTGTGGGGTAGTTATACTGCCCTGGCATTCTAGGGGCCCAAATGTGTGGTAAGGAGTTTGAAATCAAATTCTGTAAAAAATGGCCGGTGAAATCCGAAAGGTGCTCTTTGGAATGTGGGCCCCTTTGCCCACCTAGGCTGCAAAAAAGTGTCACACATGTGGTATCTCCGTACTCAGGAGAAGTTGGGGAATGTATTTGTAATGCGGTAGTGGATAGCTCACCACCTCTCCAATCAGGAGTTGGTGCTCTAGCCTCAAGACTGATCACCCAATCAGTCAAGTGGATAATGCAATAAGAGAAAAGATATAAGGCTGGCACTCAAATATGTGGTTTCAATTGAAAGGTGGTAGTTTATTATGACACTTAAATAAAATCAGCATATAATTCACAATAAAATTCTATAAAAATCAATAAAATATAATAACATTAAAATAACAATAGAATAACAATAACCGCAGGGTGAATGTACACTGAGGTCTTATCTATTGCCCTCAGAGTAAAGATAGGTATATATCTCTCTGTTTAATCCGCAGAGCAATATGTTAGGAAAAATCACTTTACACGTATGGCCGTGTTCTCTTTAGGATGTTTACCTTATTCAGGGGTCCGGGTGTTGGCACTATTGCCCTCAGAGTTAAATAACTTAGGATTGGTATGTACCTCTGTTTAGTCCGCAGAGCAGAATGTTGAAAACAATCGCTTTTGACATATAGCCGTGTCCTCTTTAGAATATCTCCCTTATTCAGGGATCCGGATGTCGGCACTTTGGCCGTATGGTGATATAGTCCCAAGAGGGAAATAGTTCCAGCTGGTGTTAGTGAGAAGAAATGTTATTGGTATAAGGCTGCGGGTGGGGAGTGGGGTATAACCATGTATCTTACCCTTCACAGTCAGGACCTGCAGTTGGAGAATTCTTCTCTCTGGCCGCTACTCACCACGCTGTGCCGCCGTCTTCTCTCGCTGTTTGGCGTCCTCGTTCGAGACTTCCGCACCACGTGATGGTTGTCTCGCGGGAATAGCCTGTTTGTTCGTTCGAATCCTATTATTCCTTGCGGTAATTTCGATTCGAAAATCAGATGGAGCGCTACAATATTTGAAGAGTTTGCAAACTTTGTAGTTCTGCGCCGTAGTTCACCCCCATAAAGGACGATCCGGACCTACTACTAAGTTTGCAAACTCTTCAAATATTGGAGCGCTCCATCTGATTTTCGAAATCGAAATTACCGCAAGGAATAATAGGATTCGAACGAACAAACAGGCTATTCCCGCGAGACAACCATCACGTGGTGCGGAAGTCTCGAACGAGGACGCCAAACAGCGAGAGAAGACGGCGGCACAGCGTGGTGAGTAGCGGCCAGAGAGAAGAATTCTCCAACTGCAGGTCCTGACTGTGAAGGGTAAGATACATGGTTATACCCCACTCCCCACCCGCAGCCTTATACCAATAACATTTCTTCTCACTAACACCAGCTGGAACTATTTCCCTCTTGGGACTATATCACCATACGGCCAAAGTGCCGACATCCGGATCCCTGAATAAGGGAGATATTCTAAAGAGGACACGGCTATATGTCAAAAGCGATTGTTTTCAACATTCTGCTCTGCGGACTAAACAGAGGTACATACCAATCCTAAGTTATTTAACTCTGAGGGCAATAGTGCCAACACCCGGACCCCTGAATAAGGGAAACATCCTAAAGAGAACACGGCCATACGTGTAAAGTGATTTTTCCTAACATATTGCTCTGCGGATTAAACAGAGAGATATATACCTATCCTTACTCTGAGGGCAATAGATAAGACCTCAGTGTACATTCACCCTGCGGTTATTGTTATTCTATTGTTATTTTAATGTTATTATATTTTATTGATTTTTATTGTATTTTATTGTGAATTATATGCTTTTTATTGTGAATTATATGCTGATTTTATTTAAGTGTCATAATAAACTACCACCTTTCAATTGAAACCACATATTTGAGTGCCAGCCTTATATCTTTTCTCTTAAGTTGGGGAATGTGTTTTGGGGTGTCATTTTACATATACCCATGCTGGGTGAGAGAAATATCTTGGCAAAAGACAACTTTTCCCATTTTTTTTATACAAAGTTGGCATTTGACCAAGATATTTATCTCACCCAGCATGGGTATATGTAAAATGACACCCCAAAACACATTGCCCAACTTCTCCTGAGTACAGCGATACCACATGTGTGACACTTTTTTGCAGCCAAGGTGGGCAAAGGGGCCCACATTCCAAAGAGCACCTTTCGGATTTCACAGGTCATTTACCTACTTACCACACATTAGGGCCCCTGGAAAATGGCAGGGCAGTATAACTACCCCACAAGTGACCCCATTTTGGAAAGAAGACACCCCAAGGTATTTCGTGATGGGCATAGTGAGTTCATGGAAGTTTTTATTTTTTGTCACAAGTTAGTGGAATATGAGACTTTGTAAGGAAAAAAAATAAATAAAAAAAATCATCATTTTCCGCTAACTTGTGACAAAAAATATAAAATTCTAGGAACTCGCCATGCCCCTCACGGAATACCTTGGGGTGTCTTCTTTCCAAAATGGGGTCACTTGTGGGGTAGTTATACTGCCCTGGCATTTTCCAGGGGCCCTAATGTGTGGTAAGTAGGTAAATGACCTGTGAAATCCGAAAGGTGCTCTTTGGAATGTGGGCCCCTTTGCCCACCTAGGCTGCAAAAAAGTGTCACACATGTGGTATCTCCGTACTCAGGAGAAGTTGGGCAATGTGTTTTGGGGTGTCATTTTACATATACCCATGCTGGGTGAGATAAATATCTTGGTCAAATGCCAACTTTGTATAAAAAAATGGGAAAAGTTGTCTTTTGCCAAGATATTTCTCTCACCCAGCATGGGTATATGTAAAATGAACCCCAAAACACATTGCCCAACTTCTCCTGAGTACAGCGATACCACATGTGTGACACTTTTTTGCAGCCTAGGTGGGCAAAGGGGCCCACATTCCAAAGAGCACCTTTCGGATTTCACCGGCTATTTTTTACAGATTTTGATTTCAAACCACTTCTCACGCATTCGGCCCCTAAAATGCCAGGGCAGTATAACTACCCCACAAGTGACCCCATTTTGGAAAGAAGACACCCCAAGGTATTTCGTGTTGGGCATAGTGAGTTCATGGAAGTTTTTATTTTTTGTCACAAGTTAGTGGAATATGAGACTTTGTAAGGAAAAAAATAAAAATAAAAAAATCATCATTTTCCGCTAACTTGTGTCAAAAAACATAAAATTCTAGGAACTCGCCATGCCCCTCACAGAATACCTTGGGGTGTCTTCTTTCCAAAATGGGGTCACTTGTGGGGTAGTTATACTGCCCTGGCATTTTCCAGGGGCCCTAATGTGTGGTAAGTAGGTAAATGACCTGTGAAATCCTAAAGGTGCTCTTTGGAATGTGGGCCCCTTTGCCCACCTAGGCTGCAAAAAAGTGTCACACATGTGGTATCGCCGTATTCAGGAGAAGTTGGGCAATGTGTTTTGGGGTGTCTTTTTACATATACTCATGCTGGGTGAGAGAAATATCTCGGCGATAGACAACTTTTCCCATTTTTTATACAAAGTTGGCATTTGACCAAGATATTTATCTCACCCAGCATGGGTATATGTAAAATGACACCCCAAAACACATTGCCCAACTTCTCCTGAGTACAGCGATACCACATGTGTGACACTTTTTTTGCAGCCTAAATGCGCAAAGGGGCCCACATTCATTTTATGAGGGCATTTTTAGACATTTGGATCCCAGACTTCTTCTCACGCTTTAGGGCCCCTAGAATGCCAGGGCAGTATAAATACCCCACATGTGACCCCATTTTGGAAAGAAGACACCCCAAGGTATTCAATAAGGGGCATGGCGAGTTCATAGAAATTTTTTTTTTGGGCACAAGTTAGCGGAAATTGATATATATATTTTTTTCTCACAAAGTCTCCCTTTCCGCTAACTTGGGACAAAAATTTAAATCTTTCATGGACTCAATATGCCCCTCACGGAATACCTTGGGGTGTCTTATTTCCGAAATGGGGTCACATGTGGGGTATTTATACTGCCCTGGCATTCTAGGGGCCCTAAAGCGTGAGAAGAAGTCTGGAATATAAATGTCTAAAATTTTTTACGCACTTGGATTCCATGAGGGGTATGGCGAGTTCATGTGAGATTTTATTTTTTGACACAAGTTAGTGGAATATGAGACTTTGTAAGAAAAAAAATAATAATTTCCGCTAACTTGGGCCAAAAAAATGTCTGAATGGAGCCTTACAGGGGGGTGATCAATGACAGGGGGGTGATCAATGACAGGGGGGTGATCAGGGAGTCTATATGGGGTGATCACCCCCCTGTAAGGCTCCATTCAGATGTCCGTATGTGTTTTGCGGATCCGATCCATGTATCAGTGGATCCGTAAAAATCATACAGACATCTGAATGCAGCCTGACAGGGGGGTGATCAATGACAGGGGGGTGATCAATGACAGGGGGGTGATCAGGGAGTCTATATGGGGTGATCACCCCCCTGTAAGGCTCCATTCAGATGTCCGTATGTGTTTTGCGGATCCGATCCATGTATCAGTGGATCCGTAAAAATCATACGGACATCTGAATGCAGCCTGACAGGGGGGTGATCAATGACAGGGGGGTGAACAATGACAGGGGGTGATCAGGGAGTCTATATGGGGTGATCAGGGGTTCATAAGGGGTTAATAAGTGACAGGGGGGGTGTAGTGTAGTGTAGTGGTGTTTGGTGCTACTTTACTGAGCTACCTGTGTCCTCTGGTGGTCGATCCAAACAAAGGGGACCACCAGAGGACCAGGTAGCAGGTATATTAGACGCTGTTATCAAAACAGCATCTAATATACCTGTTAGGGGTTAAAAAAATCACATCTCCAGCCTGCCAGCGAACGATCGCCGCTGGCAGGCTGGAGATCTACTCGCTTACCTTCCGATCCTGTGAGCGCGCGCGCCTGTGTGCGCGCGTTCACAGGAAATCTCGCGTCTCGCGAGATGACGCATGTATGCGTGACTCTGCGCAAGGCTGCCGCCTCCGGAACGCGATCCTGCGTTAGGCGGTCCGGAGGCGGTTAAAAAAACTAAAAATATAAAATTTGATTAAAAACATGGCTAACGAAATCCCCCCTCTTGAATAAACCCCAAATGATAATAGGTTGCATTCGATAACACGTGGTCGTCACAGGTGTTGAATTCCTCCGAGGCCCCAACAATTATGCATTCACCGTACAGAAAAGATTAAGTGATTATGTGGCCGGAGTTATATTAGACGGTCAATGGATATCAATTTTACTGCAGGCCAGTGGACTACAGGCCCCAAAAATTATTCATTCACCGTACAGAAAAGAACAATTGATAATGTGGCTGGAGGTACATTAGGTGGTCACCGTATAACAATTTTACTGTTGGCCAATTAGATTACAGGCGCCAAAAATTATGCATTCACCGTACAGAAAAGATCAAGTGATTATGTGGCCGGAGGTATATTAGACGGTCAATGGATATCAATTTTACTGCAGGCCAGTGGACTACAGGCCCCAAAAATTATTCATTCACCGTACAGAAAAGAACAATTGATAATATGGCTGAAGGTACATTAGGTGGTCACCATATAACAATTTTACTGTTGGCCAGTTAGATTACAGGCCCGAAAAATTATGTATTCCCTGTACAGAAAAGATCAAGTGATTATGTGGCCGGAGGTATATTAGACGGTCAAAGGATATCAATTTTACTGCAGGCCAGTGGACTACAGGCCCCAAAAATATTCATTCACCGGACAGAAAACATCAAGTGATTATGTGGCTGGAGGTATATTAGACTGTCATTGGATATCAATTTTACTGCAGGCCAGTACAAAAACATGTCAAGTACATATGTTTAAAATAACTAAAAATATAAAATTGGATTAAAAACATGGCTAATGAAATCCCCCCCTCTTGAAAAACCCCCAAATGGTAATACGGTAGTTGAAATTCGATAACACGTGGTTGTCACAGGTGTTGAATTCCTCAGAGGTTTCAAACATTAGGCATACACCGGACAGAAAAGGCCTTTTATGCCGCTGTATTTACATAAGACAGGGACCATTATTTGTTCTGGGTGGTGGCGGATATGTGTGGGCTGGCATTAGGAAATTCAATTAAACGTGGTCGTCACAGGTGTTGAATTCCTCCGAGATCCATGCCTCATTCATTTTAATAAATGTGAGGTAGTCCACACTGTCGTGAGCTAGGCGAGTGCGCTTATTGGTCACGATCCCCCCTGCTGCGCTGAACATCCTTTCGGACACTCGACAAGGGGCAAGCCAAGAGTTCCATTGCAAATTGTTCCAGCTCTAACCACAGGTCAAGCCTGCACACCAAATAGTCAAGGGGTTCCTCGCTTCTCAGAGCGTCCACATCGGCTGTTAACCCGATGTAGTCGGACACCTGTAGGTTTAGGCGTTCCCTGAGGCTGGATCCAGAGGGTGGCTGTCGATGGGTTGGCTCCAAGAATGATCTCATATCCGAAGTGAGCAACACATCTTCAAATCACCTTCTTCTTGCATGCGCTGTAGGATTGGTACTCGCAACTGTTTCTCTGTGGGTGGAAATTTCTCTGCCAGCGCCTGCAACAGCAGAATGCAGCATCTCTTGAAGCAAGGCCTGGAAATGCTGCGTTCTGACAGCCCTCTGTGATGCTGGTAATATGTCCACCATTTTGTGTTTGTACCGGGGGTCTAAGTACATTGCCATCCAGTACTGGTCCTTGCCCTTTATGCTTTTTATACAGGGGTCCCTCTTCAAACACTGGAGCATAAAGGCCCCCATTTGCACTAAATTGGAAGCAGTGGAGAGGCCTGGCTCCTGTTCATCGCCCAGGAAAATGTCGTCCTCGGTCTCCTCTCCCCATCCACGGACAACACCAGGGATCCCAGAAAAGTTTAAAGCCTGCTTTTCTTGCTCCTCCTCCCCCCAGGCACTACTGACTCCTCTTCATATTCCTGCTGACTTGTCTCAGATGGAGTAGCCCCCCCTGGGAATTCGTTCAGCATTGCGACTTCCTCATCTTCCTGCTCCTGCTCCTCGACGGCTTGATCAATGACACAACGCAATGCACGCTCCAGAAAGAAGGCGTAAGGTACGATGTCACTGATGGCGCCCTGGCTGCGACTGACCAGTTTGGTGATCTCATTAAGTGGCCGCAGAAGTCTGCATGCATAACGCATGAGCAGCCACTGGCGCGGTGGAAAAAAAACAAGCTCCCCAGAACCTGTCCTGCCACAGAGTTCGTACAGGTAGTCGTTAATGGCACGTTTATGCTGGAGCAGCCTATCAAGCATATACAAGGTGGGGTTCCAGTGCGTCGGGCAGTCACAAATCAGACGTCTGACGGGCAAGTGGTGTCGCAGCTGAACGTCAGCAAGGCGAGCCATGGCCGTGTAAGATCTTCTAAAATGGCCAGAGATTTTTCTGGCCTGACGCAAGACGTTCTGGACCGCGGGGTATTTGCCAATAAATCGCTGCACGACTTAGTTCAGGACGTGTGCCATGCACGGCACGTGTGTCATTTTGCCCTGTTTCTGTGCGCTCAGCAGATTGGCACCGTTGTCGCACACCACTTTACCAACTGCCACGGGTTACATGCTTGACGGCTGTCAGAAGGTTCACCCAGTGGGCAGTAAAAGTTATGTACCTTCCCTGCCCGGGTTTGCTAGACCACATGTCTGTGGTCAGATATATCTTGGCAACGACACTGTGTGCCAGAGATACATTCACTTGCCACTAAACATGGCCATATAGCTCTGGGATGCCCTTCTGGGAGAAATATTTCCTTCCGGGGACCCTCCAGCACAAATTTTCTAAAGGCCTCCGAGTCCACCAGTTTATATGGCAGTAGTTTGCGGGTGCTAGCAGTTCCGACAAGCCGGCGGTCAGCCATTGGGCAAGAGGGTTATCCGACGTCATCAACATTTTACGTTCGAACATTTGGGCCACTGAAGCCTGTCTTTTGTCAGATGAACACGACGACGGCACGGTGGAAGGTGGAGTGGAGGACAGATGGAAGGAGAGAGGAGAAGAGGCAGGACGTGGAGCGACGGGAGTGTGGCTTTGTGGGTTCTAACGGTGTTGCTCCCACTGGGCTCGGTGATGGGAGGCCAGGTGCCTTCGTAAGGCGGTCGTCCCTAGGTGAGTGTTGGGCTTACCGCGACTTATGCGTTGACAGCACAGGCTGCAGATGGCAACACTATTGTCAGCAGCTGACACGTTAAAAAAAGCCCACACTGCAGAGCCACACAAATGCTGCACAATACAAATGCACTATAAAGAAAGTATATTAAAGGTATATCACACCCCTGCCTCAATCAGTTTTTTTGGGGGGCAACTGGTATATCACACCAGTTGAAATTAGTTGTTCCAGTAGCATTTGTCACTCTGTATAGCTGCGGTATCTCAGCAGAACCGCACACAAATGCTGCACATGCACAATATATAAATTATATTATAGGTATATCACACCACTGCCTCAATCAGTTTTTTTGTGGGGCAACTGGTATATCACAACAGTTGCAATTAATTGTTCCAATAGCATTTGTCCCTCTGTATAGCTGCGGTATCTCAGCAGAACCCCACACAAATGCTGCACATGCATTATATACAGTATATAAATTATAATATAGGTATATCACACCCCTGCCTCAATCAGTTTTTTTTTTGGGGGGGGGGGAACTGGTATATCACTTGTTCTAATAGCGTTTGTCCCTCTGTATAGCTGAGGTATCTCAGCAGAATTGCACACAAATGCTGCACAATACAAATGCACTATATAAAAATTATATTATAGGTATATCACACCCCTGCCTCAATCGTTTTTTTTTTTTTGGGGGGGGGGGGGGGGGCAACTGGTATATCACACCAGTTGCAATTAGTTGCTCCAATAGCATTTGTCCCTCTGTGTAGCTGCGGTATCTCAGCAGAATCGCACACAAATGCTGCACATGCACTATATATAAATTATATTATAGGTATATCACACCACTGCCTCAATCAGTTTTTTGGGGGGGAACTGGTATATCACAACAGTTGCAATTAGTTGTTCCAAAAGCGTTTGTCCCTCTGTATAGCTGCGGTATCTCAGCAGAATCGCACACAACTGCTGCACAATACAAAGTTGAACAAGATGCACAGGGCGATTACACTGAGCCTGCACTGTCCCTACAGTGTCTAAAATCTCTCCCTGCAATCTCCCTGCATTTTGCCTGCAGTCTCACTATCCAATATTCTACAATTAAAAGCTCTCTCAAACACTGCCCCTAGTGCTTGCCACGTCTCTCTCTATGCTCAATTCACAGTGAAATGGTGGAGCCCGCGCGGGATGAGGTATTTGTACGGCTGTGACACCACAGGGGATGGCTATCTGCCGATTGGCTGGCTGCACGGCATTATGGATCATATCTCGTTCTCAGGCTTCTTACTTTCACTTTGTAACACATGTAGCCGCCATTTTACGTAAAAAAACGATTCGTTACCACTAAGCGAGAGAAAATTCCGATTCGGGGCTAATCGAATTTTTCCTGACATTCGTATCGAATTCCACTTTGTTAACGTTGATTCGCGCAACACCAGAAACCGGAATACCCCTTTAAAGGGCTTCTGTCACCCCGCTAAACCTTTTTTTTTTTTTTGCTTACTTATAATCCCCACACTGCGATTTATGCCTACATAATCAAATTAATCATTTTGGTCCTGTAGATTTTGTTTAAAACATGCTTTTAAAATATGCAAATTACCTTGCTACCAGCAAGTAGGACGGCTACTTGCTGGTAGCAGCCGCATCCTCCGATCCTAAAGACGCCCCCTCCGCATTGTGATTGACAGAGACAGGGAACGGGATCTTTCTCTGCTGGCTTTGCCTGTTAGCATTCAAAATCTGGCGCCTGCGCTGCGGCCGTACCTGTCTTCAATCGGCGCAGGCGCACTGAGAGGCGGCCGCTTGCTCGGCCGCTCCATCCTCAATGCACCTGCGCCGGGTGTAGATGTGACATCATCGGCGCAGGCGCATTGAGGATGGAGCGGCCGAGCAAGCGGCCGCCTCTCAGTGCGCCTGCGCCGATTGAAGACAGGTACGGCCGCGGCGCAGGCGCCAAATTTTGAATGCTAACAGGCAAAGCCAGCAGAGAAAGATCCCGTTCCCTGTCCCTGTCAATCACAATGCGGAGGGGGCGTCTTTAGGATCGGAGGATGCGGCTGCTACCAGCAAGTAGCCGTCCTACTTGCTGGTAGCAAGGTAATTTGCATATTTTAAAAGCATGTTTTAAACAAAATCTACAGGACCAAAATGATTAATTTGATTATGTAGGCATAAATCGCAGTGTGGGGATTATAAGTAAGCAAAAAAATAAAATAAGGTTTAGTGGGGTGACAGAAGCCCTTTAAGTTCTAAGTGAGCTATTTTACATGAAATATGTGTTCTATGTTCTACTGTAAATAAAGTACGGGTCTATCAGATTTGCAAATAATTGCATTATGTTTTATTTACATTTTACACGGCGTCCTGACTTTTTTAGCATTGGGGTTGTATATGAGTTATCCTTTATGTCAGCCCTTCAGCCTGCATCACCCTTATTGGTGTAAAAGTCTCTCTCGTCACACCGGGGCACCACGTAGCTGAGGTGCTTCGAACACTATAGGCCTGGAAAGTCATATTGCTTAGCAACTGTTACCATGGCCACTGTGACGTGTAATGATGTCACTAATCCTGAGTCATGCTTTCCTTTCCCTTGCAAGCCGACAAGGTCACATTAACTTGGAGGATAATGTTTGAAATTAACTCCATAGTTAACATCCTCACTCATTACTCCATATTACCTTGATAAAACAGGTACCCCACGTCCAGCCAACACGTACTTGTACTTATTTCCTTAATAATTTCCTACATGGAAACTGTGAGTCCACCCCCCTCAACTACTGTGCTTTGGTACAGTCCAAATACACTCTCTCCCTGATCCTGATTGGTCGTCGCCTCCTCTCTACCCCCACTCTTCCCTGCAGCAGGGAGCAAGGCATTGTGGGAAACTCCCAGGTTGGTCCCTGCAGAGCATCCTCTGAGCTGCAGAGCGGGTGAAGCAGGGAGGTAATGTATTTCTATGCTATTTATTACCGGTCCTCCTTCAGCTAGACACATTTACTCTCCAAGTTACAGCTAGCCATTTAAGTCATTTTCTGATGACGTTGCTCTGACGGAGAACTGCATAGGTTTAGCTACTCTAAAAGTGGGCAGGATGTGCTGGGACTTGTAGTTCCACCATGGCTGGAGATTTACATATAGACTGTATTCTTGTTTATTATCAGTATGCTTTGTTATAATGACGGCCTATGTGATCCATGTCAATAGTAGACTTCTGAAGTTGGTTTTGGTAGGGGTTCTTCTTACCTACAAATTATTATTTGAGGCAGGCCTCAGAGATAGTACATAGAGTCTAGCCTACTCACAAGTCACTTGGAAAAGTATATTCGTAATAATGGTTATATCTGTTCCTGGGAAAGCTTGGTGATGAAGACCAAAAGGGCAGCTAGGACAGTTCCTGCATGCACTCTCTCTGTCAGATTTGTTATGCCCTGATATCGATCCCACTCCCAAAATTGCAGTTGGGTAGGAGTCTGGGAAAGCTGGGTACCTGTGCCAGCTGTCATACTGGGTGACGTGATGTCTATGGACTGAGCTGGTTCTGATTTCCCACCGTCTCCTGACCTTGGCAGCTATACCTAGTGAAGGCTTCCATGGCAGCAGTAGGAAGGGCACCGGCAGAGGTGACTTTGCGGTAGCTGCAGTTTACAGATGGCTGCCTAGAAATATCTACCCTGTGTGTGCTGGAAGATATGCAATGCCTTCTTCTGTAATGAGTTCATCTCTTTCACTGTCAGCTACAGTCATTTGAGCTGTCTCTCCATAAGCAAGGCCATCTGACTGTGAGGGGGCAAATGTGGACTGCAGCACTGAAACGACACCCTCTGCAGTCTGTCACCCAGCTTTCCTAGATTCCTGCACGCCACGCTCAAAAAGATACACAGATACGTCCACGCAATCCTCGGTTGCTGTATATTTAGGCAGTCCTGTTAGTTAGAGGTCAGGATGACAGATATAGGGGGCACGGAGGGTGCAGTGGTGCCCGGGCCTTGGTGGTTCCAGTGGTTTCTCCACCACAATGCAGATCTGCAATTGTAGACTTATTTGCTATATTGCTATAATGATGCATAGCAAAAATAAAAGTGGTAGGAAAAATAAACACAAAATATACCATATCATTTTGTACAATAGCATGTGATGACCTGACACCAGGCCCCAAGCCCTCCGATGTCACACCTTGTGATAGTAACTGGCTACCTACAGTAGCTACAATACAGATTTTCTTGGAATAAGATATAATAAAAGGCTTCATAAAATTCTAGCAACTTAATAGAAGAGGACAATTCTAAAAGTTGATATTATTATTTTACCATATATTATATGTTTAAATGGGTTTTCTTGTTTGCATCACATCCTTTCAAATAATAATTTATGAAGGTAGCTGTAATTTTGTAATGTATTTCTTCTACCTTTTATTGCTCCTATTTATCGTTCTGGGCTGTGGTCACATGACCATGTCCATGCAGCTCTTTCTTACTTCCTGTGATCTTATGTCCATGGGCGGGGCAGTGATAGGGGAGTGTATATGTAACTGGCTGGGTGGGAGGGGATAAAAACTAGCTGGGCGTTAGGGGCAATGATAGGGGAGTGTCGATGTAACTAACTGAGTGGGAGGAGCTATAAACTAGCTGGACGTTGTTAGGGGTGGGGCTGGAGCTGTGGCAGAACGAGGAGAAGTGCATCATGGGTTTGGTTGGATGCAGTAACAGGAAGTGCTACAGGCAGGATGTATACAAGCCAGAGGGATTGGTTTACATGGTGAAAATGGGCCAGGATAGTCCAAATAGAAAAAAAGCACATGAGATAAGCAACTACAGATGCCTATCTGATAAAAACCATAGTAATCCCAGAAAACTTCTTTAACATCAGGGCCGTCTTTAATATTGATTGGACCCTCGGAAATAATTTACTTGGGCCCCCAGGATCCTGCCTTCCCACACCCTAGCAGGCAATCACGCCCTCCACCTCAACACACACACAAAAAAAATCCACACGCCTCGTAGAGTAGTAAACTTTAATAATGACGAGTGGCCACTAGAGGTGTTCCTTGGTAGTAATGTAAATACTAATACTAATTAAAAAGCTTGCAGAGACATGCTATAGACACCAGAACTACTACGTTTAGCTGTTGTGGTTCTGGTGACTATAGTGTCCCTTAATATAGAGAAAAAAATAAGAATCAGCACAAAAATATCAAATAAAATGGCTTTATCATTATTCTAAAAATTAAAAAAGCACAACTTCTGACACAAATAAATAGTATTTTGCAGATTAGTTTTTTTTTTTACAATGTACAAATAGTACTGTACTACTAACCACTACATACAGGGTAATACAGCGCCACATACCTCTTACATCCAATGACGTCTCTTTGATGTAGATGTAGACCACCATTTTTTAGCCATTTCTCGTCTCTGCAGTTTGACAAACAAAATCTTAGTTTACTACTTTTCCATCATCCTCCCATCTTCTGGACAGATCATCCTACCACCCCCAATACCGTGCCACTGTGCTCCCCAATACTATACTGCAGAAACAGATAAACCCCCTGATAATAGTAGTACCATGCAGATAGTGCCCTTCAATAATTATTGGCACACAGTGCCCCAAAATAACTGTGCCCAGCAAATAGTGCCCCTGACTCTAATAGTGTAAACATAACGTCCCCCAAAAATAATTGTAGTAAGCTGATACTGTGCCAAGGTGCCCCCACAGTAATAGTGTTCCCAAAAGTCCCACCAATAGGAATAATTCTCTGCTAGAGCACACATGGTAGTAATAGTGCTCTTACAGTGCCCACAACAGGTCCCCACTGTGCCCCAGAAGTAATAATGCTCCCATAGTGCCCATACTAGTAATCATGTTCCCCATAGACCCCCAGTAGTACTAAAGCCCATCATAATGCCCCCAGTAGTAATAATTCTCCTTATAATGTGCCAGTGCAAAAAATACCCCCCTTTAATGCCCCCAGTTGAGCTAATGTCCCCATAGTGCCAGTATAAAATACCCCTATATAGTGCCCCCAGTAAATGCCCCATAGTGCTCCTCTCCCCCTTCTTCCTGGTGCCCCCCATAATGAACCAGTATAAAATGCCCCATATATAGTGCCCCAGTAGATGCCCTCAGTGTCCCCCATAATTTGCAAGTATAAAATACCCCTTTTTAGTGCCCCCATAGAAGAGCCCATAGTACTCCTCTCTCCCCTTCCCCATAATACCCACCATAATGTGCCCCAGTATAAAATGCCCCTATACAGAGCCCCCATATAAAATACCCCTTCTTTGTGGCCTCAGTAGAAGCCCCCATAGTGTTCCTCTCC
Source organism: Bufo bufo (assembly GCF_905171765.1). Lineage (NCBI taxonomy): Eukaryota > Metazoa > Chordata > Amphibia > Anura > Bufonidae > Bufo > Bufo bufo. The sequence goes on from NC_053398.1 coordinate 45,675,176, forward strand.
CCCTTCCCCCATATAAAATACCCCTTCTTTGTGGCGTCAGTTGATGCCCCCATAGTGCCCCCAATAATGTGCCAGTAAGATGTGCCACCAATAATGTGCCAGTAAGAAATGCCCCATAGATGTCCCAACTGTGCCCCCCAATAATGTGCCAGTAAGATGTGCCCCCATAGATACCCTCAATAATGTGCCAGTAACAAGTTCCCCCATAGATGCCCCCAATCATGTGCCAGTAACAAGTACCCCCATAGATGCCCACCAATCATGTGCCAGTAACAAGTACCCCCATAGATGCCCCCAATCATGTGCCAATAACAAGTGCCCCCATAGATGCCCCCATAGTGCCACCCAATCATGTGCCAGTAAAAAGTGCCACCAATAATGTGCCAGTAAGAAATGCCCCATAATGCAAGAAATGCAACCAATAAGGTTTAATAGTCTGCTCATGAGGAAGGGGTCTTTTATGTACACCCCGAAACGCGTTGAGTCCTGTATATCGATTAAAGAGTGTGAAGAGAAGCCCTGGACTGTGTGTGCTGACTTCAACCTCTAAGATACTATAAGCGATCCTGGCCGGGGGGGGGGGGGGGGGGGGTACTGTTTCAGGTGTCTTGAACTTAACCTGTTTGACAGCCCCCCAGTGAAGTGAGTAGCAACTTCCAAAGTGTATGTTTTTATAGAATTTGTTTTTATACAAATTCTCCACTCATGATGTCAATAGTTCTTAAAGTACTGTATAGAGAAATATCGATTTTTTACCACTGATTCTTACCACTGATGTATACAAGTTTTTGGGGGATTAGGCGCTTTTGTGTAGCTGTTTATCAAGTAGGTCGATAACACTATAGACCAAAATTTTATATGCATTTTTTCTCCTGACTATCGAAGTGTTTAGCAGCCTCCCCTATTGTTGTTTTCCTTTTCAGAGATCTATACGTTAATAATCTACTAATAGTCCTATCACCATTGGCGCCTCTTAAATGGGATATTCCTTGTCAAAAGGTCTTCCTAACCTCCTCCTTTGTTGTTTTGTTTGTTTCACCCCCAATCATGTGCCAGTAGTAGTACCATCTAAAAACACTTATACTTACCTCCATCAGGCTGGCAGCGATGCGATGCAGGCTTTTTTCGGCCTGTGTCCCGTGCTGTACCTCTCAAGCGGCGCAATGCCGCCTGCATCGGCCTCTGATAGGCTGCAGGCCTATCAGGGGAACGGGGAAGTGAGACGCCTCTCCCTCCCCTGCCCCGCAGCAGCACTTCCATCTGTATCGCTGTCCTGAGGACAGCAATACAGATGACTATGGAGATGAGCGCTTCCACAATGGAAGCGCTCATCTCCCTGTGCCCTGCCGTCGCCCCCCACGTTACCAGTGGCCAGCGGGGCTCAAGAGGCAGCTGCCTTGGGCTCCCCAGGAGCAACTGGGCCCTGGGCAGCTGTCCCTTTTGCCCCGAGTTAAAGGCGGCCCTGTTTAACATTCTTACCAACATTTAGGTTGGTAAAATCAGGGCATCCAAAACTCAGCCCTGGGACAGCGCAAACTCCGCCCCTGGAAACGGCCACTTATGGGGGTTATCGTTAACCCTGCCCATTTTCGGCCCGGGAGAGCCCGAATTTACCAGGACTATCTTTGAAAATCAGGGACAGTCCATGCAAAGTTGGGACAGTTGGCAACTATGCCTTACATTATTGCATAATTCCCCTCTGTGGCTCCTTCTACATTTATGTGCATTTTTATATAATATATTTGTTAATATTTGGTTATCCTTATATATTATTTATATTTTTCTTATATCATAAATAAGATGTAGCATTTTCATGTACAAACTGTATGTATAGAATATATTGCTGTTATCTATAACATAGATGTCTTTCTCCTGAAAAATTCTTCTTTCAGATGAGTGTATAGTGTTAAATCTCCAAATTTGTTAATTTAGTGCTTTGTACAATTATTATTATTAATAGATCCAATGAAAGCTCTTGTGGTGCCCTGGGAATGTACCAAGAGACAGCAGAAGCAATGGGACTGTGGTTAAAGTGACACACAAGTCTCATTAACTGAAATAGCATCTGGACGTCTATGCCAGAATGGGATGCTTTAATGTATTGCATGAAAACTGAAATCGTCCTAGTCTATATTTATAGAGCAGTGGATCAGACATGGATGATAACCAGAAGCAGTTACTCACAGTCTTCTGCCATTGTATATATTAAGTTAACACAAATTAATAAAAAATATTGCCCCTTGACTTCATGCATGACTAGAGAAGCGCTCCGGCAGGGGATAAAAGAACGTTTTCTGAACTTTAGCCACATCGGCTTTCAGGAAGAAAATTATCATTGGAAACACGCTGCTGGATACTGTCAGGTACTGCTGGTGGCTTGGGATGGTTTTTGGAGATGACAGGTTCCCTTTAAGGATCACAACCCCCAAATCAGGAGTCTTAAAGGGTAACTGTCATATATTTTTTTTATTTGCTAGTTTATTAGAGCTAGGCATGTATACCGGAGTTAGTCTGTCAATGATTGTCAAAAGATCTGTAATTACCTTATAATAACAGCTTTCATTAATGTCCTCTGTCCCTTTCCACTGCTCCCTTAAAAGACAGTTGCTAGGGCTTGTCTGTCTTCCTTTTAGTATAAACAGAAGACAGAGGGTCAGTCCTTCACACTGCATGCCTGCATTAGGCTTCAGAGTGAGGAGGCGTGTCTCTCAGTAATCCAATCTGATTGGCTGACAGGGAGCTGCTGGCTGTGTATGGGAAGTGAGGGAAAGCAGTTTTGGCCTCAGAGAACTGGCAGAGGAGCCATCTTGCGAAGGTCCTCATATAATAAAGGTTTAAGCAGCCGTAACTAAGGGAAAAACTCAAGGAAAACAGTGGAATGTCAAGAAACTAAAGATTGCTTTATGCATAATGCTGCTGCAGCAGTAACATATGCTAAGACTGATTTTTTTTTATGAAAACATAGATACTGAAGGTTATGCATATCACCATGTACATGATGTACTTCTTCAACTCATTAATTATGAAGGCTGCTGCAGTCAGCTTCTCCAAGGGCTGGAATAGCTAATGTAGGAGTTTATACTCAGCATTGGGACAAAATTAATATAACCAGCAATATTGTTTTCTATGAAGGTATGGTATCAGCTGTATAAACACATGGATTTATCTGCATGGAATTGTTGTAAAATAATAGTTATATAAATTAGTTTTTGGATATTTTCTAGTTCGGAGATGTCAGCTCATTGATTTCTGACAGTAGGCGAACACTGGTAAAAGTAATTATTTTTTAAAGGGAAGTTGTCATTGTGCCCTATTAGGGACAGTATTACATGAACAGCACTGCTGCCACTGACTTTGGAGCGCTAATTTGTATGTGCATACTCACCCCATGTGCCCACAAACCGATGTTGGACTACATTAAGAGGACTCATGAGCGTGCAGACATGATGGAGAGGACTCAAGGAGAAGTCATTGTATTCCATCACTGGTTTGCAGGGATCCACATAAAAATGAGTGATCCAAGGTCAGCAGTAGCGGTACTATTCATGTAGTACTGTACTTAATAGGGATGGATGGAGGTGACATTCAGATAAAAAGGGGTTGTCCAAGTTATGAAAAAAAAAATATATAGCACTGTAGATCTGATGGGCAGCACTATATAACTAAGCTAAGCAAGTTTTAGGCAAAAAAAAAAAAAATATTTCCTAATTTCCCTGGTTCTGTTTTGGCCCTTTGTTTACCTGCAATAACAACAATCTCTGCCCCTCCCCCTACTCTGCAAAGGGAGTGAATAAGTCTGCCCAGAGTGACATGCCAGCTGCTGGGATACTCAGTAGCATGTTGTATGTGTAGGACTACAAATCCCAGCTCTACAATGACACTGCTGATACACACAGGATCTTCCCCCTACCTGTTCTTGTGCAATGCTCTGCAGAACTCCTCTAGTCTGTCAGCTCCTTTGCCCAGCATTTGTCTTCTCACTGCCCGGCAGCTACTCAGTAAAGCCTTCAGTCCTGAGTCTGTGCTGCTAAAGGGGTTAAAGTTTTTCCTGAAGAATCCAGGGAGAGAGCAGACAGCAGTGCAGGGGGGCGTGGTCAGCACAGTGAGGTCTGGTGTACAGACACATATCTGCTCTCTCAGGCTTGTGCACCAAACATCATCAGAGCAGGGAGTGAGGCTGACATCACAGGTCATGTGACCCTCAGTGAAATCTGAGAAAGTAGCAACTGTAGATGCAGTAAGTGCATGGTAAAGCCTTTACATTTGATTAGTTAGAAACATACAAAGAACAAAAAAAAATAACTCGGACAACCCCTTTAAGGAGTCCTTCAGCACTGAGCATGCGAGTCAAAGTGCAAATTAGTAGGAATGGCTGCCTAACCTTGTCACCTTCAAAACCAGAACTGACGCACCACAAATATTTTTGCTTATTGCATTCTGCAGGAAAAGATGGCTGGCTGCCTGTCCTCTCCACTGGAGAGGGAGTTATTGCCCCCACAAACCCTGAGAATGGAGGGATTTGGCTTTGTCATTGCACAGGGAACTGCAACACAGCTTCATTCAAGTGAATGGACATATGTTGTAGTTCTGTGCACAGTGGCCAAGAGCAGAATTCCTAGGGGTTGTGGGGTGCCTGACAGTTAGACCCTAACTACTCAGAAAGTGATGGTATATCTTATTTGTGCAAAGCTCCCCACAAAAAAATTACTAATCCCCTATCCAAAAGTAAGGGATAAGTTCTTGATTGGCTGAGTCAGAGTACTGGGGGTCCTCCCATTCACAAGAACAGGGCCCTATATTCTCCCATTTGAATAGAGTCACACATGTTTACTCCTGCTACGATAAACTCAGAGGGAGATAGCCTAGTACAGTACAAGGCTGTCTCCAGCAGTCCCATAGAAAACATGCACGACAGCCACATTATTCAAACGGGAACCATGGATCCCCCCATGCTTGTGATTGGTGGTGGCCCCAGTGGTCAGACCCCCACCGATCAGACAATTAAATGCCATCCTGTGGATAAGGGCTCATGCACATGACCGTATGTATTTTGCGGTCCGCAAAAAAAGGATCTGCAAAAAATACGGATGACGTCCGCATGCATTCAGTATTTTGCGGAACAGAACAGCTGGCCTCTAATAGAACAGTACTATCCTTGTCCATAATGAGGACAATAATAGGACATGTTCTATTTTTTTGCGGAACGGAAATACGGACATATACAGAAACAGAATGCACACGGAGTACCTTCTGTTTTTTTTTGCGGACCCATTGAAATGAATGGTTCCGCATACCGTCCGCAAAAAAAACCCAGAACGGACAAGGAAAGAAAATACGTTTGTGTGCATGAGCCCTAACAGATACAATACTTTCATGGAAAACCCCTGGTAAACATTGTTAAAACAAAAACAAAAACTTGTATTCCCACTGTCATACAGAGCCCCTAACAAATAATTCTGACAAATGCGCTGTTTTCTGACTACCTAGCGGATGTTACCACTGGAGCTCCATACTCCAGTGAACATGGTAAGTAGTGATATGTGCCATATGCACTTCTGTTCCCAGCAAGGCATGGCTTTGGCTCGCTACAGATGACTGCCACTTGCCACACTGTAACTTTAAAAAAGAGCGATTGGCTACAGGTAGGAGAGATCTGTAAATTTGTATTACTCCTGTCATAAAGACTGGTACAAATAGTTTATTACAGGTGGGACAGCACTTTCCAAGATATTAATACTGATGACTTATCCTCTGGATAGGTCATCAGTATCTGATCAGTGGGGGTCCTACCCATGGGACCCCCACCGTTCAGATGTTCAAGAAGGCAGCGGCACTCGCAGTAGTGTAGGGTTACAACATTAGTCTTTAAAACAGGAGTAAGTTTACCTATAAGTATCGTTGGCCTATAATGGTAGGAAATTTAGTTTAAAATCTGTCACAGACATCACAATACAGCACAACTGATTTCTTAAACTTGATGAGGCTGGTGTCCTTACTTTGAAAATTCGTGTCAAACGGTCTGTATAATGCTTTTTAGAAAGTTTTCTTGCCTGATATTAGCTATCTGTAGGCTACAATAAATGGGAGCCAGTACTCTCTGCTCTGCACTGATGAGAGGCAATCACTCCGAAACAGCTGTCTGCAGATGAGATGCTGGCTTACTTATTACTTACTATAGCAAATTCCAAGTAGTATAAGTTACGTAAATATAGTAGAGATCCCTGCATGTTTGAGAAAGAGGGGCGTTCCCCCAAACCTCACTATGGTGTGTGTTCATGCCAAACTCTTCTCCTTCACTATTCTCATTGACACGAGGACTTTATTGGATTCTTTTTGTACTTTGTTGAATTATTTCGACTTTATTTGGACAACACTGGTATGTATGCACATATTTCTATTATATTACTTATGCGACTTAGAATCCTCAGGCAGAATTTTTGCTTGTTATTGGATACTATCCTGAGGATAGGTAATCAATATCATGAAACCAGACACCCCTTTAACAGCATTTAGCAATATGCTTTACAGCAGTTGCATGGATCATAGGAATCTGTAGACTGGAAATGCTTGACTGCTATGGGAGACTGTTGTGGGCATGCTTTGCAACCTGTATAGAGGTCATTGTGCACGCAAAGGGGTGGGGGTGAGCAGTGACCATCACCTATTGTGAAGTGTGATATTTACGTATAGGTGTTACCAGTTAATGTAATCCTGTCATTGGTGATAATGATGTGATTGCTGAAAGTGAACACTCAGAACAGCCTATTATCAGCTTATTATAAGATCAGTGTGAAAACTGCAGGGATTCAGGAAAATATTGATATTAAAAATATATGAAACTATTATTATCTTAATATAAAAAGTTGATTTAAAGGGGTTGTCCAGGTTCAGAGCTGAACCCAGACATACCCCCATTTTCATCCAGCCAGCCCCCATGATAGGAGCATTGGAGCATTTAATGCTCTGATGCTCTCCTTTGACCTGCCCTGAATCACGCAGTGCAAAGGCTTTTTCTGGAAATCCAGTGACGTACCGGGCTCTCCACGGGGAAAGCTAGGCGGAGGCCTCCGCCCAGCAGTGAACCTGGTGACATCAGCGGCACTAATGGATGGGCTTTAGCCCTGTCCTAGCCTGTAAAACGACTAGGGCAGCGCTAAAGCCCGCCATCAGAGCCAGTGACGTCACCAGGCTCACTGCTAGGTGGAAGCCTCAGCCTAGCAGTGTAAAAATATAAACAAAGAGCATGAAATCCTCCGATGCTTATATCAGGGGGGCCGGAGGGGTGAAAATGGGGATATGTCAAGGTTCAGCTCTGAACCTGGACAACCCCTGTAAACAATCATTGTCTTATGATTTGTCCTCCAAAGACTTGTGCATGTTTATAGATAATGACTTTGTTGAAAACCATGTCTACCTCACAAGCTAAACAATCATAATCCATTTATCAGTTCTATCTTTTACTACTCAGATACTAAATAGACTTGTTGTTTTTAGCTACAGTAGAATCAACAGGAATTCAAAATGGAAGCCAAACCACGTACTACAAGTATGAAGAAAACTGACAAGGGCAACCCTGCCGCCGGCGGAGATAAGAAAGAAGGGTCCATTAAGGAACAGTCTAATCCTACTCCTAAGAAGACAACAACAGGAGACACTGCACCGGCCAACCACGAAAGCTCCAAACCTACTGTACCCGAGCCTCAGGGTCCACCAGCAACAACAACTGAGAACAAAACCAGTGGCGAGGAGCAGGAGGCTTCCAATGGAGCTGCGGAGGGCTCCGAATACGAGGGCCTAAAACCAATATTAATGGCTGCAGGAGTGGCTGTAGCTGCCATTGCTGTTATTATCGGCGTTGTATACTTAGCCCGGAAAAAATGAACTGTTGCTAGTATGTAGGTAAAAATGTATAAAATTGTTCCAGGCAGGGGCTAATATGTACAGTTTCTTCAAAGAACGTCGCATGTCTCAGATTTGTTACTCCATCATCACACGCAGCCATTCAGATGTCAGGAAGAAGACGATCACAGGGGGGGGGAAATAAATTGTTGGGGCTTCTTCTATGTGTTAGAAAGTTAAACATGGCCGTCTGGCTTTAAACCACTGAGCAAACAATGGACGTGATTCTGGCGTGGACAGCGCTATTTCTTTCATGTATCGATTCATTATGTGTTTCACCTTTTATGTTGATTTTTATATTGTTTAGTAGCCGAGATCAGTCATGTTCACAAGTCTGAAGGGATGACTCCGACGTTCCGCCAGGTTTTCATTTCTTTTCATATGTCTGTAGACTGTGCCAATGGCCACGCCGTTCCTCACAAGGCCTCGCAGATATGTTTTTGATGTTCTTATAGCTATAAGGCATATACTGCTTATTAGTCCTTGCTAGGCTTTCCAACAAGTATAGTTAAACTTGATCACTATGATCCCCGCAAGTGACTACTATTTCTTATCCATGCCACATGTCACTTGTCTGCCTCTTGACGTCTTCCTGCTCTCCGGTCTTTTCTATCATACCCTGATGACGTTGCGCAATTTCGATTTCTACTTTGAAATTGAATGTGCACTAGAAAATATCCATCCCAATTACAACTGTCAAGCATTGGCGTCAAAATGGTTGTGACTGTAGTAAACAGGAGGCATTGTGAAGAGGGGATGTGAGGCGGCCTGGAAATAGCCAGAAGACGTGCCTCATATCATCGTTCGGTTTCTCCATTAAGTACACAATGGATTTGTGCATTAGCTATTTTTAGGCAGCTATCTTATTTCATTACAGGCCATCTTCTACTTTGGGTACAAGACTTATTTGAACTATAATAATAATCAATGTTTATTTAAAGGGGTTGTCCCTTCTTATAAAATGGTGGTATATCGCTAGCGCTTTATGATCAACCCCTAGGACCCCACTGATCCTGTGAATGAAAAGGCTGAACTGATGCATGCCCTTTAAAAGCTACCGACACCTCCGGAGGCAATGATTGTATTTTTACTCATTTTGGGCTAAAAATAATTTTTGCAATTGGTGTTTATGTGATACAGGCGTATTCCCATCTGAGACAATGGGGACATATCGCTGATAGGTGCAAGTCCCACCTCTGGGACCCGCATCTACACCAAGAACAGAGCGGGGAAGGTGGTGGCTGAAGGGCAGGTTTCCTTGGGTCTGGCCACCACCAAGCGCTCTCCCCATAGTAGCGAATGGGAGCGCACCGTGCTTGCACGGCCGCCGCTCCCATTAATTTCTATGGGGCCAACGGAAATAGCCGCGCTCGGCTATTTTTTTGCCGGCCCCATAGAAATAAATGGAGGGCCTTCTACAACTTTTGGGGCTCTATTCTCGGTGTAGGTGTGGGTCCCCGGGGTGGGGGCGATCCTAGCCATATGCCCCCATTGTCTCAGAAGGGAAAACCCCTTTAAATTTCAGTCTATTGGCAGATTGACATTTTCTGTTTACTCAGATGACGGCTCATGTATAGCTCTTATCTCTGATATCCTGCCCTCATAAACACTCATTTAAGTCCTATTCTTATCAGTTTGATAACAATTCAGCTATGATGAGTGTTTATGAGGTCAGGAGATCCACATGAGCCAAGTGACAGTGTGAAAATAGACTGAAATTAAACCCCTGTATAAGAAATACAGCTGAAAATTTTTCATAAACATCAATTGCAAAAATCGTTTTTAACCTAAAATGAGTAGAATGCAATAATAAAATAATTGCCTACGAAGATGTTCATCCCCTTGATGTTCCCCGAATTCCAGCATCCTGGCCATTTGGTTGTGCAGGGAACTGCAACCAGCTCCATTTACTTGAATGGGGCCACATAAAATGGGCGCCAGGGAGCCACTGTGCAGACAAAATATCTTCAGGCTCTGACCTCTGGGACCCCCACAGATCGTAACATGATATCCTATCCTAGTGATATGCCATTATTTTTTAAAATGGGAATAACCCACTGAAATTCTGTAAATGTTCTAGATTTAGATTTGTTTAATGAGGCCGAACAGCATCCCACACGATAAAAGCCCCAGAAGTGATGGACTTGTGAAATGTGGTCTGATTATTGTGTTTTGCTGCAGGATCAGGAGTAGCTTTCATTTCAAGCTGCTGCCACCCATGGTTAGAATTATGACCAGTATGCTCCATAACGGAATGATTTTTGGGTATATACCTATACAACTGGCTTAGTATTGGCTATATTAGTGGGTATGGTCAAGTTGCAATCTACCTTAAAGGGGTTCTCCATCTTGAAACACTTTTGGTCTACCCCCCTCCCCTCGACAGACCTGTGAAGGGAAGCATACATACCTTCTCCCTGCAGCTCAGTTCCAGATCCCCCGGGTCACCATGCTCCAGTTCCCTGCTTGTCAACTTCCAGTAGAGTGGACAGAGGTCACGTGTGCTGCTGCAGCCAAACACTGGTTGCAGTGGTGTCGTGCCCCCCAAGCAGCATGTGACCCAATGACCCGCTAGGGGGTCATGTCACTACTGTTGCCAGTCATTGGCTCTAGAAGTTGACGAGGAGAGAATCAGGACAGGAATTGAGTGGTGGGGAGCAGGTCCGGGGTGGAGGAGGGGGCAGCTGCCCAAAAGTGTTTCAATACAACCATTTTAATGAAGGCTATGCAGGTTAACACTTTTAGATATTTTTAAAAGGGAAGTCAATGGAAATTAATGCTGCACCCATTTTTGGGCCAGTTAAAAAATTAGCACGTAAAATACGCCTTGCATTTACTTCTATAAACAGAATATAATACATTGCATTCTATGCTCCCAGGGCTGCATACAGACTATACATACACCTTGGTTCATACATACCCAGTGCATACATTGAGCTTCCATCCAGTGAACGCTTGGCCTATATTAACTACTATGATCCTGCCCCTATTGAAAAAAAAAAACTAAAAACTGAAGCGTATATATGCAATAAAGCAGTTAAACTTACAAGGCTTGGATCAAGGCTTACCCAGAATCTGAATTCGTTTCAGCAGAGGGATGAGTCTTTTTCTAAGTGTAATTAGCTAATCGCATTGATTCACGGCAAAATGGAGCCATGAATTCTGCACTTATAACCCTCATTTATTTTTAATTTCCCCACTTTGATTGCTGCCGGTTAGCGTCTACATAACATGGTTTGCAAGAGAGGTACATTGTTACACATATCAAAGCTGAAAGCCTTGAAAGACTGCTCGCCATATGGAATATTTGGCTAGTAGTGGGGTGTCTCTGCTGGAGACTGTCTATTCAATCTATTGCAGTTCTCAGCCTCAAGAGGACCTGTCACCACTCCTGTCTGTTTGGCTAAGTCATTTTATTCCCCATGCAATAACAATTGTGTAGCATGCTTTGTTATAACAGTGTGGTTTTCCATTCCTCAGTTATTGCTACTAGAAGTCTACATTTGGGTGTTCCCAGTTAGGGGTGTCTCCCTTGACAAATGATTCACTACCTGATGAAACAAAAAACTTTAATCAAATCACCTAATAAAAAGGGCATTTAAGCCTCTTGTGTCTTTTTCACAGTGAAGGGCTAATGCACACGGCCGTTAATTGCGGGCGTTCCATGCATTGGGGACCGCAATTTGCGGTCCCCAATGCACGGGCAATATACGTGCAGATTTCACAGACGGATCCAGACCCATTCAACTTGAATGGGTCCGGTGTCCGTCCGCACCGCAAAAAAGTTGTGCATGCACTACTTTTGTGCGGTGCGGAGGCACGGAGAGAAACCCCACGGAAGCACTCCATATTGCTTCTGTGGGTTTCCGTACCTCCATTCCGCACCGGACCTTACGTGAATGGGTCTGCCTCCGTGATGCGGGGTGCACACGGCCGGTGCCCGCATATTGCGGAGCCACTGTTTGTGGGCCGCAATACGGGCATAACCGGGCATGTGCAGGTCAATCAAGGTGTATGTTTTTGTATCCCTATTTATCGTAATGAGCATCAGTATATGGGATACCCAAAAAAGCTAATGTATTGTACCCCTAATAAATTTATAGACTTCAGTGACGTTTTATATGTGATTTTGTGTGTCCCTTCACAGTCTAAAGCCTCATGCAGACGTCCGTGGAACACAGTTTGTGAGATACCAGACTGGCATTGCAGGAGGGCACGGCGTCATTGGTTGCTATGATGCCGTGCGCTCCTGCAATGGCAGTCCGGCATCTCACGGACTGTGTTTCACGGACGTCTGTATGAGGCTTAACAGTGGCAGCACTGATTGCATAGTGTCAGGCTGTGCAGGGACACCCCCCCCCCCCCCCCCCAACTGGTAACACTCAGAAAGGATATACAGATATAGGAAAAGATGCTTTAGGATGGGTATTGTATGGTAAATAAAGTAATATGTCAGGAGTGGTCACAGGTCCTCTTCAAAGGGGTTGTCCCGTTAGGACATTCCCTGTCCATATGTCCTAATTGGACATCATAGACGGAGTCTTTATAAAGAGAAGCTCCTGCTCTGGAGGACTCCACATGTAGTTGAATTGTCCCATGTTATACCACATTACCCCTGTAGTGGTGATCACTGTGGGTTTCACCTGCCAGGCTTGTGGCAATCAATTGATTACCAGTGGGTCCTCATTTTAGAGATTGTCCAACAAAATATAAAAGGGTTTTCTAGTCCTTTTAGGGCTCATGCAAACGACTGTATGCCCTCCGAGACATACGGTCCGTGAGCAGGCCATATGTCCTGGGTCGGCACACACCGTGCGCACGGGAGCGCGCAGCATTGTAGGTTACTATGATACTGTGTGCATCGGGCTGCTCGCGGGGCTATTGTCCCGCACTCATAAGATCATATGAGTGCGGGACAATAGTCCCGCGGGCGGCCCGATGCGCACAGCATCATAGTAACCTATGATGCTGTGCGCTCCCGTGCGCACGATGTATGCCGCTCCGGGACATATGTCTCGGAGGGCATATGGTCGTGTGCATGAGCCCTTATATTGATGGTCTACTATCCTGAGGAGAGGCCATCAATATCTGATCGGGCATGCCAATCAGCTGTTCCGCAGTAGCTCTGTCCATTGTGTGTAGGGGATGGAGCTGGTTATTGCAGCGCTGTTCCCATTCACTTCAAAGAGAGCAGCACTGCAATAACCACCTCAGTCCACAACACACAACGTACAGAGCTGTAGTTCTGGTGGTGACTTCTGGCACCAGAGCTACTGCATAACTGGTGATCGGAGAGGGTGTGGGGTATTGGACTCCCGCCATTCAGATATAGATCTAGAAGGACTGGAAAATCCCTTTAAATGCAATCTGGGGGTCAAACTAATAAACTGTACAGGGCCTGAGGAGGCGGTACACAGGGCTTCCAAAAACACTAAAGACAGAATCCCTATGGCTCCTCCGGTCTGGCAACCTGTAACCGTACTGTACATTTCTTGTATGAGATGTAGTGTGACAATTGCCCTCAAGAATGAAAAATCTGTGATATTTTAGTTCAATTATTTCTCACATTATGTATTTTTCCAATATGCTACTTCCTATATAAAGCTAGCATTTTCATGTCATATCACAGGCAAAGTCATATGATTCCAGAAGAGAAAAGAATGCATGTAAAAAGCCATGCGCGCCGTGAGAAAAGTAGTCAAAGATATAAAGTTTCGGAATAAAAACATTTAAAAACACATACAGCGAGCAGGGCTCAATAATAATACATATGTGTGAGAGACCCTCCCGGCACAGAGCATGATTAATTACATGATTACATGATTAATTACAATATGTCAAGAGACTCAAGTGCACTACACCAAAAACATCAAACAATAAATCCAAATACCAAATATTACATAGCATATACGGTGTGTCTAATGTCTAATTCACACAAAGGCCCTAAAGAAAGAGCTAGCAAAAAAATTATAAATAAGATCCAATAATAAAAATAAATATATAAATAAAAATAATAAAAATAGAATACATAACACCACCCCAATATTATCTAAAGTGCATAAAGTGCAAGGGCCAATGTAAGCAGAAATATACATAAAAAGGTACATTTGCATAGTGATATACAACCCATAAAGAGAATGGATAACAAGAACTGCTGTGGGATAAATCCAAAAAAACTTTATATCCTTGACTATTTTTCTCACGGTGTCCACCGCTTTTTACATGCATTCTTTTCTGTAATCATGCGCATGTCGGTAGCACTGTGTGCAGTGGCGTACTATAAATGGAGGCAGACCACACAATCACTGGGGTCCAGCCAGGAGACTGTAAAGCAGGGAAGTCATACTTGTGGCACTCCAGCTGTTGCAAAGCTACAACTCCCAGCATGCCATGATAGCTGTAGGTTGTCTGGGCATGATGGAACTTGTAGTTTTGCAACAGCTGGAGGGCCACAAGTTTGCCATCCCTGCTGTAAAGAGTCATGGTTCGGCCACTCCTCCTTTCTGAGGCTGCTCTTTTCTAAGGAGTTGGGGCGTTCTAATAGTGCTTGAGGATACCTCTGTTTATATCAAATTTAACTGTAGTCCACAGCCTTAACTGTAGTCCACAGGAGGATTTTCTCTGACTAAAAACCTCATTAGTATTCTTCCCATGTATAATCTGCTGATATAAGAACAATGTATAGGATGGCAGTAAAAGTATACCGTATTTTTCGCTTTATAAGACGCACCTGATGATAGGACGCACCTAGGTTTTTGAGGAGGAAAATAAGAAAAAAAATATTTTGAACTAAAAGATGTGCTTTTGGTGGGGTTTGAACTAATGGTGGTCTGTGGATGACACTATGATGGGGGATCTGTGGATGACACACTGTTATGGGGATCTGTGGATCACACACTGATATGGGGAGATCTGTGGATGATGCACTGTTATAGGGGGGCTCTGTGGATGACACTATTATGGGGGATCTGTGGATGACACCGTTATGGGGGGAATCTGTGGATGACACTATTATGGGGGATCTGTGGATGACACCGTTATGGGGGGAATCTGTGGATGACACTATTATGGGGGATCTGTGGATTACACCGTTATGGGGGGAATCTGTGGCTGACACTGTTATGGGGGGATCTGTGGATGACACACATATAGCATCTTATGCTGGTCCCCTCATGGCCCTATGTGTTACAGTATTACGTTATTAATGTGTCCCCTCATGTCCCTGTGTGAATAGTGAACCCATTAGACCGGGCCCCGCTCACAGCAGTCTTTACATGTAAAGTCTATTTATTTAATGCTCAAGCAGTGGCTTTGGTTTGTTAAACTAGTGTAATTGTCTGTAGTAGTACTCACTATCAAAGAGGCGGGCAGGCCGGCAGCGTAACGTCACTCACTCAGTCACGCTCCTCCCACTTCATTAATGAAGTGAGTGACGTTACGCTGCCGGCCTGCCCGCCCGCCTCTTTGATAGTGAGTACTACTACAGACAATTACACTAGTTTAACAAACCAAAGCCACTGCTTGAGCATTAAATAAATAGACTTTACATGTAAAGACTGCTGTGAGCGGGGCCCGTCTCCCAGCCCGCGTGATAGAGGTTTACTGTAACTGATACATCGCAGGTGTCTTATAAAGCGAAAAATACGGCAATTTATTTAGTAATTAAAAAAAATTTCATGGAGCAAAATAAATTACAATACAGACATTTTGTGTATATTTAAAAATGTGTTTATTGTCATTTATTTTTGCTCTGTTACATTTTCTTGTAAATACTAAATAAATTATACTTTTACTGTTATCCTATACAATGTACTGATATATAGAGATGAAGAAATACTATTGAAGCATTAAGTCAAAGAAAATCCTCTTGTTTACTATAGTTAAACATGCGGCTCAATTGCTCCAGTTTCTGTCTCTCATACAGCATGGTCGCGGGACCTGGCAGCAATCTGGAAAAAACAAAAAAACATTTTTAACATATATAGGGGTGTCCTCAAGAACTGTTAGGCCATATTCACATCAGCATTAGTTATCTTCCTTGTTCTGCCCCGCTAGGTAAGCAGAACAACGAAAATACCAAAAGCGCTGGATCTGGTACATAACTGAAAGGAACAGAGCTGGACTATGATGGAGTCCGTTCTGGTGTCTGCTTTTTTTTAGCTTAAAAAAGGTCTGCAATATTTTTTTATAAGTTTTTTGGGGGGGCAGAATCTGCAATGAAGCCATCAAACAGATCCTCCAATGCAGATGTGAACAGGCTCTTAGTATGCATATGGCTCATCCCTAGATACATGTGGGTGGGGGGGAGGCAATTCTGGACTGGGGCCCCATGATTTCTGTGTACGCCCCTGCCCGTGTGATATTCATCATATTTGTGGTGCCCATCCATTGTACATCTTGTTTGCATGTCACAGGCAATGTATGATTTCTGAATGTACCACAAGTCACAGGAGGCTGAACGCCTAACAAAGTATACTGAGCAATAATCTGTCTCCTACGCGGCCTGGACTCTGGCATGATCACTAAATGATTATTGATAAAGTATTGTTATAGCTTTTATTAGGAAAAGCAGTAATATAAAAGAAGTAACCCGAGATCATTATATAAAACAAGTATTAAACTAATTCTTCCATAGGCAAGCAGATTCCATATGTCAGCGCTTTGCCATCTCTGCCCTCGGACTTGTCTTATAGATGTCCACACTAAACGCTATGAGAATATTCCTGGTAATTATCTATCATGTGCATGTGCCTCCTTTTTCAAAATTTTTTGTCAAAGGGGTTTTACAATGTTGATGACCAGATCGGTGGGGGTCCAAACCTAGTCACCCCCTCCCCGATAAGCAGTTGTTATTTGTGTAATACTTTGCACATTCACAAATCATATGGGGGGGGGTCATTTAGTAAGACCGGCGTTTTATAAGCCCTTTAGCTAGCTGGCGCCTCTACATAACTTTACTGGTCTAAATGTAAAACTGTTTCCTTGCCGGCTTAAATTTAGACCATTTTCCATGCCTAAAAAGAGGTGTTGAAAATGATGAGACGGGCACTGCTCTGGAAGCGGAAGCAGAGTCTCTGCGCTTGCACCGCTACTTGGAAAAGCGGCACAGTAGCGAGACTGCCAATCAAGAGGTGGGGAGAGCCCTGACACCTCTGGCATTGCTGGAGGTTCGTAAGGCTCCGTCTGGCCCCATTCACTATAATGAGGACCGGTGGTGATCCAGCCACATTGTGGCAAATATGCTGAAAATCAGCCAGAAAAGTGCTGTTAGGAATTGAGGATTGGTGCGGATATGGTGCAGAAATGCAGATCTTATGTGCAGGTGGCCTTAAAGTACGGATGTAAGTAGAGGTCCCCTTTACAGCCGGTTTCATGTCAGCAGCTGTGGATCCAGCATTCTGAAATGGCAAGACAATTTGTTTTACGTCAATGCATACAACGTGGTCTGTTCAATGTTTTCTTTCTGTGCCTCTGCTGGGAAACTGTGTGGTTGTGATGGGTGAAACAGATTTCCTAACACGTCTGACTTTTGGCAGGAATGTATGAACATAAGGCATATGTACTTAATAAAATCTTAAACACATTACATCTCGGTGTATGCATATGTGGACCAATATCTGAAGCTGGCTACACCCCGTCCAGACCAGGGTTCTGATAGATTTTACTATAAAGCTGGCCATACACTTTAGATCAGCTGAATGCTGAATTTTGGCGAACAGCTACACCCCCCCCCTCCCCCACCAGTGCACTCAGCAGGCATGTGTTCTCAGTGGGAAGGAGGTTTAGAGGGGTTGTATCGCTGCATGTCAGATAGGTGCAGGTCCCCCCTCTGGGACACACATTTCCAGAACGGGACTCCCATAGTGAGCGAAGGCTGCCGCACATGGGACTGACGAAAAGATCTAAGTGCTGATTATTTTCAGAACTACCATAGAAATGAATGGAGAGCAGACGCACACATGCACGGTACTCTCTCCTTCACTTTCTGGGGCCTGTTCTGGAGATAAGGGTGGGTCCCAGAGGGGGGGCTGCATCTATATAGCATTGGTGGCATATCCTAGCGATATACCACCAATGTCTAAGATGAGACGACCCCTTTAAGCTGCTGCCAGACTCCTCTGGCAGCAGTTTATCACCCTTGGAAAGGATCGGCCATATTAAAATCGAACATGCCCAACCTTTCTTTCCTCCAAATCTGCCATAATGGCAAAACCACAGTCATTTTGATAGTCGGACAGTGCCATCAAAATCAGCAGGTTCAGCTGGCATTCATCTAAATTTAGAGAGGGTTGCGATTTTCAATTGATGAGGACTTGGTAAACAGAACTATAAACCATATAAACTAATTGTAACAGGCTAGATGTAACTTGTATATAAGTACAGGACAGTATCTGCCTGGCACTGACACTCCATCGCTGGGACCACAAGGCCATCACCTCTCCTCTTGCGGCTCTGATTCTCCAGTCCGGCTGCTCTGGTACCCAAGCTCCGGTTCTGAGCTACACCCCCAGTCTCTGCAAAAAGGTAGACACACTGGAGAAGTCTTCCCTATGTTGACTGAATCATTTACCCGTCATCCTAACCAAGGATGTGGCGCCCTCTGCTGGAGTTATATGTTACAGCAGCGTCTCTGAATTATATAGCCAAATTCTGGTTGTTACAGGGCTGTACACTGGAAGACATCTGCAGTTACTGGAGTGACCCCCCACCATGCAAAATCATTCCAAATTGTTTTTATATAAATCGCTGCATATGTATTTTCCTTTTATGATATCTAATTCAAATGATATTGTAGCCGCACTACATCAATCATACTGCTTAAAGAGGTTGTCAGTGCTCCTGACATGTCGGTTTTAGTAAATTCTTATATTTTCCAGAAAAATAGTTTAAATATCAATCACCAATCTCCCAACGCTGCTATTCCAACATAGTAACAGTTTATAAGGCCGAAAAAAAGACATTTGTCCATCCAGTTCGGCCTGTTATCCTGCAAGTTGATCCAGAGGAAGGCAAAAAAAAACAAAACCCTGTGAGGTAGAAGCCAATTTTCTCATTTTAGGGGGAAAAAATTCCTTCCGACTCCAATCAGAATAACTCCCTGGATCAACGACCCCTCTCTAGTAGCTATAGCCTGTAATATTATTACACTCCAGAAATACGTCCAGGCCCCTCTTGAATTCCTTTATTGTACTCACCATCACCACCTCCTCAGGCAGAGAGCTCCATAGTCTCACTGCTCTTACCGTAAAGAATCCTCTTCTATGTTTGTGTACAAACCTTCTTTCCTCCAGACGCAGAGGATGTCCCCTAGTCACAGTCACAGTCCTGGGGATAAATAGACGATGGGAGAGATCTCTGTACTGACCCCTGATATATTTATACATAGTAATTAGATCTCCCCTCAGTCGTCTTTTTTCTAACGTGAATAACCCTAATTTTGATAATCTTTCAGGGTACTTTAGTTGCCCTCCTCTGGACCCTCTCCAGCTCTGCTATGTCTGCCTTGTTTACAGGAGCCCAGAACTGTACACAGTGCTCCATGTGTGGTCTGACTAGTGATTCGTAAAGTAGTAGGACTATGTTCTCATCACGGGCATCCATGCCCCTTTTGATGCATCCCATTATCTTATTGGCCTTGGCAGCAGCTGCCTGGCACTGGTTTCTACAACTTAGTTTGCTGTTCAATAAAATTCCTAGATCCTTTTCCATGTCAGTGTTACCCAGTGTTTTACCATTTAGTATGTACGGGTGACTTGCATTATTCCTTCCCATGTGCATAACTTTACATTTGTCAGTGTTAAACCTCATCTGCCACTTATCTGCCCAAGCCTCCAATCTATCCAGATCCCTCTGTAGTAGTATACTGTCCTCTTCCGTGTTAATTACTTTACACAGTTTAGTGTCATCTGCAAAAATTTATATTTTACTGTGCAAGCCTTCTACGAGATCATTAATAAATATATTGAAGAGAATAGGGCCCAATACTGACCCCTGAGGTACCCCACTAGTGACAGTGACCCAATCTCAGTGTGTACCGTTAATAACCACCCTCTGTTTTCTATCACTGAGCCAGTTACTTACCCACATACAGACGTCCTCTCCCAGTCCAAGCATTCTCATTTTATATACTAACCTTTTATGTGGTACAGTGTCAAATGCTTTGGAGAAGTCCAGATATACGACATCCATTGATTTGCCGCAGTCAAGTCTAGAACTTACCTCCTCATAGAAACTGATTAAATTAGTTTGACATGACCGATCCCTCATGAAGCCATGCTGATATGGCGTTATTTGCTTATTTTCATTGAGGTACTCCGTGATAGCATCTCTTAGAAAACCTTCAAACAGTTTACCCACAACAGATGTTAAACTTACCGGCCTATAGTTTCTGATCTCTGTTTTTGGACCCTTTTTAAATATTGGCACCACATTTGCTATGCACCAATCCTGTGGAGCGCTCCCTGCCAGTATAGAGTCCTTAAATATCAGAAATAAGGGTCTGGCTATGACATTACTTAATTCCCTTAGGATACGGGGGTGTATACCATCTGGCCCTGGCGATTTGTCTATTTTAAACTTTTTAAGATGCCGCTGTACTTTTTCCTGGGTCAGACAGGGCACTTTTAATGGGGAATTTACTTTTACATTCTGCATTTCATCTGACAAATTATTTTCCTTAGTGAATACAGTGGAGAAAAAAATATTTAAGAGCTTTGCTTTGCTCTCTGCAACTTCCCCCATCATTACTCTGTAAAGGGCCGATACCTTCAGATTTATAATTTTTACCATTTATATAATTGAAGAATATTTTAGGGTTAGTTTTGCTCTCTTTGGCAATTAAAGAATGTAACCCTGTACATTAACTGCCCAGTCATAACTATCATCCAGCCATGTCTCAGGTATTCCCACTATATCGTAGTCCTCCTCACACATCACTAATTCCAGTTCCCCAGTTTTATTAGTCAGGCTTCTGGCATTAGTATACATACATTTGAGAGGTTTATGTATATTTTTTACCCTACACCTTTCCTTCTGAACTGTTATAGTCCCTCCTTCCATTCCTCCCCCAGTCCCACTACCTTGCCCCCGGTCTCTATCTGCACTATCTTCCCATCCTGTAATGTAATTACCCTCCCCCCAGTCCCTAGTTTACACACTCCTCCAACCTTCTAGCCATCTTCTCCCCCAACACAGCTGCCCTTCCCCATTGAGGTGCAGCCCATCCCTACGATAGAGCCTGTAATTGACAGAGAAGTCAGCCCAGTTCTCCAGGAACCCAAACCCCTTCTTCCTACACCAGTTCTTGAACCACTTGTTAACCTCCCTAATGTCCTGCTATCTTTCTTGTGTGGCTCACGGTACCTGTAGTATTTCAGAAAACACAACCTTTGAGGTCCTTGCCCTAAGCTTTTGACCTAAATCCCTAGAATCATTTTTAAGGATGCTCCACCTACCTCTAACTTTTTCATTGATTCCGATATGGACCATGACTGATGGACCTTCTCCAGCCCCTCCCAGTAATCTATCAACCTGATCCGCAATGTGTCGAACTCGAGCGCCAGGAAGACAACACACCGTTCGACGATCCCGGTTTTTTAACAGATTGCCCTATCTGTACCCCTAATAATTGAGTCTCCCACTACCAGCACCCGTCTGGCCTGCGCTGCTCTCCTGGTCCCTTGCTTACTGGAGCTGACATTCCCCTGACTGGCAGAGGAAGGGTCCGGCTGCAGCAGTGCTCTCCCTGAACTGACATCCCCCTCATCTGCCAACCTTGCAACTTGTTGGTGTTGTGTCCAGTCCCCAGTGCTCAACACTTGCTGGTCCTAGTTCAACGCATATGAATTGGTAGGAGATGCCTAGTGAGTGGATGAGCTAGGACCAGAAAGTGGTGAGCAGTGAAGACCTGGTAAAAGTCAGAATGACAGCAGCTGGGGATCGGTGAGTAATATTTCATTTTTTTTAACCTCTCTGAGCCTTATTTAAAGAGCATCTGTCAGCAGTTTTGTACCTATGACACTGGCTGACCTGTTACTTATGCACTTGGCAGATGAAGGCATCTGTGTTGGTCCCATGTTCATATGTGTCTGCATTGCTGAGAAAAAGGATGTTTTAATATATGCAAATGAGCCTCTAGGACAGGAATGGCCAACCTGCGGCTATCCAGCTGTTGTAAAACTACCTGTTGTGGAAGCAAAGAGAGCGTTGTCATTACACCTATAGGCTCTGCTCTTTCTGCAACTGCCGGGCCCTCTCCACTTTGATTGACAGTGAAAACGTCATAAGGACACAGCAGTTGCAAAGAAAGCTGAGCCTCTAGGTGTAACGGGAATGCACCCATTTCTTCTAATGGCTCATTTGCAGATATTAAAACATCATATGAACATGGGACCAACACAGATGCCTTCAGCTCTCACGGGTACCATGCATCAGGTCAGCCTGTTTCATGGGTACAAAACTGCTGACAGATGCCCTTTAAAGATGATATCCTGCTCAAACAACACTTTAATTTAGTTAGGTGTTCTTATTGTCTTACCTACCCTCTTGGATTGCCCAATTTAGACAGAAGAGCAGCCAGGTCCCTAACTGTCTGCTCACTAGCAATATTGGTTACCTGACCTCAACAGGTGGCAATCTCAGAGGCAAGACCTCACCCTATCTGACGTTCTGCCATATTCTACGGCACTGGTCCCCAAGATTAGTACTTAGGAACATATTAGAAGGCTACTGACATTCAGTTCTCTGCTACGTTACCCTCACTAACTCAATGTTCACACTGTACAAAGCACATTTGCAGTGCATGCTTCCAGCGCATTCAAGAAAAGCTTGAATGCGGTGCGAACAGAGCCTTATATATTTTCTGGAGAAATCTTTCTGGCCCTCTAATGAGAACATTAATACCATGGATACATGCGGTGTATCAGCCTGACGCCGCGCTTAGTACAAAAGGTTAATGTTTAGTGAAGGTTCAAGTGCTGTCCTTAAGGTAAAAGAGACTCAAGTGTTTAGTCTCACATATTATAAACTGTGAGTATACAGTATAAACTCAGGAGAGAAGCCTGCTGAGCACTAAATATTGCTCCGGATGGTGCCTGGAGATTTCTGGACCTGGCTCCAGTGTCCTGTGAAGTGGGAGCACACGACTTCACATATAAAATTCTCATTTCTCTGCTACTTTATTCTGGTTTTAATAGGAAGAGAAATGCCAGTGAATGGAGTTTCTTAACACATGTCCATAACATCTACCATACTTTCATGTTGAATCTACAGCCAGGGCTGGATTACAGATGGAGGAGGCTCCTGTTCCACCCAGCTACCATCTGACCTACTGTTACAGTGCGGATCAAGGTGGCTGCTGCTCCACTCACCGGTCCTGGCTCTCTTCCTCCCAGTGGCGCAGACCCAAGTCCCGTTCTCCTCTTCTCCCAACTCTACTCCTTCTCCCAGGATGAGGCCAGCTAGCCCAGGCTCCCTGTACGCATGAACACTGCCCCTCCAGCTCTTAAAGGGCAACTACATGCCCTGATCTTCACCAGGCAACGGCTGGCAACCTGTGGATATTTTAGGCACCTTCCCCATTAGAAGGGTGCCTGAGCAATAAGGTCCCTAGCTTGCTTGTTCCTTGCAAAGGTGTTATTGATGTTGTCTGCCCATGTACCGACCTCTGCCCATTTCCTCACTCTGATCCTCCATTGCCTGACCTGTGCCAAATTTACCATTCTGATCTTGTGTCCCCTGCCCTGACCTTCGGACTGTTTTACTTACTCGCACAAGCTCTGCCCGCCCTGACCTTGACCTGTTACTGACTCTGAGTTTTGCCCTTTGGTACATAGCACCAGGGTCTCTTGATCCCTGTGTGTAAGCAGCCAACCACATGGAGACTACTCCAAGAAGTAGTGGCCTGATGCGTCCTCTGCAGTGAAGTCCAGATCCCTGTATGGGGGTTAAGGGGGGAATACCAGGGAACTGCCAGAATATTGGTTGACACAGTGGTTCCACATTCACCGCCAAAACACCCGCTATCACATGGCTAGGCATTGTTCCTTCAACTGAAGTCTATGGAAGTTATCGAGACAAAGATACAGCTGCTTACATGAGTGGCCAACTCTTCTTTGCTGGGTAAGTTCTTCAAATGGTCATCAGGAAGGGTGGGTGGTAGAGATCCACTTGGCCGTGGAAGGCACAAGGCATGTGTCCTCCATACAACCATAGTGTCCTGTCTACAACCATTGTTGAATATCATCACAAATCACAGCAAAAATATATCTTTGCGGCGTGGAGCTATTCACACAATAGGGCAGATGCATTCATGTATTTGTCAGGGTCTGGGAGAGACTATCCGCCATGTTGGGTTATGATTGTATGTTCCTGCTTGTTAAAAGTCGTATATGTAACAGTAAGTGAGATGGAATAAAATGTGCATTGTCCAGTAGTGGTTAATAAAGTCCAAGTGGTCAGAGCCGGAGTAAGCTGGCTTGCCAGAGAAGCATACTGTTTATTGGACAGATTGACTTGTCTGTGTGGAGACTGGGGGCGGCTAGCTTTAGACCCCAGTTCCTGACAAAAGTGTGCTAGTTGGGTTCACATCATGTTTTATGTCCGGTAAAAAAACGTATACTTTTTTTTTTTTTAACAATGTAAATCTAACGGATGTCACTGTATGGCATCAGCCTGAGGCATCCGTTTAACGTATATGTTTTTTTTTTTTTACAATGTAACTCTATGGTGAATAGATGTCACTGTATGGCATCAGTCTGTGGCATCTGTTTAACGTATACGTTTTTTGTATACATTAAATAAATGGGGGAAAAAAATTTATCTGAACGCAGCCATAGTTGTTGTGCGCAACCTATAGTTTAGAGCAAGGGCTGGTTGTGGGAGGAATTTGGTACGTAGCCCAGTTGGCTGCCAGGATGCTGAGCCGGCATGTAGGGACACTGTAAAGTGCTGTGCCCAGGAACATTTGTGAATAGCCCTGAAAGTTGTTGTAGTAAAGAGTCTGACCCAGGGGCGTACACAGATCTCATAGGGCCCCAAAGAAAACTTATTATGGGCCCCTTCTCCACCCCACCCTGTTTCCCAGCACATTAAACACCTCCAGGCAACAAGTAACACAAAACGTGACACCCCAGATTTTGTATGAACTTATCACAAGTGGAAGAAATTAAAAAAATTGTATGGTCCCCAACTTCACTCACTTTTATGTCAGAAAAAGTGGAACTGGTGCTTCCTAAATGCGGCGCTGATTCTGAACACCATGCGTTTTCACCACACAACTGGCATAAATAGACTGAAAAATGTGCCCCATACGGCTCTATGCCTGCTGCTTCCCTCATGTAGTGCATTATAAAATGGCCTAGCTGAAGCCACCACTAGGGGGAGCTCAGTGCATAGGAACTTATAGTTACCATTGGATGCAAAGTAGGCTGTAAAACTCTTTATGCACTGAGCTCCCCCTAGTGGTGGCTGGAGTTCAGTGTCAGTTGTATGGTCTGCTCCCATGGAAGGTACTCCACTGGCCAGCTTACATTTTTATCCCAGTTTTTTTGCGTTTTCAGAAATGTAACATTTGGAACAAATGCCAACTTTTTCAAGTCCCTGCAAGTGCAAAAAATGCATCAAAAAGAGAAACCATCGTGTTATTTTTTTCTGGTCCAAGCTCATCCACTCACTAGGCATCTCCTACCAATTCATATGCGTTGAACTAGGACCAGGAAGTGTTGAGCGCTGGGGTCCACGTTCCAGCTTTGTAGGCAGTATTTGTAAGGCGGCCGGAGGAGTCAGCTTTGGTCACTGACCTACATAGTAATAATACTTTATAGTCTACATGTATACTAATTGCTGGTACTTATCCCCCGTTCCCCCGGCTGTAAATGCTGCTCATCACAAACACAAGTCTCTACGAAGCACATGTAAGTCCTCTGATGTGCACCAGCACCCGCGTTGCCAGGTTCATTGATAATGAGTGACCATGGTCACAAAACTGTGGCAGCGGGCGCTAATGTGCCATTATCAGTGTCGCTGACCTAGAAGAAGACGCACCTCATTTCCCGTACATACAGAAGATGTCTGCGGCCGTACAGTTCAGTAATGAAGATGAACAGGTGCACGAGCTGAGGAAGACTTGGTAGATTTTCTATCCAGGAGCTGGCTTTCTACCTGCAAGGAAGAAAAAAAGAAAATTAAATAAAAAAATTAATTAATTAAAAAAGATATATTATCTATCTGTCTGTCTGTCTGTCTATCTATCTATCTATCTATCCAGTTGGTTTCTATCTATCTAGTTTCTAGGACATTTGCTATTTTGGTGTCAAAGTCTGCAGAGGACACGGCAGTTGCAGAGAGAGCAGAGCCTCTAGGAGTAATAATAACGCCCCCGTTGCTCCTAGAGGCTCATTTGCATATACTTTATTAAAACATAACCTTTTCTCAGCAATGCGGACACATACAGTATGAACATGGGACCAACATAGATGTCTTCAGCTGCCAAGCGCACATGCAACATGTCAGCCAGTGTCATAGGTACAAGTCTGCTCTTTAAAAGGACAGATACCCTTTAAAACACTGACTGCCTTTTGTTGATCCAAGGCTCCGTTTCTGAATTATGCTAATGTTTCTTAATATGCAAATTAGGACTTTGGTGCAATGAGGGTGCTCTTGTTGCACCCAAGCTCCACTCATTACTTTGGTCGGCCCCTTCCCTAGCTGCTTGGATTGACAGGGTCTGGCAGTGGCAAAGCAGTGAGGGAAGGGCTGGTCACAGAAATGATTGGAGCTTGGGTGCAACAAGAGCACCCTTATTGCACCAAAGTCCTAATTTGCATATTAAGAAAAAGTGGTAGTGGTGGCATGCAGGCAGAAAATGTTATAACACACGGTGTGAAAGAAAGCAGTATTTTTGCCAGTTGTGTGGTGTCCCTATGAGATCTGTGAATCTGTGTGGCCCCTTGTAGGCTCCTCTATCATGTTACCAGGCGGAGGTTGGGGGTTGTCTGCAGATATTAAAAGTGTACAGTTCTTATCATTGCGAGATCATTGTGTACTGGTTTACAGGTCTTCACTGAAACACGGACCCATTTTGGGGGGGGGGGGGCAGCCAGCCTGATGACATCATAACCTGACCAGTTCACTGGGATTTTTCCCAGTATAGAGTCAATGGCCAATCTGCCCTTGGTGGGAATCTCTGATAGGACCGCCCCCTGGATTCATAACTATAGAAAGATTTTCTTTGATTTTCTTTTACAGTTTTGCCATTTTGGGGGGTTAGTTTTTTGCTCTGTATAAATGGCATGATAACCTTGTTCGGAAAGTCAGTATGATTACCTCTGTACCAAATTTATATGTTTTTTTTTTATATCTTACTACTTTTGCACAATAAAAACATTTTTTAAAGGATCTTTTGTTTTTGTGCTGCCATACACTCAGATGTGTGACTTTTTTTATTCATCCATTGACGGAGCCAATACATTCTAATACTCCTGCTCCGTATAGTATTCGAAGGAAGTTTTATGCGAATCGACTTCGGATGTTTCATCCAAAGTCGATTCACTCATCCCTAGTGGTGGCCAGAGGAGATCGGGTTTCCCTGGGTCTGGCCACCACCAAGCGCTCTCCCCATAGAAATGAATAGGAGCCCACCGCACTTGTGCAGCCACTGCTCCCATTCACTTCTATGGGGCAGACGGAAATAGCCGAGCCAGCACTCAGCTATTGTCGGAGGCCCCACAGAAATGAATCGAGGGCGGCTGCGCATACGCAGGGCGCCCTCCACCACTTTCAGGGCTCCGTTCTCAGTGTAAGGCCTAGTTCACACGAACGTGTGTGATCCGTGGCCGTATTGCCCATAGCAACCAATCAGAACTCAGCCTTTAGGTCCTACGGGGCTCTGAAAAAATGAAAGCTGAGCTCTGATTGGTTGCTATGGGCAACTAAGACAGATTTACTATTAGGCAGTTTGATTTGGAGACATTGGAGGCGGGCTACTTTTTCACGGGCCACTCTGTATAATGATCTAATGGTTCAATAATTATCTATAACTATTGCAATGTACCGCCCCCTACAGGCAGTAATGTGAGCACGCACTGACAGGAGAGACCCACGTGACCCGGTCACGTAGCTCATCACACACCAAATGAAATGACATTGCTGGGAGCGGCCTCATACGTGACGTCACACGCCTGGGCTAGTCATTCCAACAATCTTTATTGACAAAGTCCCGGTTGACAACTCCAGAGGCGCATGCGTGCAGCTATACCCGGTGTTTCACCTGCATCTTATCACTGATGAAAAAGCAAGGGTCTACCGGCGGGGGCGGGGCTACCGACCGCCTCACCAAGCCCAGTTGTTTGATCGTCTGCAGCGCCGTTACCGGAGGTGAGAGTCTAGGACTGGTCATGTGACCATCGCTGCCTAACGGGTCATGTGACCTGTATCCTGTACAATGGGACCAGTGTCTGATCAGAATGTATCGTTTATGGATGCGCTCCTGAGTGAGCAGAGCCTGTGGCTCTTGGGAGACGCTGGGAGTTGTAGTTGCTGCAGTTTATAGACCCCAGGGTAAAACATAACAGCTGTTATCAAGATTCTCTGCAGTTATTGGATTTGAAGGGTATTCCCATCATAATGATCACTGTTAAATCTGTTAATGATTTGACAGTGATCATTTTTGTAAATATACTTGATTAACAAATTCCCACCGTTTAGGATAAAATTCATCCCCACTTACCTTATTGTTGTGACTCGGTCTCCCCTGGTTACGACCACCGCTCTTCTCCAGAATCCCGACGGCCGCGCTTGCGCAGAAGACTCCTTCTTTTCTCCCGGCCGGGCCTCTCGCTGTCCTGAACGCGCACGCTGCCGCGCATGCGCGACGGGGACGTCTTCCCGGCCAGAATAGTACAGAGCTGCGAACGCGCACGCCGGCTCTGTACTATACTGGCCAGAAATAAGTCATCATGGCGCATGCGCGGCGGCGGCGTGCAGTCCAGCGCGCGGCCCGGCCGGGAGAAGACTTCAATCAAGATGAACCCCCACCTTAGCCAGAATCCAGGAAGTGAACGGCGCGATAGTGGGATAACCCCTTTAAAGGGACCCTGTCAGCAGTGTGTCCACTTTAAAGGGGTTGTTCACTCCTCGGACTAGGCATGAGCGAATTTCATATTTTGAAGTTCGTGTTGTGGTATTTACTGGAGTCCTCTCCTGCATAACGTAAACCGGACGGATCCGTTATTCAGGCCATAGACTTCTATTATGATGAGAGAGACTGGAGGGAACCATGATTGGGGGAGGGGGGAATCCCTTGAAGACTGACAGGCCAGGCTTTTCACTGCCACAACACGGCCGGGGTCGTCACAGTCCCGGGGCAGCGTTTCTCTCAGATCAGTCACGCGAGTCTTCGGCTCCTTAGCTCTCCAGCGGCCCTGTCATGTTTGCCAGGGTCCTTGGGCGGCGCGCCCCGCTCTCCTTACTACAGCCGGCCCCTCCTCCCTCCAGCGCCCGCTGGCTTCCCCTGCCTGACCCGACCTGAATCGCTCTGGCGCGCCAATACCCAACCTATAACAAAGCTGCTTGCTGTAAGGAGCTTTGTTATTGGTTATTTCTGGCACAGGCAGCATCGCTGTGCTGCTCACTGCGCTGATGAATGTGGGGGGAAAGTCTTAGGCGTATTGGTACGCTTATGGTCCATTCACACGTCCGTGAATGTGTCCGCACCCGTTCCGCAAATTGTGGAACGGGTGCGGACCCGTTCATTCTCTATGGGGCAGGAATGGATGCGGAGAGCACACAGTGTGCTGTCCACATCCGCATTTCCAGAGCGCGGCTCCGGGAAAAAATAGAGCATGTCCTATTCTTGTCTGCAATTGCGGACAAGAATAGGCAGTTCTATGGGGGTGCCGGCCGGGTGTATGGCCCGAACAAGCGTCATACTCTTGTACAGGCGTTATTGTGACCTCAGAATGAGCAGGAATTTAAATTAATTAATTACAAGTTATACTGAATATTTTCCCATAAAACTATATATCAAGCTCAGCTCAGCTCCTCCTGCTCTATAACATGCTGCTTCCAGCTCAGGTACCATGTTCAACATGACAGGTTCCCTTTAAAGGTTTTTTTTCTCAGAATCGAAGCTGTTGCTCCATCGCAAGTCATTGATACCCAAGTGCAGCTCACAGCTATCTTCGTGAGTCCCATAGACTTTGAATGGAGCGGCAGGGTCCATACTTAAAGGGTTTTCCATTATTTTATAACTGATGACCCATCCTCTGGATAGGTCATCAGTATATGATTGGTGGGGGTCCGACTCCGCTCAGGTGAGCGCTGCGGCCTTCTTGAAGCTCAGTAAGCACGGCGCCGTACATTGTATAGCAGCTGTGCTTGGTATCGCATTCTGCCCCATTCACTTCATTGGGGCTCAGCTGCGTGATACAAGTGTCGTCAGAGAGAAGGCCGCGGCCAGAGAAGGATAGGTCATCAGTAGTAAAATCTCGGAAATTCCCTTTAACTAATTGAAGACATGAGGCCCCTGTTCTCATGATCAGTGGAACCCCCTGCGATCAGACATTTATTCCCCTCCCTGAACGGAACTGTGAGGGTCCGCAATAATAAAGTGCAGCTGAGAAGAAGCCCTTCTAGTGACTGCTGCTGGGTGTGCGTGTTTTTCAGAAGGGGCGTGTCCTGTGAGCTTGATTGACAACTCTGATGCGTCGTCCATTGTCCCCTGCAGAGATGTCAGTCAAGTCTAGATGGGAGGTGGTGCACTCCAGATGGCAGGACACCTCCCTCCTGAAGAAGCACACCGGACACCTCTGTAGTAACCTGCATATGGGGCAGTAGTCAAAAAACATCTTTTAGAGAAGGGCACTTCGTTGTTGCAGGTGCACACCGGCACAGTCAGAAATTCTGTATGTCGCAGTGATAGCAGTTCAAGGGGGGGGTTGTCAAAACTACCGACAGGTTAGGGGTCCAACCAAGTGTGGATGGAGTATAAAGCTGCTCATATACGTAACGATTCTTATTAATTTGAGTGTTCTGATTTTTTATTTTTTTCCTTTGTACGCGTCAGGACAGGACGTGGACTAATATTTCCATGATATGAATAATTATTCTGCATGGGAAAATGGGTTAAGGTTAGGAATAGATTTATTGCTAACGTTCCTGGTGGTCTAGATGTGGGATGGGGATTAGTAGAAACATCCCTAGTGAAGTTTAGTGGAGCCCTCCAGGGTGGTCTGGGGCAGAGAAGGCATTAATGGAGACGTATCTGGTGGCCCAGGTTAGTAAAGTGCTCCAGGGTGGGTTCACACCTAGGTATTTAATGGCGTTTCCGAGCACTTTTTGTGTTTCTTGCTGCATTTGTTTGAATGGCTGCCATGTTGTA
Source organism: Bufo bufo (assembly GCF_905171765.1). NCBI lineage: Eukaryota > Metazoa > Chordata > Amphibia > Anura > Bufonidae > Bufo > Bufo bufo. The sequence goes on from NC_053398.1 coordinate 45,706,452, forward strand.
CCAGATCTGTGGCTAGACGCAGCTTTCCCTAGTGATCACTGGTGGGGAGAGACACTGGACCCACAGCAATTATCCCAGCTGCACTTCTTAAAGGGTTTCTCTCCAAGAGGTGATCCCTTATAGACTGATGCAGTTCATGACGGGGACATCCCTGATGTTCTGGAGCATTGGACGGGGTTCATTGTAGTATTCTAACCCTTTTATTACTGTAAAAAAAACTTCTGCCCATCACTGGTGCTGATAGCGCGGCCATCCTCAGGAGGTGCCTACGAATCAGGGCCATTATTGCCCATTTATAGCCTAAACCCTATACCAGTATTTCACCGCATTAGGACAGTGCAGAGCTGAGACTGTCCAGATGATATAAAGGGACAGATTGCTATGAAACGCTCTACAATGTACAAGTGAAACTCGAAAAATTAGAATATTGTGCAAAGTTCATTTATTTCAGTAATTTAACTTAAAGGGGTATTCCCATCTTGCTACTTCATCCTGACCTGCTGTCAGCTCTGCTGTTCACTTCCTGGTTTCCTGCTGCTAAGGCTGGGCGGGCTTAGGCCACGCCTCCTGATGACATCACTCAGAGCTCAGTCCTTTAGTGCTGGTTCATGTGAATTGTATGAGTCATCAGCAGCCTGCAGTGTCTGTGAAGCCCCTCCCCCTGCTGGGGAATCCTCACTCAATTCCATAAATGTGGCCCCTTTGTTCCATCCACTCCATATTTGTCTTCCCTCTATGTGCCTAGATGCCATAATGGAGTTCCTCAATTCCTGTTGATTCCCTTTATTATCATATATTATTATATCGTTGGTGGATTTTGTGGTGCATATAATATTTAAAAAATAATACTCAGCTCTCTTGAACTTGCCTCTGATCCTTCTCTGGCACGTACTCGCACTCCTCTGTAGTTTCAGAAGTCCTTGGGGCGGCCGCGCATGCGCAGATCTATATTGTTTTGCGCCGCTCCAAAAATTGAGCCAAGCATGAGCGGCTCTGTTTTAGACGCGGACAAAGGAATAAATATCAACGCGTTCGCGATAACATGAAGAGGACAGGCACTGGATGGAGCTACTTCTTCTGCGCAAGCGCGGCCCATGGATTCGGTGGCCAAGAGGTGGCCGTATCCATGGGATACCAAACATATACAATGATGTAGGAGGCAACACATTTTAGGGGGAATGCTGGGAAATTTTTAATAAGATATATTTACAAAAATGCTCAATGGGACATATTTATTAAACTATGATCACTGAGATGGGAATACCCCTTTAAAAGGTGAAACTAACACATGAGAGACTCATTACAGGCAAAGCGAGATATTTCAAGCCTTTATTTGTTATAATTTGCATGATTTATGGCTTACAGCTTATGACACCCCAAAGTCACAATTTTGAGGTCCCCTTTGCTCAGGGGATATGGACTAGATATCTGACTAGAGTGTGACACTTTGACCCTAGAATATTGAACCTTTTCACAAAATTCTAATTTTAAGCTGCATTACTGAAATAAATGAACTTTTGCACAATATTCAAATTTTTTGAGTTTCACCTGTATAGATTTGAGTACAAACCCCACGTGGGCCCTGATTTATCACGCCTTCACTCGAAAATTCCAAAATGGGCCTTTTGCGACTTTTTGGGCTCACTTGCACAAAAAATTTGTGACTCTTTGCGTTTTTACATTATTCACTAGAGTTATTATTCAATAGAGCTATTTTTTAATATAGGTGTAAAAGTGGGCATGGTTAACTGTGTTAATGAGTTTCACCAGATTTTTCTTTTATTTAAAAAAAAAAGTCACAATCTCACTCCAGTAGGAGGTTGGAGTAGCTTTTCTAGACAAAAGTTTTAGGTTTAAAGGGGTTCTTTTGGCTTTTACTATTGATGAGCTATCCTCGGGATAGGTCATCAATATCAGATCGGCGGTGGTCTGACACCCGGCTTCCCCACCAATCAGCTGTATGAGGAGACGGCGCGCGCAGCGTACCATCTCCCTTCTCTCTTCCTGTCTGCTGTCCCATAGACTTACAGCGGAGAGCAGGAAGAGAGAGGGGAGACGGCACGTGCTCACTGCGCGCGCCTTCCCTTCATACAGCTGATCGGCGGGGGTGTCGGGTGTGAGACCCCCGCTGATCTGATATTGATGTCCTATCCTGAGGATAGGTCATCAATAGTAAAAACCCAGAGAACCCCATTAAGGATAAAATAAATGTATCACCAACACGTGACATTTGATAAAAGTACGCCAACGCAGACCCAAACAAAACTGACTTCTGGTATTCCCCTCCTGACGTATTCCCCCCGCGCAGTTTCCCCTGATTTCCTGAATACCTCCAGGGTCTTAGGATGCACTTGACTTGACACGCTCGTAGCTCTTCAGGTAACTGAAGCAATTGATCGCTGACTTGCTGTGCCCGTTGTCGGTAAAATGTTTGCCTGTCGCTCGTCTCTGATTATGAGACGGTGATGTCGTCTGTCTCTTTCAGGTGTCTCGGCACAATCCTTCCTGCAGACCTTCACCCTTGCAAGTTCAGCCTTTAACCTACAAGTGGCTTCTCCTGGGGTATGTGTTGTAATTGTGTAATATAGCTGGCTCCTTGAAATTGTACATGTTTTGTTCCTCATAAATGTAAGATCTGTCTTCTCCCGTTTCTTCTAAACACTTCTTCAATTTTACAGTTAGTATATCCAAATGGCTGACGTGCACTAGATTAAAGGGCATCTGTCAGCAGTTTTGTACCTATGACACTGGTTGACCTGTTACATGTGCACTTGTCAGCTGAAGGCATCTGTGTTGGTCCCATGTTCATAAGTGTCTGCATTACTGAGAAATCTGATGTTTTAATATATGCAAATGTGCCTCTAGGAGCAACGGGGGCGTTACCATTACACACAGAGACTCTGCTCTCTCTGCAACTGTGGCACCCTTAGCACTTGGATTGTTAGGGCCAGACAGTGTAAACGTGATCACGCCTCACCCTGTCAATCAAAGTGCAGAGGGTGTGGCTATTGCAGAGAGAGCTGAGCCTCTAGGTGTAATGGTTACACCCCCGTTGCTCCTAGATGTCCATTTGCAGATATTAAAATATAATTTTTCTCAGCAGTGCGGACACATATGAACATGGGACCAACACAGATGCCTTCAGCTGCCAAGTGCACATGTAACAGGTCAGCCAGTGTCCTAGGTACAAATCTGCTGACAGATGCCCTTTAAAGAGGTTGTCTGATCTAAATAAAAATTGTAAGTGATTCTGTCAGTGGCTTTGACCATGCGAAACTGCTGACAGCACTAGATTGCGACTGGGTTCAACAGAACAAACATACCTTTTGGGCAGTTTTTCTCAACAGGATTAGTGTGAATATGAACTTTTATTCTGCCAGATTCTGCTCCTGCAAGTGCCCAGGAGAAGATGATTCACTGTGAAGTGCTCTCTGTATTGACCTGCTTCACAGTCCCTCTCCTTTGAATGACAGATGTACTGGTCTCCTGGTTGGATGCTGTCACTCAGAGCAGAGAAGTGGAACTGTGAAGCAGGTCAATACAGAGAGCACTTCACAGTGAATCATCTGCTCCTGGGCACTTGCAGGAGCAGAATCTGGCAGAATAAAAGTTCATATTCACACTACTGATGAGAAAAACTGCCCAAAATGTATGCTTGTCCTGCGCCCTGTAGCCTGTAACTTGTGCTGGCAGCAGTTTAGCATAGTCAAAACTGCTGACAAAATCCTTTTACTAAAAGGTAAAAAAAAACAACACAATGCTGGAAAGACAGGACTTTCAAATGGTGACAGAAGATTTTTTTCTGTTACACTGTTTCGTGCTTGTTGTTAATTTTTTCTTTAGGTCGGACAGCCCCTTTAATTCATGGCATACTGTCTTGAGGAGTGGGTCCTATCTATATCCACCCAGGAAATACTTCCACGAATAGTCCACGGCACCGCCAAATAAAGTAGAAGCTGCATTATTTGGAGCAGACAAGCCAAAAACAATATTTCTGCACTCAGGCCTTTCTCAAGCCGTATACAGACTTTGCAGTTGTCATAAAGATGGCGTTCATAGATCCTGCCCCCTGAAAGGGATATGAATGACTATAAACTATACAGAAGTCTTCCCACTTGCCTGCAGTCTGGTGGATGACCACTCTCTCTTTTCTTTTTTTTCTCTCTCAGGGAAAAGCTCCAGATTTTATAGGTATCAGCGAGGTAGACACAAGATGGTTCCAAGATTTCCAACTTAAGCCGTATGCCAATCCAGCAAGACTGGAGTCAATAGATGGTAAGACGACGTGACTGAACCCCGTGGGTTAAATAGTACTACCATAACCCATATATTTCCCATCCGGGGGTGTAGTACCTTGGTAAAGTATGAAAGTATGTTGATAGTGTGGATTTGGAAATGACAGTAAGGGTCTCATTACACTCCCCAATGTTCAGGCAGGACGAGCACTGATGGATGATGAAGACATTAATCTGCACTTGTTTGTGCTGGCCTATTGCACGCGATGCAAAGTGAATGTGGGAGGAATGATCACTACCGCAGACATTCCTTACCTGCGCTTCAGAATGCAGCGCCTACGCAGTACAGGAAAGAGGCTCGCAGTACGGGAGAGAATTTCCTGTACTGTGCCTGCTCCGGATACTGAAGCGCACGGCGCATTGCGAGACTTTAGGAGAAGTCGGGGCCAGGCATGATTTACATTTTTGCTGTCTGGCCCTGTCGAAATCCAAAGGACACGGCAGTTGCAGAGTGAGCTGAGCATTTAGGTGTAATGGCAATGCCCCCTTTGCTCCTAGAGGCTCATTTGCATATATTGAACCATCATTTTTCTATTACAGCACCTGTGAGAGATCCTCCCCCTTCCGGACAGGAAACAGGAACTTCCCAGATCTTTAAAAGGGATCCTCCTCTCTCCACTCCTCAGTTTCTTCCTGTTTCCTGTCCATAGGACAGGGGTATGGATCTTTCCCGGATCGATTATGGAGGCTGCAGGACCTCTAGGGTTGAATTATATACCTAGTGGAGGGTACTTGATGGCGTAAGACTCCACTAGGAGCTGCTGTGAAGCCCGGGCTGTCTCCTTTTCTGTGCCTTGGGGGGATTCCTGTTGGCTTCCTCATGTCCCTTCTGCCAGCGGCCGGGCGATGTTCCGGGGGTAGGCAATCTGTCCTCTCCCTGCACGTCGGCGCGGCGTGTACTAGCAGGCCCTGTTTCCGGTGAGCTGGCGCGCCGCATGTGACTCGTGCGTTCCCCGCTTGTGCGGGGAAGGGGAGGAGCCAGAAACATGGCGGGTGGTGCCCTTCAAAAGGAGACGCCGGCCATCATGGAAGGGAGCAGCAGCAGTGTGGCAGGTTGCTGTAGGGTGACCAGTGCCCTTCCAGAGTCCCCCTGTAATTCCACTGATGATTATGCAGGAAGAGGGGGATGGACCACAGCGCACTGAACGGCAGGAGCTTTGGTTGGGGAGTTAGAATCACATATAGCTAGTAAAACCCCGAGAGAACAACTGCCGAAAGCGATCCCTACTATGCTGAAAGCAGTTGATTTTATTTCAGACGCATCGGCTGACGCGTTAAGATTATCAGCCAGAGCAGCGGCATTGTCCAGTTCTGCCAGAAGATCCCTATGGTTAACCCCTTAGGGAGTCCTTAAAGACCCCTGACGTACCGGTACGTCATGTGTTGTTCTGATCACCGCCGGGTGGTGATCGGAACACAGTGCCTGCTCAAATCATTGAGCAGGCACCACGGCTAAATGCGCGGGGGGGTCCCGTGACCCTTCCCCCGTGTCAATTCAGACCTGCAGTTTGCGGCTTTTTATTGTGCGGGGGGCGGTAGTCGGCGGTGCCATCGGGTCCCCATGGGGCTGTGGGGGGGACCCGATGGCATGGAAGGCAGCCTTCCGGTGAAGAGCCTGTGAGATCCAGCCCCCTGGCCAGAAGCTGTATGAGTAATACACACAGTATTACTCATACAGTCAAATGCGTTCCAATACAGAAGCATTGGAATGCATTGTAAAGGATTAGACCCCCAAAAGTTCGCGTCCCAAAGTGGGACAAAAAATAAAGTGAAAAAAAAAGTTGAAAAAATAAAGTTTCCCCCTAAAAAAATTTTAAGTTTCAAGTAAAAATAAACAAAAACTTCATTTTCCCCAAATAAAGTAAAAAAAAAATGGAAAAAATAGGGGAACCCGTATACATATTAGGTATCACTGCGTCACACATTTTTTGTCACCTTACATCACAAAAAGTGTAATAGCCAGCGATCAAAAAGTCACACGCACCCCAAAATAGTGCCAATAAAACCGTCATCTCATCCCGCAAAAATCATACCCTACCCAAGGTAATCGCCCAAAAACTGAAAAAAATATGGCTCTCAGACTATGGAAACACTGAAACATGATTTTTTGGGCTTCAAAAAAGAAATCATTGTGTAAAACTTACATAAATAAAAAAAAGTATACATATTTGGTATCGCCGCATCCGTGACAACTTGGTCTATAAAAATAGCACATGATCTAACCTGTCAGATGAATGTTGTAAATAACAAAAAATAAAAACGGGGCCAAAACAGCTATTTCTTGTTATCTTGCCTCACAAAAAGTGTAATATAGAGCAACCAAAAATCATATGTACCCTAAACTAGTACCAACAAAACTGCCACCCTATCCCTTAGTTTCTAAAATGGGGCCATTTTTTTGGAGTTTCTACTCTAGGGGTGCATCAAATGGGACATGGTGTCAAAAAAAACAGTGCAGCAAAATCTGCCTTCCAAAAAACATATGGCATTCCTTTCCTTCTGCGCCCTGCCGTGTGCCCGTACAGTAGTGTATGACCACATATGGGGTGTTTCTGTAAACTACAGAATCAGGGCCATAAATATTGAGTTTGGTTTGGCTGTTAACCCTTGCTTTGTAACTGGAAAAAAATTATTAAAATGGAAAATCTTCCAAAAAAGTGAAATTTTGAAATTGTATCTCTATTTTCCATTAATTCTTGTGGAACACCTAAAGGGTTAACGACGTTTGTAAAATCATTTTAAATACCTTGAGGGGTGTAGTTGGTTTCTATTATGTAAGCCTCGCAAAGTGACTTCAGACCTGAACTGGTCCCTAAAAATTGGGTTTTTTCAAATTTCTGAAAAATTTCAAGATTTGCTTCTAAACTTCTAAGCCTTGTAACATCCCCAAAAAATTAAATATCATTCCCAAAATTATCCAAACATGAAGTAGACATATGGGGAATGTAAAGTAATAACAATTAATTTTTTGAGGTATTACTATGTATCTCAGAACGGCCTGGGTAAGTAAAAGCGTTTTAAAGTTATCAGCACTTAAAGTGACACTGGTCAGATTTGCAAAAAATGGCCAAGTGCTTAAGGTGAAATAGGGCTGAGTCCTTAGGGGGTTAAAGGGGTGGAAAGGGGACATTGCATCAAAATCCAAATTATGCACTCTTCCTTGTCGGGGTAATTTTCTATTTGGTCCCGCACTGGATGATATATTAGACAAAACCTCTGACAAGAATAAGGGGTTTCCTTTCCCAAACAAAGAAAGCCATTTTGGTTTAGAGAGAAAAAGGAGGAGGCCAGGGACCAAAGGAAAAGCTCGGATTGGAGAAGAAATAAATCAAAAGGTCTGTTGTTTAAGTCCAAACCTCAATCTTCAAACACATCTCAGCAATGACTCCAGGCCTCAGGTGGGGGGTCGCCTCGCTTTATTTTCCCAAGCTTGGCAAAATATTACAGCAAGCGCTTGGGTAAAAAGTATAATAGAGGAACGCTATTGTGTAGACTTCAAAAAGTCCCCACCAAGGAGAGTAAAAATGACAGCTTTACGTCAGCGTTCCCTGAAACAGGCAGCTTTATTAAGGGAAATAAAAGACCTAACGGACAAATCTGTCTTAATCCCAGTGCCGGCAGAAGAAATGGGGGAAGGATTTTATTCAACATTTTTTCTGGTCCTATCAGACAATAATAAATCTGAAAGACCTGAGCTCGTATCTGTCTTATCAGAAATTCCAAATGGAATCTGTAGTATCAACAATCCTTCATCTGTTCCCCAATTGCGTTATGGTGTTAATAGATATAAAGGACGCCTATTATCACGTACCCATACATCCCTCTTCCCAGAAGTTTCTCAGGACTGCAGTGTAGACAAAAGATTCAGTCCTTCATCTACAGTTCAGAGCGCTTCTTTTTGGGGTGTCTCAGGCACCGAGAATCTTCACAAAACTAATGGCGGAGGTGATGGCGCAAATAAGGAGATTGGACATCATAATCATCCCATACCTGGACGATCTCCTTATAGTGGGACAGTCTTCGAATATCCTTTCAGTAAAGATTCAGGAGGTGTTAAGGACCTTGACAAATCTAGGTTGGCTCATAAAATGGGAGAAGTCGTGTCCGACACCAAATTACCGCTAGATTCATTATCACAAAGATCCTTTCTTCCGGAAAGGGAGAGACTTTTAATACAACAAAAGATGAGGGAATTCAGCGAAACCAGAGTCTCTACCCTAAGACAAGGCATGTCAGTACTAGGTCTAATGACATCATGTTTTCCAGCAGGAAAATGGGCCCAGGTGGTGGGGATCTCACTCAGATTTGGGGGTTTTCCAAGGTCAATGGTCGTCTGCCCAAAGCCAGCAGTCCCAGAATTTCAGAGAGCTGAGGGCAATATTTTGTGCTCTAAGCTGTTTAATCGAACATTCAGGATTTTCCACCTTTTAGGCCTCTTTCACACGGGCGTCATGTTTTTGGCCCGGATAAGATGCGGGTGCGTCGCAGGAAAATTTTCCCGGTCGAGTGCAAAACATTGTAATGCGTTTTGCACGCGCGTGAGAAAAATCGGCATGTTTGGTACCCAAACCCGAACTTCTCCACAGAAGTTCGGGCTTGGGTTAGTTGTTGTGTAGATTGTATTATTTTCCTTTATAACATGGTTATAAGGGAAAATAATAGCATTCTTAATACAGAATGCTTAGTAAAATAGGGCTGGAGGGGTTAAAAAAAATAAATAATAATTTAACGCACCTTAATCCACTTGTTCGCGCAGCCCGGCTTCTCTTCTGTCTTCTTCTTTGAGGAATAGGACCTTTGATGATGTCACTGCGCTCATCACATGGTCCATCACATGATCTTTTACCATGGTGATGGATCATGTGACAGACCATGTGATGAGCATAGTGACGTCACCACAGGTCCTTTTCCTGTGCACAGCAAAGATGAAGACAGAATAGAAGCCGGGCTGCGCGAACAAGTGGATTAAGGTGAGTTAAATTATTTTTTTATTTTTTTTTAACCCCTCCAGCCCTATTGTACTATGCATTCTGTATTAAGAATGCTATTATTTTCCCTTATAACCATGTTATAAGGGAAAATAATAATGATCGGGTCTCCATCCCGATCGTCTCCTAGCAACCGTGTGTGAAAATCGCACCGCATCCGCACTTGCTTGCGGATGCTTGCGATTTTCACGCAGCCCCATTCACTTCTATGGGGCCTGAGTTGCGTGGAAAACGCACAAAGAGGAGCATGCTGCGATTTTCACGCAACGCACAAGTGATCTGCACAGCCCCATAGAAATGAATGGGTCCGGATTCAGTGCGGGTGCAATGTGTTCACCTCACGCATTGCACCCGCGCGGAAATCTCGCCAGTGTGAAAGGGAGGCTCAGAAAACCTCCAGGCAGGCTTCCTAAGCAGGCACAGGGTCAGACAGGGGGAGTGGTGCCTTTGTCAGGAGGTGTTCAACCAAATAGCGGGTTTATGGGGACCCCATCAATAGACCTGTTTGCTTCCAAAAAGAACAGCAAGTGCAAAAGTTTTTTTCTCTCAATCCAGCGGATCATTCTCAGGGGATAGATGCTCTGTCTCTGCCATGGGGGAAAGGTCTATGTTATGCGTTTCCCGCTCTGGGCCTGCTACCCAGAGTAATTCAGAAAATCAGGAGGGAGGATGCTACAGTAATATTAATAGCCCCCTATTGGCTGAAAATGGTATGGTTCACGTGGCTGAGGAAACTGTCCCTTTCAGATCCTTGGGTACTTCCAGACAGGGAGGATTTGTTGTATTAAGGGTTCTACTTCATCCGGAAGTAGCTAAATTACATGTAACGGCCTGGATACTGAGAGGGGATTCCTTACATCCAGGGGTCTGTCAGAACAAGTGATCGGTACGCTTCTGGCTAGCAGAAAAAAAGATTACTTCTGATATATATGTGAGAATCTGGAAAGCCTTTATCAGTTTTTCCAGATCAGACTTGGATCCATCCTTACCCCCAGATATGCCATTGATTTTAAACTTTCTGCAGGAAGGGCTTAATAAAAAGTTAAGACCTAGTAACTTAAAAGTTCCGGTTTCTGCACTTAGTGCTTTGTTTGATGTTAGATTGGCAGTTCACCCCTGGATAAAGAGGTTTATAAAAGCATCCAGATCATCCCCCTGGGATCTTAATGTGGTCCTTTCTAGTCTAACTCAAAGTCCATTTGAACCTATAGATTCCATCCCTGTAAGAATGTTATAATACAAGACGGCCTTCCTACTGGCAGTTACCTCAGCTAGACGGGTGGGGGAGATTTCCGCCTTATCTGCCTTTCCTCCTTATACCTCTGTGTTGGATGACAGGATCATATTTAAACCAGATCCAGCTTTTCTACCAAAGGTAGTTTCAGATTTCCATAGATCCCAAGAGATCATTTTACCCTCATTCTGCCAAAATCCCAAAAAAGAAGGTGAAGAGAGGTTCCATACACTAGATGTAAAAAGGTGTGTTTGCAAATACTTAGAGTTAACTAAGGCATGGAGGAAGGCCTCTCAGTTGTTCCTTCAATTTCAGGGTCCAAATAGGGATCTGAAAGTCACAAGTCGTACGATTGCTAGGTGGATTATGTGAGCGATAGGGTTAGCCTGTTCTTCTGCGGGTCTCCGGGTCCCTACAGGGTTCTCTGCGCGATCCACAAGAGCCCTAGCATCATCTTGGGCAGAGAGAGGGTGTGCCTCCACTGATCAGATTTGTAGAGCTGCGACCTGGAGCTCTCCAAACACCTTTTATAAACATTACAGGTTGGACCTTTCATCTAGTCAGGACTTGGTCTTCGAAAGAAAAGTTCTGCAGTACCCCCCAAGGCATCTATTATAGTCTCTCACAGGTGTTGTCATAGGGCGTAATGGAAATACATAGAATACTCTTACCGGTAATCCGTTTTCCATGAGCCCATGACAGCACCTACATAATTCCCCACCCTACATATATACAGTTGCAAGAAAAAGTATGTGAACCCTTTGGAATGATATGGATTTCTGCACAAATTGGTCATAAAATGTGATCTGATCTTCATCTAAGTCACAACAATCGACAATCACAGTCTGCTTAAACTAATAACAAACAAAGAATTAAATGTTACCATGTTTTTATTGAACACACCATGTAAACATTCACAGTGCAGGTGGAAAAAGTAAGTGAACCCCTAGACTAATGACATCTCCAAGAGCTAATTGGAGTGAGGTGTCAGCCAACTGGAGTCCAATCAATGAGATAAGATTGGTGGTGTTGGTTACAGCTGCCCTGCCCTATAAAAAACACACACCAGTTCTGGGTTTGGTTTTCACAAGAAGCTCTCAGAAGACCTACGATTAACAATTGTTGACTTGCATAAAGCTGGAAAGGGTTATAAAAGTATCTCCAAAAGCCTTGCTGATCATCAGTCCACGGTAAGACAAATTGTCTATAAATGGAGAAAGTTCAGCACTGCTGCTACTCTCCCTAGGAGTGGCTGTCCTGTAAAGATGACTGCAAGAGCACAGCGCAGACTGCTCAATGAGGTGAAGAAGAATCCTAGAGTGTCAGCTAAAGACTTACAAAAGTCTCTGGCATATGCTAACATCCCTGTTAGCGAATCTACGATATGTAAAACACTAAGCAAGAATAGATTTCATGGGAGGATTCCACAGAGGAAGCCACTGCTGTCCAAAATAAACATTGCTGCACGTTTACAGTTTGCACAAGGGCACCTGGATGTTCCACAGCAGTACTGGCAAAATATTCTGTGGACAGATGAAACCAAAGTTGAGTTGTTTGGAAGAAACACACAACACTATGTGTGGAGAAAAAGAGGCACCGCACACCAACATCAATACCTCATCCCAACTGTGAAGTATGGTGGTGGGGGCATCATGGTTTGGGGCTGCTTTGCTGTGTCAGGGCCTGGACGGATTGCTATCATCAAAGGAAAAATGAATTCCCAAGTTCATCAAGACATTTTGCAGGAGAACCTAAGGCCATCTGTCCACCAGCTGAAGCTCAACAGAAGATGGGTGTTGCAACAGGACAACGACCCAAAGCATAGAAGTAAATCCACAACAGAATGGCTTAAACAGAAGAAAATACGCCTTCTGGAGTGGCCCAGTCAGAGTCCTGACCTCAACCCGATTGAGATGCTGTGGCATGACCTCAAGAAAGCGATTCACACCAGACATCCCAAGAATATTGCTGAACTGAAACAGTTCTGTAAAGAGGAATGGTCAAGAATTACTCCTGACCGTTGTGCCTTGTCTGATCTGCAACTACAGGAAACGTTTGGTTGAAGTTATTGCTGCCAAAGGAGGTTCAACCAGTTATTAAATCCAAGGGTTCACATACTTTTTCCACCTGCACTTTGAATGTTTACATGGTGTGTTCAATAAAAACATGGTAACATTTAATTCTTTGTGTGTTAGTAGTTTAAGCAGACTGTGATTGTCTATTGTTGTGACTTAGATGAAGATCAGATCACATTTTATGACCAATTTGTGCATAAATCCATATAATTCCAAAGGGTTCACATACTTTTTCTTGCAACTAAATATATATATATGGGCGTGTAGATTTAGGCGCACATATGTATGTAATAATAGAAGTGAATGCTTCACTGTATATAGAATTATTTCAGTCCTATGGATCTTGTCACAGACTGAGGAGTGGAGAGAGGATGATCCTTTTACAGATCTGGGAAGTTCCTGTTTCCTGTCTGGAAGCGGGAGGATCTCTCACAGGTGCTGTCATGGGCTCATGGAAAATGGATTACCGGTAAGTGTAATCTATGTATTTCTCAGCAATGCGGGCACATATGAACATGGGACCAGCACAGATGCCTTCAGCTGCCAAGTGCACATGGAACAGGTCAGCCAGTGTCATAGGGACAAATCTGCTGACAGATGGCCATTATCATAAAATTGCCATGCAGGAAGTGGTGCAGTCATGAATGGACGTTGTGGACCCAGATGTCTGCACTGTTACCATTGATATTCCTTTCATCAGTAACGTTGACCTCGACTGCATGGACAGGTCACCACAGTGCTATAGATGTTATGTCACTTGTAGATGTTAAGAACTGCGCTGAAGCAATGATGAAGCTGCTTAAAGGGCTTTTCCAGGGCTTTAATATTGATGTCCTCTCCTCAGGATAGGCCATCAGATTGGAGGGGGCCCAACTCTCAGCACCCCCGACGATCCGATGGCGAGCACAGTGGCCTCTTGTCATGTCCATTGGCCTATGTGCAGCTCAGGCCCATTCTTCAAGCTTCCATACAATGTACAGTGCTGTGCCTGGTATACTCTGAAGAGGCTATAGCACTCCTCCAGGCCTCTTCAAACAGTTGGTCTTCGGAGATTTCGGTAGTCGGACCTCTGCCGATCTGATATTAATGATGTAACCTGAGGATAGGTCATAAGTATTTAAAGGGTTGGTGTCATCTCAAGCATTGGTGTCATACCGCTAGGACATGCCACCACTGTCTGATAGCTGCGGGTCCCACCTCTAAAACGCATCTCACAAAGTGAAGGAGAGCGGACCATGCATGCACAGCCGTCCTCCATTCATTTCTATGAGAGTGCTGAAAGTAGCTGAACTGCGCACTTGGCTATTTTCAGGCGTCCCATAGAAATGAATGGGAAGCGCACTGCGCAAGCTCGACCACCGCTCCATTCACTTCTATTGGGCTTACGGAAATAGCCAAGCCAGTCCCATAGAAATGAATGGGAAGCGCACTGCGCAAGCTCGACCACCGCTCCATTCACTTCTATTGGGCTTACGGAAATAGCCAAGCCAGTCCCATAGAAATGAATGGGAAGCGCACTGCGCAAGCTCGACCACCGCTCCATTCACTTCTATGGGGCTTACGGAAATAGCCAAGCCAGTCCTATAGAAATGAATGGGAAGCGCACTGCGCAAGCTCGACCACCGCTCCATTCACTTCTATGGGGCTTACGGAAATAGCCGAGCCAGTCCCATAGAAATGAATGGGAAGCGCACTGCGCATGCTCGACCACCGCTCCATTCACTTCTACGGAAATAGCCGAGCCAGTCCCATAGAAATGAATGAAGGACCGCGGGTCACTGTTCTTCACTTAGCGGGCTTTGTTCTACAGCTTATGGACATTGCGATATGCCACCAGTGCTTGAGATGACACGACCCCTTTCATTCTCAGGTTGTAGGTGGGATCCAGTATAACGTATGGCATTTAGTACTCTTGCCTATAATGCACGTTATTTCTTGCTGTTCCTCCAGGTTCTCGCTATCATGCACTTTTAATCCCACATTGCCCGGGAGCTATGACGGACTTGGCTAACAGCGGTTATCTGGCCAGAATCTTGCAGCACTTTAAAACAGAGAAAAGTAAGATGGAAAAAAACCAGCAGCTTGACGTCCGGCACCGAGCAGTGCGGACACGCGATTTTAGTGTTTATTGATTTGGACTCAGAAAGGGTCATTAATGAAGAGAGAAATGAGAGTAGGCACCGCTTCATTGTGGAGCTAGGAGTGCCTGTTGTCTTGCCAAGCAGATTTAAAGGTGTGGTTTTTGGAAACCCCCACTGTATGCCAGTGCCGTCTAATTGTGTGCATTGGCAGGGTGGCAACATGAGAAGCTTCATGATAAAGTCAATCAACCACTATATTCTATGAGTATAATGCACAAAGAAATCCTAGTTTTAAAAGGGTTGTCCGGGACTGAAAGATGGATGACCAACAGTATCTTCAGGACAGGTATCCGGAATCTGATCGTGGGGGTCCGACACCTGTCACACCCCTGATCGGCAGTTTTTATACTACACCAGTGCTGTATCGGTGGGACTTCCGCCAATGCTGGTTGAAGTGGGAGCGCTGCAGCTTCTTCCCAGTACACCAAGCACAGTGCCGTGCATTCTATAGTGGCTGTGCTTAGAAAGGCGGCGCAGTTCCACACACTTGAATCAGCTTATGCTGCAATACCAAGCACAGCCACTATGCAATGTGCGGCGCTGTACTTGGTATGCTGTGAACAAGCTGCAGCGCTCCCCCTCCAACCCGCATTGACCGAGGTCCCAACGATCTTATATTGATGACCTATTGTGAGGATAGGTCATCAATATTTGATTGGTGGGAGTCCTAACTCCTAACACCCCAGTCTATCAGCAGTTTGAAGAGGCTTCAGCCCTCAGACGACCATCGCAGCCTCATCGTAGAATACCAAGCACAGCGCCATGCGTTGCATAGTGGCAGTGCTGGGTATTGGGACTCAGTCCCATTCAGGCTGTGTGAACGATAGATGTAATATCGCAGGCTGATGAAAAGGCTGCAGCTGTCACCGATCACCGCGTCCCCCTTCCAACAGCTGATTGGCGGTGATGCCAGTAGTCCAATTCCCCCCCCCCCCCCCCCCAATCAGATACCGATAGCCTATTCTGAAGTTAGGTCATCAATATTTCAGTCCCGGACAACCCCTTTAATAAGATTGCTGTCCAGGGCTATTATGGGTATTGTAGAAGGTGATGCTGTAGCGTCTTTAACTTAAAGGGGTTTTCCACTTCTGGTGGGGGGCAATGGTTTTGCTAGAATTGCTCCATGTTGCTGGAGGGATCTGTCACTGCTGCAGGAAGCCATTGGCTTCAGTGGCCATGTGATCCCTGTCTCCGGAGACCGGAGCGCACCGGAGGCGGACCAAAGGAGCCGAGACCCAGCGGTGGTATGTGCCCGAAAGGACCCCTGAAGATGGATAACCACTTTAAAAATCTGCATTGTGCTGTCCTTTTTGTTATTCCTCCTGGAAATGTATGCATAAACTGACATCACGGTTTACCGTTCATCTTGTCAATAAGAAGTCTACGCAATCTAACACTTGGCACGAATTGGACGCTGTCAGTCATTCATTTCCAGGAGGAACGACAGAGGCACAGCACAATGCAGAATTATAAGACAAAGGCTCTAGCTTTGTAAGGGCTCATGCACACAACTGTATGTATTTTGAGGTCCGCAAAACACGGATCCACACAAAAATGGATGACATCCATGTTGCATCCGTTTTTTTTTGTGGATCCATTGTAACAATGCCTGCCCTTGTCCTCAAAAACGGACAAGAATAGGACTTGTTCTATTTTTTTGGCGGAACAGTTTTTTTTTTTTTTCAAGCCTAATTGAAATGAATGCTTCCGCATATGGACCTGTAAATGAACGGAAGAAAAATACGTTTGTGTGTATGGGCCCTTAGTCTATGGTGACAAGTCTGGATAGCCGATAGCAATCAATGGAACAGTAGTAAGCCCCGGCGTTTGGAACAGCAATAGGCCTAGGTGTTTGTCCGGATGGGATAGCCCCTGTGTCAGTCGGTTATGCTATTTTCACTCTATGGTATATGGACGCAGCTTGATTGGCCCCCATCTAGGATCAGGCAGAGTGGTTTTTATCATGGCCAGATCTTTGTTTCCCTGGGAGTTGAATGCTACCAGAGGTGCCTGGCAGAAGCTTACCCTCCTCTCCCGATCGATCGGCCGATCTGCACTTGTATATTTATGAGCAAGAAAGTAGTCAATGGCCGGCCGCCATTAGTAACATTATGTGACTGACTGGGGGACACCACGCAGGACGCTGCAGTTAGAGGAAGGTATTACTGAGGCATTTCTAACTTTAGGATAAATGTTGTCAGATGCCATAAATGTGATTTTTATATTACTTTACTCATTTATGTTCTTTCCCTATAGAACCCATTTGTGCCATAGGGCACGGAGTGACCGCGCTATGCTGTGTAACCAGTGAGGATAAATCCTGGGCCTTCCAGGACTACAGCCTCACCGGGGTGAGTAAAAGCCATTTAGGCCACATTCACACCGCCGTATCTGCAAAATGCGGATGTGGTCCTTGTGCATGCTGCACTTTCCACGGGCCCCATATTCAAAATGCCTATTGTTGTGCACAAAATGGACAAGAATAGAACATGTTCTGCAATTTGCGGCACGGGTGCGGACAGCACACGGATGATATCCGTGTACCATCTGCATTTTTTGTGGCCCCTTAGAAAGGAATGGGATGTGGATCAGGCGCAAACCAAAAATGCGGTTGTGTGAATGAGGCCTAATTCCTACTGCATAGCCAGGCAGATTCATATACTACACAGATTGGGTGGCAGCCCTGGTGGGAGCTGTAACAGGAGCCACGTTGGTTGTTTCCCAGAAATAACTAAAACGGCTGAATATTTGACATGAGGACACATTTTACTTTATTCCCATTTATTTATTGGCTCGTGTATAGCGCGGTGAATAGTATAAGTTATTCCAATCTCCCAGAATAGCGCTGGGCTCACTTATATATTATAAGGCAGGAACTACTAATAGTATTTTCCAAATGTAGAATATTAGACACTTTGCATCTATCAAAAAAACTATTTTCTATTTTTAAAGTCCTTTTATATTGATGGTCTATCCTCAGGATGGGCCATCAGTATCTGAACAGCGGGGGTCCTGCACCCTTGGCGATCAGCTGTTCTGCAGTTCTATAGCATCTGTATTAGCTACACATCTGTCCATTGTGTAATGAACTGGTTGCTGCAGCACTGCTCCCATTAACTTCAGTGGGAGCAATGCTGCAGTAACCAGCTCCATCCACTACACACAATGGACGGCGCTGTAGTTCCGGAGCTGGAGCCACTGCGGATCTGCTGATTGGAGAGGCTGAAAGGTATCAGACCCCCACAGATCAGATATGGATTACATATATTTAAAATAATACTTCCTTACAAAGGTATTCAACATTTATCCTAATGATGGCGCCCCCTTGTGTGTACAGTGGTGTCTGCTTTGTGTGACCATGAATGAGATTCAGATCACATGGTCAGTTTCTTTTTGTTCTCTGCAGGAGGACCTTGTAGCACCCATCCCATCTATGTGCTGTATTAGGGCTCATGTACTCGCATGTATTTTCTTTCCGTGTCCGTTCCGTTTTATTTTGCAGACCATTCATTTCAATGGGTCCCCAAAAAAACCTAAATTTTCTCTGTGTGCATTCCGTTTCCGTATGTCCGTTCCACAAAACAATAAAACATGTCCTATTGTCCGCATTACAGACTTGGATAGGACCGTTCCATTAAGGGACAGCTGTTCCGTTCCGCAAAATACAGAATGCACACGGACGTCATCTGTATTTTTTGCGGCCCTCAAAATACATACGGTCATGTGCATGAGATCCACATTTTGGAAGCCCCATCCCGCTGGTACTGTCAAATATAAACTGAGGGTTTCTTGCTGTTAAAACCCTCTTCCAGTGCGCAGCGTTGGATGCTTTCAGTAGTGTCTGTCTGAAGTCCTGCGTCTTACATCACCAGGGTTGGGATTCATCTTCTGCCTGCATTTAGTGTACAGCAGGCATGCTCAACCTGCGGCCCTCCAGCTGTTGTAAAACTACAACTCCCACAATGCCATGCTGTAGGCTGTTCGGGCATGCTGGGAGTTGTAGTTTTGCAACAGCTGGAGGGCCGCAGGTTGAGCATGCCTGGTGTACAGCATTGTGACTCTTGACAGTTATGTTACTTTCTCCTATACATCATGGGTTGACTTAAGCCTTCTGTGTATGAACTGGTCCGTCAGCCAGACTTCGCCAACTTGCCGCTCATCCTAGAAGACTTTGCTAAGGACTCTGGAGCCACGTTTAGTGGTAAGTAGTGGTAACTTATTTTTCTCCTTTAGTTGCCTGGTGGACGAGCGTCTGTATGAACACTTGTCAGCGATCATCTTGCAGCAGCTTGCCGATGGCAGATCGTGCTGTCTAATTAGGATTTGCCGTGGGCAAACCACTAAGACAGCATGGGGACAAGAGATGGCCTAGCGATCGCTCGTCCCCAGGCTGCGGAGGAAATTGCTGCATGTAATAGCAGTGGTCTCCTCCGCTAGCTAGCAGGCGATTGCCAGGAGGGGACGCTTTCCTCCCGACAATCGCTTGCTCAATCGCCCAGCCTTTAAGATATTTCCCATACCCTGGTACATGATGGAATATAACAAAGCCAATGTCTCTTACTTCTGAAAGAAGGATCTGTGTGGGATGTCATCTGGGCTTGAGAATGGCCCTTGTATTTGTGGGATATTTAAAGAGCAGTAAGGCTCAGTGCATCACATTAGCCCCTAATTTCAGACTTGGGCACCAGGGAAGTTAGATGTCTGAACAAAGGGAAACTATGGATTATAATTTTTTTAATGTAGTGTTGAACAACCAGAGCTCTCATCTACTTCCCCGGGATAAGGTACAGCAGGGCCTTGCTTACCCCTTGTCCCACTAGTGCCCGCACACTCACCATCTCCCTAAAGTGCTTCCAGCAGTACCCCCTACATCCACATTGGTAACGACAGTGTCCTCCATCACTTACAGTGGTCACAGCAGAAGATTGTACGCTCTTCTCTCCCCCCAAACCCCACAGTTATCCAGTAGTCACCGCCACACAATTCTGCAAGATGTCCTCTGCTGTAGGGACCAACCTATTCCCGGGTCTTGCACGTTGCGTCCAGCTGCTGTGACACCACAACTCCCAGCATGCAGGGAGTTGTAGTCTCAGAACAGCTAGAGTACCGCAGGTGGCTGATTCCTGATTTAGTGTATGTTACGTGACAGCCGCTGTGTGCGCTCTTCTCCCGGACCGTGGCAGTCTCTTCTGGAGACAGTGGGGCTGGATTCTGTGAGTGGCAGCGGGTTGAGTTATCCTGCAGCTCGATGCCTACGAGGGAAACCATGTCTCCAGGACCATTTTCTGACATGGTGGTGGGGTTTCGGGGATCATCTTTTTAGGAGTCTCTTCTAATATGTCTGTAATGAAAGTAGTCATTTTCTTGAGGGGCTGTTAGCAGCTGATCATAGAGACAAGCTAATAATGTCAAGCACAGAATAGTTTGATTATTTGAACATTAATGACACTGAAGGTCTCATCGACATCTCTGTATTTAGCCAGCGAGCCGGACGCCGTTCACTTGGTCTTGGACAGACATTTGATCACAGGACAGAATGAAAACTCCACAATGGCTGCAGTACAGAATCTGATCCTGCTCTGCAATGGAAGGTTAGTGCCGACTGTCCATTACCTCCTGTAAAGGCAGAAGGGTTGTGCCACGGGTATGCTGGTACCAAAGTAAAGAGCATCCTCCACATGGCATGTAGTGCTGAATATATTAAAGGGGTTCTCCGGTCCAAACCTATTAATTGCTGGGTAAATCTAACCTGTGAAGGGAAGGTTAGTGGTCTTATACTTACCTTCCACAGTGCAGCCAGTTCTATCTTCCGGCCGAAGTCCGTCTTCTCTTCCTTTCTCCAGCAGGAGACGGATCGTCACGACTGACGTCACCGCCTCCGACAGTCTTCACAGTGCACTAGGCTGAACACTACTGCTCATGTGCAGGACCGCCGGCCGTCAGTCTCTGTATCGTACAGGCTTCTATGTGATGTAAGCGCTGTGCAGGAGTGACAGCATGGCGATCAGCCACAGAGACTGATCGCTATACTGTGCATGTCACAGGGGGGCAGTGGATGGCACAAGGGGTTATAGGATGGCAAACAAGGGGCACTGGATGGCCCCATGGAGTAATGGATGGCACAATAGGGGAACTGGATGGCACAAGGAGTCAATTGATGGCACGTGGGGCACTGGATGACACAGTGGGGCACTGGATGGCACAAGGGGGTCAATGAATGGCACAAGGGGGTCAATGAATGGCACAAGGGGGTCAATGAATGGCAAATAAGGGGGCACTGGATGGCACAAGGGGGGCACTGGATGGCAAACGGGGGTAAAATCTTTAGGACTCCTCTCCTTACAGTATAGTAGGGAAGCAGATTCCTAGCATTCAGTCTAAAGCCTCATGCACGCAAAACACAGATACCGGCCGTGTGCATGCCACCATTTTCCTTTTCCATTCAATAGAAAGGTGCTAACCTTGTTCCCAAATTGGGCAAGTATAGGACACATTCTATTTTTTATTTTTTTGCAGGACTATGGCACCCATATATGGATGCAGATAGCACACAGTATGCTATCTGCATTTTTTGGAACCTCATTGAAATGAATAGGTCCGCATCTGATCTGCAAAACGTATGGATCATGGTCATGTGCATGAGGCCTAATAACTGGCCATAGTAAGGAATGGCTATTGCATCAAATCACCAGTGATTGATGGAGAGTTTAGATCCAGAGTAAAGCTTCACTTTAAGGCCTCGTGCACATGACCATATTTTCAGTCCGCATTCATTTCACTGGTGCCGCAAAAGATGCAGTCAGCACGCTGTGCGCTGTTCTGGTCCGTATGTCCATTCAACTGCCCCCCCCCCCCCCCCCCAAAAAAATAGAACATGTCCTATTCTTCTCCGTCTTGCAGACAAGAATAGGCATTTTGTAACATAGTGCAAGACCTGCGGAAGGGGAAAATTTGGGATGCACACGGCCATTATCCGTGATTTACAGACAGCAAAACTGATATGGTTGTGTGCATGAGGCCTTAAGAGTATGTCCATCCTTGTATACCATTTTTAAAAATCTAAATAGCTTAAATTCCGCACTGATTTATTTTTATAGCAGTCAGAGTTTTCTTTTTCTGATACAAAATCTCCAAATTACCAGCATCATCATAGATATAGATGGTAGATGTATCTGATAACATGCTGGCCGCCTGCAGCCCCCTCTAGAGCTTACTTCATGCTGTTAACCATTGAACAGCTCCCTCTAGTGTCAGCTTCAGGTAGTCAGCCTGCTATCTTATAAATCTGTCTGTGCAGAGGATTTGGAACTATGTACCTGTGTCCTGAGCTCTGCTATAAAAATATAAGAAATGAATTAGCTCAAAGCTTTAGACCTAAAAAACAAAACAAAAAAACAACAACAGTGATAAAAGGTAGAAGATTTATTTTAAGGACCACCATGTTCTACTGTTACATTGGTAAATGCCATAGTTAAAGTGTAACTGTCATGTTTTCATCAAAAAAATCAATTTTTACATACGTTATGGCTGCTGCTCCAGCACTATGCATAAAGCAATCTTTAGTTTCTTAACATACCACTGTTTTCCTTGAGTTTTTCCCTTAGTTACTGCTGTTTTAACCCCTACAATATGAGTATCTTCTCAAGATGGCTCCTCTGCCAGTTTTCTGAGGCCAAAACGGTCTTCCCTCACTTCCCATACACACTTGCTGTAGCCAGCAGCTTCCTCCTAGCCAATCAGATTGGATTACTGAGAGACACGCCTCCTCACTCTGAAGCCTAATGCAGACATGCAGTGTGGAGGACCGCCCCTCTGTCTTCTGTTTACAATTATCCACAGACAGACAAGCCCTAGCAACTGTTTTTTAAGGGAGCAGTGGAAAGGGACAGAGGACATTAATGAAAGCTGTTATTATAAGGTAATTACAGATCTTTTGACAAAAAGTGACAGACTAACTCCGGTATACATGCCTAGCTCTAATAAAACTAGCAAATAAAAAAATATAACAGTTACACTTTAAAGGTTGTCAACAATAATCTATTGGATCTTGTTTCTTCTGTATAGGAAATGAATCTGCTCTCTGATGATGATCGTAGGAGAATCTATATTCCACTCGTACGTGTTTTTCTACAGAAGATCTAGAGGCCCTTAAAGATGTGCAGAGTGAATTTCTCTGAAGAGCAGGGGCACTCGAGACTCCACAACTGCGCCAGCCTTGCCATATTTATTAATTGTGCCACTGCATGGAGGGAGCAGATACAACCAGGGTTGATTCGGGTTGGGCAAGTTGGCTCTAGCTGACCGATATGGAAATGTCTGAGATCCTGCTTTCTCCTCGTGTGCTGAGGGTTGACCATGTATGACGTTAATTTCTGTCCGATCCCATTGATGAACTTTCCGTGTCACTGTGGTTGTCGGCAGATCATTTTCTGTGGTTTTGTATTGTATCTGGACCCATTATCATTTTCAATAAAATATCCCATTCCTCCAGTCTGCTTTTTTTCTTTACACATCCAGTTGCTGAGAAGACCACCATCTTGGTCACAGATCCATTAGGATGTTCCTCCGGCGCAAACCAGAAAACGATTTCCTCACAAGCAAAAGCACCACGGCCAAAACGGTGCCACCGAGAACCATGCCGATCACCACTGCCGCATAGTTTGGGGTGGCTGATGGACAGAAAAAAGGATATGGTGAGACATTCCATATCTTAGTTATAACATGATGTACAAATACAGTATTCCTCTACCTAGTTACTAATTTATGAGGGTTGTAGGAGATGAGGAAACATGGCTGCTTCTAAAACATCCCTCAGTAATCAAGTATTGCAGCATTGTAGCTCAGCTCCACTTAAACGGGTATTACGGTTATTTTAAGTTATCCCTTATCCACAGGATAGTGGATAACTATTGGACCAGTGGACGTCCTACCACTGGGATCCCCACTGATCATGAGAACATGGGCCACGTATGACGCAGTCTACTCCCCTGGAAATGAATGGAACAGGTCAGGCTGGAATACCCCTTAAAGGGAACCTGTCACCTCCCAAAACCATCCCAAGCCGCCAGCAGTACCTGTGTGTAGCCAGCAGCGTGTTTCTAATGATGCCTTTCTTCCTGAAGGCAGATGCAGCAAAAGTACTGAAAACGTTTGTTTTATCCCCTGCCCGGCGCGCTTCTCCACACATGCTTTAAGTCAAGGGAGCAGCGGCCTCCTTGCTTCAAGTCACGGTAACCGTGCCCCTTCCCTGCCCCTTCGCTGTGACTGACAGCCGGCTGTTCGGTAAATGCAGCCGAACTCTCGTGCATAAGCGCTGTCAGTCACAGCAAAGGGGCCGGGAAGGGGCACGGTTACCGTGACTTGAAGCAAGGAGGCCACTGCTCCCTTGACTTCAAGCATGTGTGGAGAAGCGCGCCGGGCAGGGGATAAAACAAACGTTTTCAGTACTTTTGCTGCTGGCTACACGCAGGTACTGCTGGCGGCTTGAGATGGTTTTGGGAGGTGACAGGTTCACTTTTTAAGGCTCCATTCACACGTCCGCAAAATGGATCCGGATCCGTTCCGCAACGTTGCAAACTCATAATTTTTTTTTAATGGTGTCGGAAAAGATGCAGACAGCACACAGTGTGCTGTCCGCATCCGCACTTCCGTTCCGCAAAAAATAGAACATATCTCACCATTGGGTCTAAATCTACTATAACAACGGTAACTGGGATACTCTATTGCTAATATCTGTACACCACAAAAAACAAGTAAACTAAATTCCCATTAAAATATAATGTTTTTTCAAATAACACTAATAAAATGACAAGACCTTTTTCTACAATGTATATAATGGTTACCGACACCTGTAGAGAGATCTAATAAACGGAGCCACCAAAACTACAATTGTCTATTGATTGTCTAAGAGCAATAAAAAGCACTATGTACAGGATAAGACCAATGAACGCTAAAGTAATACCTAGGGAAATACATCCTCACCAATAAATCTACACCTGCATGGATCAAATTATTTATATATATAACAAAAGTATTGGAATTTCTAGTAAAGCCTATCATACCAGGGTAATGGCTGGGAGAGTGGTCGCTGGCTCCTCCTCACAGACACGGACAAGATAAGACATTTCTATAAAGCACAAAATGTGGAACGCACATGGCCAGTGTCCGTGTTTTGCGGACTGCAAGACACTTGCGGACGTGTGAATGGATGGACCCTTAAAGTGCGTCTGTCAGCAGTTTTCTCCCTATGACACTGGCTGACCTGTTACATGTGCACTTGGCAGCTGAAGGCATCTGTGTTGGTCCCATGTTCATATGTGTCCGCATTGCTGAGAAAAATCATGTTTTAATATATGCAAATGAGCCTCTAGGAGCAACGGGGGCGTTACAGTTACACCTAGAGGCTCCACACTTTCTGCAACTGCTGGCCCTGTCAGAGTGCAGAGGGCGCAGCAGTTGCAGAGAGAGCAGAGCCTCTAGGTGTAACGGCAACGCCCCCATTGCTCCTAGACCTAGAGGCTCATTTGCATATATATTAAAATGTCATGTTTCCCAGCAATGCGGGCACATATGAAATGGGATCAACACAGGTCCCTTCAGCTGTAACAGGTCAGCCAGTTTCAGAGGTACAAATCTGCTGACAGATGCCCTCTAATTGACACGGATCTTTCCAACTGCTTTTCTGTTGTCAGGACAGCGCCAATCCATCTTAGTGTTATTTCAAACACGTTGGTTACTATGGTTACAATGCCTGGCAACCACCCTCAGTCCGGTAGCAAAGTCCTTAGCAACCAGTCTGTCTCAGATGACCCTGGCTCAAAGCTAATCTAGCGTAGGTGATACTTGCTTTTTTTCCTTGTCTTCTGAGTCACACAGACTGGTTTGGCGAAGATATGGTAGGTTCTCGTTTCCAGCAGGGGTCCTATGGGTTGTTCAGAGAACAACTGTACAGGACAGTAAGAACCGCAGGCCCCGGAGTGGTTAGAAGCCAGGCAGAGCTTTACTTCACAGCTTATAAACACCTAATGGAGGAAAGAAGACACTATGGATGCTGAAAACATGACAGATGGGGGCAGATGTATGAAAACTGTCTGTTGGCCATAGCAAGCAATTGCAGCGCAGCTTTCATTGTTCAAGAGCAGAATGTGAAATGAAAGCTGCGCTGTGATTGGTTGCCATGGGCAACAAACAGTTTTGCTTTCAGACCGTTTGATAAATCTGCACTGTTATGTCACATCATGCAAACACCACATACCAGAACTATAAGGCCTCTTTCACACGGGCGAGATTTCCGCGCGGGTGCAATGCGTGAGGAGAACGCATTGCACCCGCACTGAATCCGGACCCATTCATTTCTATGGGGCTGTGCACATGAGCGGTGATTTTCACGCATCACTTGTGCGTTGCGTGAAAATCGCAGCATGCTCTATTTTGTGCGTTGTTTTACGCAACGCAGGCCCCATAGAAGTGAATGGGGCTGCGTGAAAATCGCAAGCATCCGCAAGTAAGTGCGGATGCGGTGCGATTTTCACACATGGTTGCTAGGTGACGATCGGGATGGGGACACGACCATTATTATTTTCCCTGATAACATGGTTATAAGGGAAAATAATAGCATTTTTAATACAGAATGCATAGTACAATAGGGCTGGAGGGGTTAAAAAAAAATATTATAATTTAACTCACCTTAATCCACTTGTTCGCGCAGCCCGGCTTCTCTTCTTTCTTCTTCTTTGCTGTGCAGGAGGAAAAGGACCTGTGGTGACATCACTGTGCTCATCACATGGTCCGTCACATAATTCATCACCATGGTGATGGATCATGTGATGAGCGCAGTGATCAAAGGTCCTTTACACAGGTCCTGAAAAAAAAAAAGAGAAGCCCGGCAGCGCGAACAAGTGGATTAAGGTGAGTTTAATTATTATATATATATTTTTTTTTAACCCCTCCAGCCCTATTTTACTATGCATTCTGTATTAAGAATGCTATTATTTTCCCTTATAACCATGTTATAAGGGAAAATAATACAATCTACACAACACCTAACCCAAACCCGAGCTTCTGTGAAGAAGTTCGGGTTTGGGTACCAAACATGCCGATTTTTCTCACGCGCGTGCAAAACGCATTAAAATGTTTTGCACTTGCGCAGAAAGCACCCGCATCTTATCCAGCCCAAATCCATGACACCCGTGTGAAAGAGGCCAAAATGTCGCAAAGTTTGGCCAGTGGCATACCTTCCATGAAGGCAGACCACGTGATTCCTATGGGGCTCCTTCTTATGTTCCCGACACGAAAACACTGCATTTACATGCAGCCCCCACTAGGGGGAGCTCAGTGCAAATACATTTTTGCAGCTTCCATAGGGCTGTATGATATTTATCAATGTATTTTTGAGAGTTGTGTCATGTAAATGCTCTTCTGGATCAAGCGGACATCTCAAGGGGTGTGTCTTTTCTGCTACAGCTAAGGGGGCGTGTCTTAGCTCTCCCTATCACAGCTCAGGAGGCATTTGAAGGATGGAACTGAGCATGTACGTCCTCCTCAGTGAGATGGACAGAGAAATAAGAAAAAGAACAAACAGCAGGTGGCACTATACAGATAGATTTTCTTGAGTAGCTCACGGGCTATACAAAATTTTTCATTACATGCAATTACAAAAGTATTTAGATTCAGGTGCTGGTTTGAAAACTGTAGAATATTTTTCATGGGATGCCCCTTTTATTATAAAAAAAAAATAAAATTGTAAGTTTGTCAGAAATCTGGGGTGTTGCATTTTGCTTTTCACCTAGGCTACGAGTGCTTGACGCACGTGTTCAGTGAAAAACTGGGTGGGGGGCCCATATCAAGTTTTCTATGGGGCCCTCTGAGACCTGTGTCCCTGTAGTTGGCTACATACCGGTAGTTTTGTACTATGGCCCAAGAGATTTCCTCAGTCCTATAACCTGAGTCACACCTACCATGGAGGGACCAGAAAGCTGAGCTACTCCTGAGAGATGCAGTGTGAAGACCATCTTCGTGTCTTCCCTTGAGATATTCTCGACCATTTTGTTATCTAAACACCTGGAATTAGATTGAAAGGATTTAGATTTATTTTTTGGCAAAAATGACCTATTAGCTATCCTGGCCTCCTGGAAATGTATGAATGAATTGCATGGGTGTGTCCTCTCTGACTTCAGCCAATCAGTTCTGGTAGTGTTGTCACGGGTAGGGACACTCCCCATTGACAAGCGGTATTAAAACACACCCACTCTATAATCTAGCTATACATTTCCAGGTGGAATAAAAAAGGAACAGTACAAAACAGATAGCTATAAGAAAACATTCTCCAGAATTGGTGTTTTATGAGGAATGCAAGAATTTCCTGTAATAGACATGTTTGAGATATGACAGATTTTCTTTATATTCTTTCTTCTTATTGAGAAATCTAAGCAAAATACGTTTTTCGGATGCAATCGTTTAACAAGTGGTTGAATTCCAGCAGAGGAGATAGCAGCACTAATTCCACTACCTTACAAATCCCATGACCTGTTAGGCTGAGTTCACACTTCAGTTATTTCCATCAGTTATTGTCAGCCAAAACCAGGTGCGGGTCTAAAACACAGAACGGGAGCAGATCTTTCCGTTATACCTCATCTCTGAAGGCTTCACTACTGGTTTTTGCTCTCAATAACTTATGGAAATAACTGATCAAACAACTGATGTGTGAACTCCGCCTTAGGCCTCCTGCACACGAACGTGGGCTGACCGTTGCCATATTGCAGACTGCATTTGCGGATCCGCAATACACGGGCGCCATTCCGTGGGCATTCCGCCTCACGAATGCGGACCCAATCACTTGAATGGGTCAGCAAATCCGGAGATGCGGAACGGAAGCACTACGGAGTGCTTCCGTGGGGTTTCGTCCCGTACTTCCGTTCCGCAAAAAGATAGAACATGTCCTATCTTTTTGCGGAACGGGCGGATCGCGGACCCATTAAAGTGAATGGGTCTGCGATCTGCTGCCCCACGGTTGGTGTTCGTGCATTTTGCGGGCCGCAGCACGGCCATGGGGAGCACACGTTCGTGTGCAGGAGGCCTTACACAGACAAGACCTTAATGTCTCTCCAGAATATTAGGGTATGTTCACACAGCGCTGAAAAAAACCTGATGCAGAATCCGCATGAGATTTTTTTTTTTGCTTGCGTTTTTTCCCCCCTAACACATTTTTTAACCACGATTTTTGGTACACTTTCAGCGAGGATTTTCATTCCTGCTCTTTTTCATGGAAATTGTGGATGGGGATTCCATGCAGAATCTGCGTCAAGAATGGTCAGGACTCTTCTTTTGCCCTCAGTGCAGTTTTTAAGGCCTCAAGTGGAGAAAAAAAAAGAAAAGTATGGTTTAAAGGGCATCTGTCAGCAGTTTTGTCCCTATGACACTGGCTGACCTGTTACATGTGCGCTTGGCAGCTGAAGGCATCTGTGTTGGTCCCATGTTCTGTTGCCTGAGGCAAAATTTTTAATGCCCCCCTCCCCAATTAAAAAAATAGTATGAAAGCCAAGTAGCCACCGAACTCCGAGACTGTCCTGCCAGATCTGGGGCGGTACAAGTACAGATAATGTTGTTGATATCACCTGCAGTCCTATGTAACACAGTGATTAATCTCTGAGTAAAGATACTATAGTAGATGTTACCTCCAGTCCTATGTAAAAGCACAGATAGCACTGGTGCTGATAATGTGGTAGTGTTACCTGCAGTCCTATGTAAAATCACAGATAGCACTAGTGTAGATCATGTGGTAGTTTTACCTACGTCCTTAATATGCCTCCCAGTGCCTCTCCCACGGGACTCCATGCTGGTGGCGCTGCTTCCTCTTCTTCTTCTTCATGCCCCACACAGAACGTCTTGATGTAGCTGCGTCAAGACATAGGAACACTGTGGGCATGGTGATGGGAACACACACACACAGAGGGACAGACACATCTGTGCCCCCTTCACAGTAGTAATGCCCACTCTGTGCCCCCATAATAGATATGCCCCATCACAGTAGTTATGCTCCCTTCACATTAGTAATGCACTCTGGGCCCCCTTCACAGTAATAATGCCCATTGTGCCCCCTTCATAGTAATAATGCCTATTGTGCCTCCATCAATGTAGTAAAGCCCTCTGTGACCCCTTTATAGTAGCAAGGCCCTCTGTGCCCCCTTTATGGTAGCAATGCCCTCTGTGCCCCCTTTATGGTAGTAAAGCCCTCTGTGCCCCCCTTATAGTAATTCCCACTGTACACCCTTTGTAGTAGTAATGCCCTCTGTGCCCCCCTTATGGTAGTAATGCCCACTGTGCCCCCTTTGTAGTAGTAATGCCCTCTGTGTCTTATTTAAATAAAAAAAACACAACAAAAAACACAGTACCTATTCGCCTTGTCCCGTTCCTGATGCTCACATCCCTCTCTCCCCTGCAGACACAGATCGCTCTGCAGTCTTGTGTGGGAGGAGCTTAGGCAGATTCTCAGGCTGAAAGCTCCTCCGACACAGGCTGGCAGCACAATCTGTGCCTGAAGGCTGAATGGTGGAGCGGGGAGAAGTCTCCCTACTTCACCATTCTGTGCGGCTCTGGCCTAAAGGAGGGGAGGAGCGCGGGGAGCTGAGCGGTAAGTGACAGGACTACAGCTCCCAGCGCTCAAGCAATGAGCACTTCCATCTGTATTGATGGAAGCGCTCATTGCTTCTGGCAGCCCCCTGAGAGCGGGCACCCAGGGCACAGCTTAAAGGGAACACTGGCGGCATCCAGCAGTGGTTAACTGCTGTGTGGACGCTACCCCCTAAAAAATACTGAAAACTGCCGCCTGAGGTGAGATTCTCGCCAGAAAAGGCCCTGTTAATATATGTGCCCGCATTGCTGAGAAAAATTATGTTTTAATATATACAAATGAGTCTCTAGGAGCAACGGGGGCGTTGTCATTACACCTAGAGGCTCTGCTCTCTCTGCAACTTCCACGCTCTCTGCACTTTGATTGACAAGACCAGGCAGGCGTAATCACATTTACACTGCCTGGTCCTGCCCATCCAAGTGCAGAGGGCGCGTCAGTTCCCCATTGCTCCTAGAGGCTCATTTGCATATCTTAAAACTTCATTTTTCTCATATGAACGTGGGACCAACAAAGATGTCGTCAGCTGCCAAGTGCACATGTAACAGGTCAGCCAGTGTCATGGGTACAAAACTGCTGACAGATGCCCTTCAACATGTGGATTCCCCATTGAAATCAATAGGGAAGTTCTGCATGCATTTTCGGCGGAGATTTTAGGCACAGGATCTGTGCCAAAGTCCACTCCAAAAATACTCTGTGTGAACATACCCTTACCTTGCTCTGTGCTGACTTGGTGAATGTGAGAGAAGGCCCATATATCCATGAGAGCGCAGAGGAAATAACCTGGACACTTCCCCATATGTATATTCATTGAAGGGCTTTTCTGGGCGAATAATTTTAATTGCAAAAGGGTTTGATAAAGTGAAAATAAAAAAGATCATTACTCACCTCACCCATCCCCACCGCTGCTGTTCCGATCTCTCCAGTTCCTGGTCTCGGGCTCGACATGTAGGAAATGGCTTGGACTGGCCAACCTGTATCTATGGTAGTGTTCCCAGCAATGGCATTTGGCTGAGGATAGGCCATCAATATTGTGAAGCCAGAAGACCCCTTTAACAGAGAGGGGTCCCTCATTTGAGCAGTTTGCCATAGCAGAAAGCAGCTACAAAAACAGCCTCCCTCTCTGGAGGACACAGGGCACAGTGTAATGCCTCAGTTCTCCTGTGGTGGTGCTGCAGGATTCCTCTGCAAATTACAGGTGACCGTTTGGAGTCCTAGTTGTGGGACAGACTGTGTTTAAAGGGGTTATCCAATGAGGACTATATACAAAAAAAAAAAGCTACAACCAGCCCTGTACCTCACGTGGATCCAGATATCTCCCCATTCATTGGTCTGCTAGATTTATGCTGGCAGCTCAGGGAGCATGTATCTTCTTAGGAGTGTGTCCTTTCTGCTGCAGCTGGTGGCAGTTGAAAGATGGAAATGAACATGTGTTTCAAAGAAATTAGAAAAAGAGCAAACAGCAGGTGGCGCTATACAGATAGAGTTCATTGAATCTGGCTGCAAAATATTTTTATAAAAATTTTAAGTTACATGCAATTACCAAAGTATTCAGATCCAGGTGCTGGTTTGAAAAGTGTAAAATATTATTTATGGAACAACCCCTTTAACTTATTTTTAAAGCCTTGTCTAACAAAAGGGGATTATAAAAAATGGACGATCCATTTGAGGCCTCGTGCAAATTTGACCCTATCCGTTTTGCTATCCGCAAAACACTGATCCCGGCCGTGTACATGCCACAATTTTTTCTTTTTCAGTCTACTGTAGAAATGTCCAACCGTTGTCCGCAAAATGGACAAGAATAGGACATGTTTTATCTTTTTTGCAGGGCCGTTGAATGGACATACAGATGCGGACACCTCTTGGGACAGAGAAGGAAAGTCAGTTTCTTACCCGTCCTGGATGAAGTAGGACTTTGTCTTGTTCTTCTTGCTCACAAGCTTGCATGATGTAATGACCAGCCTGACATCACTCCTGTTGGTCTCTGCGGTCACAGTCACAAAAAGCTTCTCGGAAGCCCTGATATGCAGGAGAGATGATGTAGCCTCAGTCACGTTTGAGCTGAGGTCTGGGCTTAGTCCAATGCCAAAACGGAACTGACCAAACTGTCCGTCTGTCATGAAATCCGTCCATACAAGGTTGCTTTCCTGGAAATTCGGAATATGTGTTTTGACAACCAGTGCATCGGAAGGATCAGTGGCATTACTTATGGTGGTGCTCATGGTATATTCCAGGTTATGCTTCTTTTATGAAAAAAAAAAATATCAAAGTTATGATATCACCATAGTGTCCACAACCACATATTAGCAGAAGCATTTTAAAGGGGATCTCCCATGACTAATGTAAAAAATGAAATCAGTCATCATATAGTACATGACAACCTCTTTCTAAGGGCTCATGCACGGCAATTTGCGGTCCCCAATGCACGGCGACGGCCGCAGACAGATCTGTCCTCATCGCAAAAAAGTAGTGTATGCACTACTTTTTTGCGGTGCGGAGGCAGGGACAGAAAACCCACGGAAGCAGTGACTCCGTAGTGCTTCCGTTCCGTATCTCCCGGATTGGGTCCGTGATGCGGGATGCACACGGCCGGTGCCCATGTATTGCGGACCCGCCGTATGCGTATTTCATGTTTGCATCCTATTTTCTCCTCATCAGCCATAGTTTTAGCTACTGTCCTATAGTTCGGAGTCCAGTATTGCTGCAATTCTTGGGTATGGCTGTGTAACGATATATAACAGAGCTTCACTCACCGATACAAATGGTCATAAAGTATATTTCATCACAGGGATAGAAAATAGTCCTCTCCAGGAGGGAACATAGACACTGCATACCTTCCTATAATAGAGTGCTAATGTATACATTTGTCATTGTATAATGGGCCAGATGCCACCGGTCTTGCTCTCCGGGCCAGGCTGACAGCTTCAACCACTTGAGAGGAATGCTCATCACAGCAAAGTTATATGTGTGAGGTTTGTGCTACCAAGACACCAGCTTCTACTTCTGTAAAGTCTACAATTTCTGGTAAGTGTACCACCGGAAGACCCTGAAGGTTAATATGAAAATGTATGAACATCCAGCTGTTGAGACTGGACCTCCTAAATGATGTGTGAAGTGCTCCAATATCATCTATGAAACATGGATCCAACACTGTGTGGGTGGGCTGAATAGTAAATGTCATCATAGTCGTGATCCAATATCTCCTCCATCATTGTGGACCAAAACCTTTCATCCACAAATCATCATACTGCTCAATGCATGTTCCATTATACTGTTATTATTAACAACCAAAAATGCAAAGTCATGTCAGATATTTCCTCAAAAATTCAGCACATTTTTCTCTTTTTTCAAATGTAGTTATTGGCTTCTTGGAGGCTGGACTGTAACATTATAGAAAATGTGGACCTTACCTGCATACGACTTAGGTTCTCTGTACCAGCGCTGGTCACTTCACATGTTAAATAGAAAATCCATGGTACGATGAAGTTCTGTAGCCCCATTTCAAAGACAACGGTCCATAGACGCCTGGTAAAAGGTCTCCCTGGGCAGTAGTGCAGAAGCTTCTAATGCTTTTCCAAGCTCTCTATGGAGGTTATGGCTATACCTTTAGTGCTGCTTAGGATGAAATGTGTCTAGTAATGGACTGTCTGTGGAACAGAGGGTGGAGACTCTTAACCTTTTAGCTGCCAAGTTATGAATCTGAATGTTTACTCATTAAAGTGTAGATACGTTTTTGTTTTTTTTAGATCCCATCTCCTCTAGGTAAGGTCTGGACATCCGCACATGATGGAAAATGCTTTCACAACCACAAACAAGTGTTGTTTTCTGGTCTTCAGAATGGAGTTAGTGGTTGAGAGGAATAAGAACAGGGCAATGTGTAAGCAGATGTCAGATAATTATAACAGAAGATATCTTCCAGGCTTCCGGCTCATCCTGTGCAGCCAGGAGATGTTTTTTTTTTCTCTCATTTGTGTGTGGTGGGATATGCAGGTTCAGGGAACTGCTTGTTCTAAGGGTATTAGTGAATGTTGATATTAAACAGTCGTGAAAATTTGTACATTTTTTTACTACATTTTTTTAAATTGCAGTTTTTTATGCTGCGGATTTGTTAGAGTGGGGAAACCACCTGCCAGAGATGCACAGAATTTCCAGATGACCCAAGGATTGTCCATGTCAATACTCATCATCTATGGATAGGATTAGGGATGAGCGAATTTTATATTTTGAAGTTTGTGTGCGGGTTCGTGTTGTGGTATTTACTGAATTGCGTTATGGATTCCGTTACCACGGACCATAATGCAATTGCATGATGGAATGCCTTTAGAAGCATTCCGTTATTCATTCCGTCATAATAGAAGTCTATGTCCTGCATAACGGATCCGTCCCGTTTAAGTTAAGCAGGAGAAGACTCCAGCATAACGTAAACGGGACGGATTAGTTATGCAGGACATAGACTTCTATTATAACAGAATGCCTCTAAAGGCATTCCGTTATGCATTCAGTCATGGAATTGCATTATGGTCCGTGGTAAAGGAATCCATAACGCAATTCAGTAAATTCCACAACACGAACTTCAAAATATGAAATTCGCTCATCCCTAGATAGGATAATGATACCGTTGTATATATTGTCAGTACATCCATCTAAAAAATCTCTGCCTCTAAGGACAGCTTTATCCTCAAAGGTGCCATAGATGCCGGTCACAGATGATGACCCACAATTGTTGGTGGAGTGCCCTATAGATGCCTATGACATTCTAACTTATTGATGCAGCCCCATGCACCCTGACTTTCATGTAACCATTAACGGGGTTATCCCTTGAATCACTTTCATAAAGTCTGAAAGATTAGGCCTCCTGCGCGCAACTGTATCCGTTTTGCGGTCCACAAACAACGGATCCGCAAAATACAGATACCTTCCATGTGCAATCTGGATTATTCTCAGTCCCATTTATAGAAATGGCTATTCTTGTCCGTTTTGAAGACATGTTCTGTATTTTGTGGGACGGACATACGGATGCAAACAAAACACGGATTAAATCTGTGTGCTGCCCCTTTTTTTTACGGACCAATAGAAATGAATGGGTCCGTGTGCGACCTGCAAAAAATGTGTATCGGACGCGGAACTAAAATACGGTCGTGTACATAATAGATGTATTAAATAATTTTCTGTTTTTCTACTATAAAATACTCTTTCCATCACTTTTGCTTCCATGTGTCCTTGGTGGTGCTGTTCTGAACAAAATCAGTCTCCTTCCCCCTCTGGCAGCTGACAATATAGACCCTTTTTACCTCCCCTGTAGGACAGAAAACTATTCCTATTTGCCGCTCTTCAGTGGAGAGTTGATCACTATGCAGATAACTGGCTGTGAGGAGGGTGACCAAGCATGCCTGACCAGCAGCACCCTGATGTCATTAGGTGGTGCCATGCTATGTAGGTAAAGCACTGTATTAGTTTTCTTAAAGGGGTTCTACACAAAATAGCATTTGTCATGTACATGCTGCTAAAGGGGTTCAGTACCTTTATCTTACAGATGATCTATCCTTTGGATAGATCATCAGCATCTGATCGGCGGGGGTCTCACACCCGGCCATTCACTTCAATGGGGCTGAGCCGCTCCCAGGCCATGTCCATAGTCATGAGGTCACTGGCCTGTGGGCGACAGCGAGAAGGTCAGGTGTTACTGCCTTCTCAAACAACTGATCGTAGGGGTCCTGGGTCTTGGACTCACGCTGATCAGATGCTGATGATCTATCCAAAGGATAGATCATGTGTAAGATAAAGGTACTGAACTCCTTTAACAGCATGTACATGACAAATGCTATTTTATATGATTTGTACATTGAATATCATATTTAATGTTGGGACAACCCCTTTAAGGAAGTCCTGGAATTAAAGGTTTGTCATTGTGATCTGTTGGTTGACCTGTAGATTATAACTGGTTATTTGGCCAGCCCGGGTCTGTTTATTGCACACTCTCGTATAGTCTGGTCTTGTATATAGTTTTTGGGGGTGTGCTAAGCGACAAAAGTGTGGCATGCTGGACTTTAATATGCCCTATCCTTTGTTCTGCCAGCTGGAGAGATCTGACCGTTAAAGGGGTTTTGCCACTTCAGCAAATAGCATTTATTATGCAGAGAACGTTTCCATGGTTACGACCACCCTGCAGCATGGCCGTGCTTGTACACTATAGAAAAAAGTACCAGCTTTCGTGCTCTCCCACGGTCCCCAGCACTTTTTCTTATAGTGTGCAAGTACCAGCACCACTGCTGGATTACAGGGTGGTTGTAACCATGACAACGAGCAGCGTATACTGTGATGGAAAAATGAATCCAGCCAGCAAAGGAGGCAACATGAACAATCACAATACATTAGTGACTTGTATTAACTTTCTCTACATGATAAATGCCACTTGCTGAAGTGACAACCCCTTTAACTATCAGTGACAGAGCCATGTACATATGTATACACACTTAGGCCTCATGCACACGGATGTATTTTCGGTTTCCATTTTTTACGAATCAAACGCGGACCCATTCATTTCTATAGGGCCGCAAAAAAAAAAAAAAAGGTGGAAAGCACACGAATGATATATGTGTGCTGTCCGCATCCATTTATCATGTAGAGAAAGTTAATACAAGGCACCTACTAATGTTCTGTGATTGTCCGTATTGCTTCCTTTGCTGGCTGCATTTATTTTCCATCACATTACACACTGCTCGTTTCCATAGTTACAACCACCCTGCAATCCATCAGAAAAAATGTCAGCCTCTCTGGTGGCCGAGACCGTGGGAGCTCACGTAGGCTGGTGCTTTTTCCTATAGTGTACAAGCATGTGCACCGCTGCTGGATTGCAGGGTGGTCGTAACCATGGAAACTTTCTCTGCATAATAAATGCTATTTGCTGAAGTGGCAAAACCCCTTTAAGTGAGATAATTTAGAGAAGGTTACGTACAAGAAGCAGATCTTTCCATGTACAAAATTTTTTTGCAGAGTGTGAATATGCCCCAATGTATTTCACATTATTTTCTATTGATCATATGTATGTACACAATAATCCCCCCTCCAAACCATGAAATGCATAAAGCACAGCCCCTTACAGCAGCGCAAATATATTATGATAATAATATAAAAGTTATTCCAAGATAATCCCTTTAAGGCTTTTTCCCAGAATTCAATATCGATGGCCTATCCTCATCACAGGTCCTCGATATCTAATCGATTGGGGTCCATCTCCAGGAACCCCTGTAGCTTCCATTGTATAGTGGCTATGCTTGGTATTGCAACACAGGCCCATTCACATGAATGCGACGGAGCTGCAAATAGGCCACGTGACCAAAGACATGATGTCACTGGCCTTCAAACAGCTGATTGGCAGGAATTCTTGGAGTCGGATCCCCACCGATCAGATATTGATGACTTGTCCTGCGGAAGTCCTGGAAGACCCATTTACGTAAATAACCTTACATATTGCGTCCTGAGTTGTCAAGTTGCTAAACATTCTGTCATTCAATTATTTCCTAGTTATTTTGGGGAAAGACCAGCAATTCCCAGGCACCTAGATGGCCATTAGTCCTCACTCAGACAGCTGAAATATGGACGCAACAACTGGACCACCCTCAGCTGAACCTTAGATCATCACTGACCCTATGGTACTGTGGGAAGTTTGGGTGTTACGGTCAACTGAATGAGGCCTTATGAGGTAATATGTCCACTGCTCTGAATGTGACAGGATCTGTAATGGCAGTCCTAATAGTTGTTCCAAAGACTCCCCAGAAGGTGACCTACATAGGTTTTCAAGAGTTGCCAAGGTTGCCTTATGTCCTAGATCAGGCATGGCCAACCTGAGGCTCTCCAGCTGTTGTACAACT
Source organism: Bufo bufo (assembly GCF_905171765.1). Lineage (NCBI taxonomy): Eukaryota > Metazoa > Chordata > Amphibia > Anura > Bufonidae > Bufo > Bufo bufo. The sequence continues at coordinate 45,744,681 of NC_053398.1, forward strand.
CCCACCATACGCTGCTGTAGGCTGCTAGCTGTAGGCAGTCTGGGCATGCTGGGAGTTGTAGTTTTGCAACAGCTGGAAAGCCTCAGGTTGGCCATCCCTGTCCTAGATCATAGCCTCCACAATTCATCCATGAAATAGGACGTTTTGTTCAGTCTGCCGCCTCCTGATTATAAAAAGCAGGTGTCAAATCCTGATTTTTTTTTGGGCCATAATTTTCAAAATGTGGGAAATGTCTGATTTTCTGTGCTACAGATAAGGCTACTTTCACACTACCGTTCAGAGCGGGTCCGTCTGATGTCTGCATTATAGGAGCGGATCCGTCTGTGCAGACGTTTGGATCCGTTCAGAACGGATCCGTCTGCATTATAGTTTAAAAATAATTCTAAGTGTGAAAGTAGCTTGAACGGATCCGTCCAGACTTTACATTGTAAGTCAATGGGGGACGGATCCGTTTGAAGATTGAGCCATATTGTGTCAACTTCAAACGGATCCGTCCCCATTGACTTACATTGTAAGTCTGGACGGATCCGCTTGCCTCCGCACGGCCAGGCGGACACCCGAACGCTGCAAGCAGCGTTCAGGTGTCCGCTTGCTGAGCGGAGAGGAGGCTGAACGCCGCCAGACTGATGCATTCTGAGCGGATCCGCGTCCACTCAGAATGCATTAGGGCTGGACGGATCCGTTCGGGGCAGCTTGTGAGCCCCTTCAAACGGAGCTCACAAGCGGACACCCGAACGCTAGTGTGAAAGTAGCCTAACGATGAGAAGCTTCATTAGCAGCAAGGAGACATTATCCAGGCTCATAGCAAGCATCATAAACAGGCCCTCGTCCTCAGACAAAACCCAGGTGCGTTAATATATAACCACTTCATATGGCATCAAATCAAAGCCGGCGTCCTGTCATGTAACGCGTTCTACAGCGGCTCGGTAGATTACATAGCAACGCAAAGAATGAATTGGGTTGGAGAGTCAAACACATCGAATACGCTGTCTAGGCCGGAGGCCGCACGTTTTCTGTGATCTGAACTATCTATGGTCGTTTTATAGATTCTGCAATATTTCTTCGTTTCAGTGAACCTGTTTTTTCCAGACACAAGTATCATATGGCCAAATAGGGGTTAAGACTCCGGGCTATTTTCGGAGCAGGCCTTTATCCACTTGGATTTCGATCCCCTTTTATGACTCTGTCTGCGGCTGTGTTTATAAAGCTGCCATGTTCCCATTCTGTGTATTGTATTTGTACGTTTCGCTGTATAGACGGAGCTTTACATCCAGGGCACTCTTCTCAGGGACTATGTCAGAGACGACACAAATATCCGAGACCGTGGTCATACCACGCTGGGTGTATATCACAACCTGGTGAATGGTACCCCTTCCACTGATGCTGGTGGCTCAGCGCAGGCGGGAGAACAGCACATCTGCTCTGCACGTCGTGGGATAGGAGAGTATGTAAACCATAGGTGCATCATACTGCATGGTGAGCTCTAAAGAGACATCATTACAGTCTGAGGGGCACTAAGGGAGCATTCTTACTATGTTTGAGGGCACTGGGCACCTAGTGTTGAAAAATGTGCCATAGTTGGAGGTACAGTATATATATCCCCCACTTATGATGCAGTTTTGACTTGTAATGCTACATTAACAAACCAGAAGATAGAAACCCATTTTTTTTTTCTTTAAATATCAACTGTCTCCTTTCCAAACATCTATAATGTCTAATATTTAAAGGGATCATGAGAGCACTCTTCGATAGTGAAAGACAACAGTCCAAGGACGTTCATGCTCCCAGGGAACGCAGAAAGGCTGAGGTCATATTCTTGGTACTCATTGGGGTGGGGGAGTTTATCATTTCCTTCTCGCCAGAAACCTTGTGACAAAAAAGTAGCACATTTTGGCACATACCACAATTTGGCTCAAAAAGCTGCACTTTGTAACTTAAAGGGGTTCTGCACTTTCATGATCCTCTGGATAGATCAGCTTCTGATCGGCGGGGGTCCGACACGCGGGACCCCCGCCAATCAGCTGTTTCAGAAGGCAGCGGCGCTCCAGCAGCACTGCAGCCTTCTCACTGTTTACCGCCGGCCCACTGACGTCACAACTAGTATCAACTAGCGTGGGCGTGGCTAAGCTCCATTCAAGTGAACAGAGCTTAGCCACGCCCACGCTAGTTGATACTAGTTGTGACATCACTGGGCCAGCGGTCCAGTTGTAAACAGTGAGAAGGCCGCGGCGCTGCCTTCTGAAACAGCTGATCGGCGGGGGTCCCAGGTGTCGGACCCCGCCGATCAGAAGCTGATGATCTATTCAGAGGATAGATCATCAGTTAAATGAAAGTGCAGAACCCCTTTAAGGTCCAAAGAAAAGTGTTCATGTGAAACAGCTGTCACCATCTGCACTTGCTAGCACCTGCCGCTTCACTGTAATGGACTACTGATTTTTTATTTTTTATTTTTTTTTATAGCGCCAACATTCTGCAGCGCTTCACAGACAGTATCGCTCATACTGTATATTCTCTATTTCTGGAGTGTGGGAGAACACCCACATAAACACAGGGAGAACATACAAACTCCATGCAGATGATGTCCTTGGTTGTATTTGAACCTAGGACCCCAGCGCTGCAAGACTCCAGTGCTAACCACTAGACAAAAAAGGCATGGTTTATATTTCCATGTTTAACATCTGTGGAAAATCCATCTATGAAGAATCCACATTTGGTCTGCCTGTCATCCATATTATCCAAAATATACAACTATAAATGGATACCTTAAAACGTAACTTTTAATCTAACATGATAAATCCCTAGATGCATCAAACACCACTCGCTGCGCCATTGGTAACCAGGAGCTAGGGATAATAGGGAGACTAGTACCGGGTCTCTTACAACTAGTCTATCCCTACAATGGATATACCCTGAGGTGGCGGTCAGAATATCCACAATAAAATCCCACGGCTGCCCATGAGAATGGTTAACCATGTAAGGGAGAGTTCACATGACCGTCATTTTCTCATTCTTCTGATCAGTCAGAACATAAAAATAAATAACGGATCCTGTGCATCGGTTATGCACATTTAGCAGCCGTTTGAGACATTTCCATTTTTTTAGACTGAAAAAAAAATAAAAAAATTTAATAAAAAGCCGGAATTAGTACTTACCGGTAATTCATTTTCCATGAGATCACCACGACGGCCATACAAGGAGATTGCTTCCTGCCCCTACAGAGGTCAGGGGTCAAAGAAAGGTTTAAATACCCCCCTCCCACCACCAATGCTTCTAAAATACCAGAGTAAAAGGTGGTGGATACAAGTGAAAAAATAAAACAGGAGAAGATATTACTTCATATCAACCCCAAAGTAACGAAAAGGGAAGGAAATATGGGGCGTCATGGTGATCTCATGGAAAATGAATTACCGGTAAGTACTAATTCCGGCTTTCCATAGCATCACCACGACGGCCATACAAGGAGATATACCAAATATGATTTTAAGGGGGGGGGGGGGGACAACGACGACGACACACAGTCTAAAGGACTTTTTGTCCAAAAGACAGTTTTGTTTTTTAAAAGGTCCAATCTACAGGGTGGGCCATTTATATGGATACACCTTAATAAAATGGGAATGGTTGGTGATATTAACTTCCTGTTTGTGGCACATTAGTATATGTGAGGGGGGAAACTTTTCAAGATGGCTGGTGACCATGGCGGACATTTTGAAGTCGGCCATTTTGAATCCAACTTTTGTTTTTTCAATAGGAAGAGGGTCATTTGACACATCAAACTTATTGGGAATTTCACAAGAAAAACAATGGTGTGCTTGGTTTTAACATAACTTTATTCTTTCATGAGTTATTTACAAGTTTCTGACCACTTACAAAATGTGTTCAATGTGCTGCCCATTGTGTTGGATTGTCAATGCAACCCTCTTCTCCCACTCTTCACACACTGATAACAACACTGCAGGAGAAATGCTAGCACAGGCTTCCAGTATCCTTAGTTTCAGGTGCTGCACATCTCGTATCATCTGAAGGCAATCGTCTATGCTGTGAAGATACGAGATGTGCAGCACCTGAAACTACGGATACTGGAAGCCTGTGCTAGCATTTCTCCTGCAGTGTTGCTATCAGTGTGTGAAGAGTGGGAGAAGAGGGTTGCATTGACAATCCAACACAATGGGCAGCACATTGAACACATTTTATAAGTGGTCAGAAACTTGTAAATAACTCATGAAAGAATAAAGTTACGTTAAAACCAAGCACACCATTGTTTTTCTTGTGAAATTCACAATAAGTTTGATGTGTCAAATGACCCTCTTCCTATTGAAAAAACAAAAGTTGGATTCAAAATGGCCAACTTCAAAATGTCCGCCATGGTCACCACCCATCTTGAAAAGTGTCCCCACTCACATATACTAATGTGCCACAAACAGGAAGTTAATATCACCAACCATTCCCATTTTATTAAGGTGTATCCATATAAATGGCCCACCCTGTATAATGTTTGGCAAAAGTATGGATGCTGGACCAAGTGGCTGCATTACAGATCTCCTCAAGGGAGACATCTTTCTGCTTGAGAAGACAACATTGCCCTAGTAGAATAGGCTTTGATATTATCAGGGCAAGATAGATTCTGTAAGGAACAACAAGAAGCGATGGTAGCTTTGATCCATCTGGCAATGGAGGACTTGGAAACCTTCTGACCCTTGTTTCTTCCTCCAAACTGGATAAAGAGGAAGTCCGACTTCCTAAAATCTTTTGTGGTTTCTAAGTAATCAAGAACTGCCGTCTAACATCAAGCGAATGAAGGATAGATTCCCAATCATTTGACGGGTTGTTAAACAGTGAAGGTAGAGTGATCTCCTGGTCTTTATGAAACTTCGAAACCACTTTCGGTAGAAAACACGGATCTAGTTTCAGAATTATCCTGTTGTCCAGGACCTGTAGGTAGGACTCTCTAATCAATAGTGCTTGTAGCTCACGGATTCTTCTGGCTGAGGTGATGGCCACCAGGAATGCGGTCTTGAAAGATTTTTATAGTTTCAAGGAGCAGTCACTCAGAGGCTCAAATGGAGAATGTGATAGTCCCTTAAGGACAATATTTAAATCCCAGGTGGGGACATGGGACCTTAGAGTCGGACGTAACCTAGTTATTGCCTTCATTATTTGCCTTATCCACTTACGATTTGCCAATTTGGTGTCAAAAGCAACTGAGGGCTGATACCTGGACTTTGAGTGTAGATGGTCTCAACCCCATGTCAAATCCTTTTTGTAAGAAGTCCAGAATTAATTGGATATTTGGAGCCGAGGTATTTGGCGAGGGTAAACCCGACCACGAGTAGAAACGTTTCCAGATTTTCAGGTAAATTGAAAAGGTGACCTTTCTGGAGGCTTTGAGGGTGGAAATGACTGCATCCGATAATCCCTGATTCCTTAGCATCTGGGTCTCAGGATCCAGGCTGGTAGGTTGAGGCAGTCCGGGTCTGGGTGAAGAAACGGACCTTGGTGAAGGATGTCTCTCCTCTTTGGCAGGATCCAAGGATCCTCGCTGGCAAGGTTCCACAAGATTCGGAACCAGCTCATTTTTGGACAGTAGGGAGTGACTAGTATGACTGAAGCCTTGTCCTGAATGATTTTCTGTACCACCCTCGGGATTAGCGGAAGAGGAGAGAAGGTGAAATAAAGACCTCGATTCCATCTGAAAGAGAATGCATCCAGAAATTTCAGGCTGTCTCTGGGATTTAGGGAACAAAAAACTGGCAATTTTGAGTTCACCCGTGTGGCAAAGAGATCTATTGCTGGTCTGCCCCATTTGTCAGTCATAGTCAGGAAAACTTCCTCATTTAAGGACCATTCTGAATGGTCTATCTTTCTGGCTGAGGTAGTCTGCTTCCACATTTAAAAGGACCCTTTTAGGTGGACTGCAGACACTGAATGAACATTCACTTCTGCCCAGATGAATATTCTTGCAGACAAATCTAGCAGGCTGCTTGATCCCATGCCTCCCTGATTTAAATATCTTATCACTGTCGTATTGTCTGACAGGACCCTTATGTGATTGCCTTGAAGATGAGTTTTGGCTTTCTTTAGAGTTTCCCAGACTGCCATCAATTCTCGAAAATTCAACGACTGGAGACTGATCGACTTTGGCCAGACTCCTTGGTAATAAGCATCTCCGACCTTCGCTCCCAGCCGCACTGGCTTGCATCCGTGGTGATCTGGGTGTAGGGATTCTTTGACCGCGTCACACCCTTGGAGATATTGAGCCTGTTTTTCCACCAAGGAGGGAGGTTTTTATCCTTTGAGGGATGATCACTTTTTGGTCTAGGGAAGACTCCCTTCTGTCCCAGACCCTGAGGATCCACATCTGCAGGGTTCGGAAGTGGATCTGGCACCACTGAACAAATGGTATGCAGGATGTAAGGATCCCTAAGACTCATTGAATCCCTGATTGAGTAGGACATCTTGGAGATGGAGATTCTCTTTTGGATGTCCTGTACCTTGCACAGAGGCAAACAAGTTAGCTGTCTCTGGGAGTCCAGAATGACCCTCAAGAACTGGATCCTTGTTGTCGGTTTAAACTGACTTTCCTATGTTGATCACCCAACCTAATCCCTCCAGGGTCTGACGGAAGAAATTCCGATCTCTCTGCAGTAGGAGAGCAGAACTGTTTGAGATCAGAAAATCGTCTAAGTATGGGAAAACTGTCAGACCTTCCTTCCTTAGATAGGCAACTACCTCGATCATTCGTTTTGTAAAAACCCGAGGTGCTGAGGATATGCCGAAGGGGAGAGAGGTGAATTGGCCTAGATGGTCTGACCGAACCTCAGGAACCGCTGAGAGCTGGCATGTATCGGGACATGATAGTAAGCGTCGGTCAGGTCTACCGTGTACATTACTGAATTGTTCTGAAGCAGGGGAACTATTGATTTTAGGGTCTCCATCCTGAATTTGATAAGCAATGTACTTGTTCAGGAGCTTTAAGTTTATTATGCTTCGATAGGAACCCTCCTTTTTCACTAGGAAGAGGTTCGAATAGAACCCCTTTCCCTGTTCGGACGGTGGTACTTCCGCCACTACCCTTTTTGCGAGTAGTTCCCGAATGCCTATGCGAATAGGATGATTGGGGTCTGGGAGCGCAATTTTGGCGACTATGAATCTTTTTGGGGGAGGGTCTGAGAACTGTACTCTGTATCCTGACTATAATCCTCAGAGCCCATGAGTTTGAGGATATTTCCTCCCAACGGGAAAAAAACATCCTCAGTCTCCCCCCTACCCTGATGTCACCATTTCTCGTTTCCTTTTTGGGGAGGAAGAGGGAGCTTTACCTCTACCCCTTTGGGATAACTGAAACGGCCCGACTTGCCCTTACCACTGTATTGTTTATTTTGGTTGGAAGGGGCACGAAAGGGATACTGCCTGCTATAAACTTTTTCCTCCGGGAACTCCTTTTTATCAGAGGCTTTTTCTAAAATTTTATTTAATTCTGGGCCGAAGATATACTCCCCAGAAAAAGGAATGGCACAGTCTGGATTTTGACACCTTGTCAAACTTAACCCACAAGGCATGGCAGGCTGCATTAGACAGACCCGCATCCCTTGCTGCAAAGCGTACCGACTCAGCGGAGACGTCCGCTAAGAAGGCAGTAGCAGATTTTAACAGGGAAATAGCACCCAAAATCTCCACCGTTGGGGAATCGCTGGAAGCCGTATTCTCTAACTCAGAGCCAGATGTACATAGATCTGGCAACTGATGTGGCCGCTATGTTTGACTTAAGTGTGAACATGGCCGCCTCCCATGACCTTCTCAATAGACCGTCTGCCTTCCTATCCATCGGGTCTTTGAGCTGTGAGGCATCTTCAAATGGTAGATTGGTCTGGACTTTATTGACCCTAGCTACTTGGGCGTCAATTTTAGGAATAGTGTTGAAGGTCTTAGCCTCTTCCTGATCAAAAAAGCAGATTTTGGAAGGATTTGGCAACTCCTAGCCGTTTCTCCGGATCCGCCCATTCATCCAAAATCATCCCCTTGATGTTTTCATTAATAGGGAAGACTTTGGATTTCTTCACCCTGAGACCTCCGAACATCTTGTCTTGTACTGACGGAGTAGAATGCACCTCCTCCACCCCCATAGTAGCCCTAACGGCCTTTAAAAGCTCAGGCATATCTTAAGAGAAATAATTTTCTTCTGCTCTCTGAAAATTCTTGCTCAGAGAGTTTATCTTCATCCTCACCATAATCTTCAGAATCAGATGAAACCTAATCGCCTGATTTGTTACGTTTGGAGGGGGGCTCCGTAAAAGCGGGTTTCTTTGTAGTGCAGAAATGGCCGCAAAGGAGGACTTCATGTCTTCCTGCATCATAGATCTAATTTTGTCCATGAGGGACGGCTGTTCCTCACGGACAATTTTAGCAATGCAGTCCCCGCACAATTTCTTAGGATGGTCATCAGGTAAAGGCTTAAAGCATGAAATACACTGAGGATCTCTTGGGCTTTCTCAGCGGATCTTTAGCAGTCTGGAACAGCCAGAAAAGCCCATTAGAACCAGGGAAAAGATCCACAATAGTGTGCCCAGGTGAGAGAAGAAACAAAACTCTCCCCTAAGGGGAACTTACGGACAGCAGGGTAGAGGCCTCTGTGCGCAGACATCCTGGAAGGGTACTCTATATTATCCATTAAAATAATTTGTAATTTTTATTAAATGACATAAAGGACGTGTACATTAAACATACAAACATAAAATGCAGAGACCATACAGAGTGCCATAAAACCTATCCTCATGAACATCACTATTAGCTGCTATTTCTGAATATCTAGCTGTATGAGAGCTGTGTGAAAACGCCCAGGTCAGCATATAAATATATCAGCTGGCTCCGGATGTGCTCACAGCAATCTGAGCTAAGATAAGTCAGCATAAATATATACCAGGTATGGATGATATTTCAGAGCGCGTCATGGATTGCGGGTGGGAGGACTTTCGCAGTCCCGGCAGGCAAAGATCCCAGTGATGTCAGACGCATTCTGCCCTCACTTGGATCACGCAGACGGGAGGGCGGAAGTCCTATTCCAATTCTCATCTAGCCATCGCATGACGCGCCACATTAGAAATCAACGGCAGTGGAATCACATGACACATATGGGCCCAGCCATTGGTCAATAACCGTATTTAAAGATCTCACCATTCATTGGAAAACCAGCCCCTCCTGATGAAGCAATAAAGCGAAACGTGCGTCGAGGAGCACGCCAAACAGAACCTCTCCAGACTGACACACCACTTTATACAGGGTAAGAACTGGGAAGCTTTGACTGACCTGCTGATATAGATATAAAGTGCATCTGCAGGTGCTACCATAAGTTATTCATGTCGGCCGCAGCATCTTAATATCATCCATACCTGGTATATATTTATGCCGACTTATCTTAGCTCAGATTGCTGTGAGCACATCCGGAGCCAGCTGATATATTTATATGCTGACCTGGGCGTTTTCACACAGCTCTCATACAGCTAGATATTCAGAAATAGCAGCTAATAGTGATGTTCATGAGGATAGGTTTTATGGCACTCTGTATGGTCTCTGCATTTTATGTTTGTATGTTTAATGTACACGTCCTTTATGTCATTTAATAAAAATTACAAATTATTTTAATGGATAATATAGAGTACCGTCTCTCCTTTAAGTTGATATATATCTATAATGGTACATCCCTGTTGATAATAGGCTGTGTTAATCTAGTTGAATTATCCTGGAAGGGTAGCAGAGAGTTATCACTCACCACAGGACTCTGCAGCAGGGGGATCCATTTGAATTTTTTGACCAGATCCCGCCATCAGAAGGCAGTCAGCGTCACATCTGGTGACATCACAGCTGGCCAGAAGTGACAAATTTGTATAGCGCTGAGCACACAACCCGGCTGTGGTTTCAGGGAAACCGGCGGGCGTCTGCGCTCCAGGAGCAGGCCCCAGATCAACTGGAGGAGAGTCTCTTCCCCTGCCCCCCTGCCCAGCGTTAGTACAAGACCGCAGGCTGGCAGGGGGGTCCCGCTGAAGCAGGTACGCGACTCCACATCATGCAGAACCTTCATCTCTACGGCGGCTGCACATGGAGACCTTTCTCTGCCCCTGTCCTCTGTAGGGACAGGAAACACTGGTGCTTGGTGGTGAGGGGGTATTTAACCACCTCAGCCCCCAGTGCTTAAACACCCTGAAAGACCAGGCCACTTTTTACACTTCTGACCTACACTACTTTCACCGTTTATTGCTCGGTCATGCAACTTACCACCCAAATAAATTTTACCTCCTTTTCTTCTCACTAATAGAGCTTTCATTTGGTGGTATTTCATTGCTGCTGACATTTTTACTTTTTTTGTTATTAATCGAAATTTAACGATTTTTTTGCAAAAAAATGACATTTTTCACTTTCAGTTGTAAAATTTTGCAAAAAAAACGAGATCCATATATAAATTTTGCTCTAAATTTATTGTTCTACATGTCTTTGATAAAAAAAAAATGTTTGGGTAAAAAAAAAATGGTTTGGGTAAAAGTTATAGCGTTTACAAACTATGGTACAAAAATGTGAATTTCCGCTTTTTGAAGCAGCTCTGACTTTCTGAGCACCTGTCATGTTTCCTGAGGTTCTACAATGCCCAGACAGTACAAACACCCCACAAATGACCCCATTTCGGAAAGTACACACCCTAAGGTATTCGCTGATGGGCATAGTGAGTTCATAGAACTTTTTATTTTTTGTCACAAGTTAGCGGAAAATGATGATTTTTTTTTTTTTCTTACAAAGTCTCATATTCCACTAACTTGTGACAAAAAATAAAAAGTTCTATGAACTCACTATGCCCATCACGAAATACCTTGGGGTCTCTTCTTTCCAAAATGGGGTCACTTGTGGGGTAGTTATACTGCCCTGGCATTCTAGGGGCCCAAATGTGTGGTAAGGAGTTTGAAATCAAATTCTGTAAAAAATGACCAGTGAAATCCGAAAGGTGCTCTTTGGAATATGGGCCCCTTTGCCCACCTAGGCTGCAAAAAAGTGTCACACATCTGGTATCTCCGTACTCAGGAGAAGTTGGGGAATGTGTTTTGGGGTGTCATTTTACATATACCCATGCTGGGTGAGATAAATATCTTGGTCAAATGCCAACTTTGTATAAAAAAAGGGAAAAGTTGTCTTTTGCCAAGATATTTCTCTCACCCAGCATGGGTATATGTAAAATGACACCCCAAAACACATTCCCCAACTTCTCCTGAGTACGGAGATACCAGATGTGTGACACTTTTTTGCAGCCTAGGTGGGCAAAGGGGCCCATATTCCAGGGAGACGCCTGTATGCGTTTTGCGGATCCGATCCATCTATCAGTGGATCCGTAAAAATCATGCGGACATCTGAATGGAGCTTTACAGGGGGTTGATCAATGACAGGGGGGTAATCAATGACAGGGGGGTGATCAGGGAGTCTATATGGGGTGATCAGGGGTGATCAAGGGTGAATAAGGGGTTAATAAGTGACGGGGGGGGGGGGGTGTAGTGTAGTGTGGTGCTTGGTGCAACATATTTACTGAGCTACCTGTGTCCTCTGGTGGTCGATCCAAACAAAGGGGACCACCAGAGGACCAGGTAGCAGGTATATTAGACGCTGTTATCAAAACAGCGTCTAATATACCTGTTAGGGGTTAAAAAAAAACACATCTCCAGCCTGCCAGCGAACGATCGCCGCTGGCAGGCTGGAGATCAACTCTCTTACCTTCCGTTCCTGTGTGCGCGCGTTCACAGGAAATCTCGCGTCTCGCGAGATGACGCACGGATGCGTCCAGGAGGAATGAATCAACCACCTTCCGGACGCATCCGTGCGTTAGGCGGTCGGGAGGTGGTTAAACCTCTCTGCTTCCTGCCCCTACAGGGGTCAGGGGTCAATCTCCTTGTATGGCCGTCGTGGTGATGCTATGGAAAAACTGCATGCAGGACTCAGCAATGCAGGCACATGAACATGGGAAAACACAGATGCCTTCAGCTGCCAAATGCACAGGCCAACCAGTTTCATAGGTACAAAACTGCTGACAGATGCCCTTTAAGCCTGGTTACATGGTGCACAATGGGAATGCAACTAAAATCTCCAACAGTCTTAAGTTTCTGCAGTAGCTGCAAGATCAAATATGGATTTTCCTTTCTCATAGGGATTAACTAAAACTTCAGGCAAAGCAGATTTCCTTACACCTCATGCAGGGCCTGGGGGTATTTGCATGACAGAACCCAAACAAGAACTCCTGCGTCCAGCTGGCCATGCAGTGGGCATGACTATGGCATTTATTAATGTGTTTTCATCTGATTTTTGCATAAATAGTCCAAGTTGGGGACACATAAAATTACAATGTTTTACATCTGTTTTCGCACCCAAGAAGAAATGGTCAAGAAAAGTAGGTGCAATTAAGTTAAAACCACCCACAAATTAGTTGCAAATATGCAGCTTCTCATAGCAATGCACCAGATTTATTAAGAGGTCTAGCCCATTTAACAAGTTAGGTGCATTTCTCACCAACTACCCTCTAATCAGGCATTAAAGGGTAACGGTCATGTTTTAATAAAAAACAAAAAACGGAATTAGACTTACCGGTAATTCAGTTTCCATGAAATCACCATGACGGCCACAAGGAGATTGACCCATGACCTCTGTGGGGGCAGGAAACAGAGAAGAGGTTAAATTGCCCCCTCCCACCACCACACCTCAGTGTTCCAAAGATATCAAGTGCCAGAAGTGTCTTAGTATTTCCCAGTATTACATCATACCAGAAAATACCGGTGAAAAGAACTTAAAAGAAAGGGAGGGAATATATGGGCCGTCGGTGATTTCATGGAAACTGAATTACCGGTAAGTCTAATTCCGGTTTTCCCATATCATCACCATGACTGCCACAAGGAGAGTTATAAAATTATTTTTTTAAGGGTGGGGGCAACCGCTTGGAGAACCTTCCGACCAAAGGAGAGGCCAGAGGTTCCAGATAAATCCAAACGGTAATGTTTCACAAATGTGTGAATACTAGACCAGGAGGCGGCCCTGCATATATCATCCAGGGAGGCCCCTGCTCTTTCAGCAAAAGTAGTGGAGACAGCTCTGGTAGAGTGAGCTCTAATATTGGAAGGAGGATCCAGATTCTGATTCTTATAGCAAAGGGTAATAGTGTCTTTAATCCATCTTGCAATGGAGGATTTTGAGACCTTGGATCCTTTATTCTTTCCAGCAAATTGGACAAGCAGGCTGTCAGACTTCCTGAAGTCCCTAGTGGCTTCTAAGTATCTAAGGACTGTACGCCTAACATCAAGGAAATGAAATTTCTCTTCCTCCTGATCCTTGGGATTGTTGAAAAAGGATGGGAGGATCTCTTGGCCTCTGTTGCGGTCTGAGGCTACCTTTGGCAGGAAACCTGGGTCTAGTTTAAGCACAATCTTATCCTCAGTGATGGTAAGGTATGGTTCCCTAATGGAGAGCTTGAATTTCTCCCAGTCTCTTGGCAGAGGTAATTGCTATAAGGAAAGCAGTTTTGAAGGAAAGCAATTTAATTGAACAACTCTCCAATGGCTCAAATGGGGAACACATAAGGTTGTTGAGAACTAAATTTAAGTCCCAGGTTGGGCTGCGGGATCTTAGCGTGGGTCTAAGTCTGCGGGCAGCTCGTATGAATCGTTTGACCCATCTATGGTCTGCCAGGTCGGCGTCAAAGAAAGCGCTTAATGCCGAAATCTGAACTTTTAAAGGTGGATGGAGAGAGGCCCATGTCCAGACCTTTCTGTAGAAATTCCAGAATTTTCTGGCTATTAGGCCCTACAAAATTTGGATTCTCTTCGCCCGACCATGAACAGAACCTTTTCCAGATCTTCAAGTATATTGCGGAAGTTACTTTTTTCCTGGAACATCTCAGGGTGGCTATAACTTTGTCTGACAGGCCCTGAGACCTTAAGAGGGAGACCTCAGGATCCAAGCCGTGAGCTTCAGGAACTCCGGATGAGGATGCAGCAAAGGACCCTGGTATACGATGTCCCCTCCGAGTGGGAGTCTCACTGGTTCGTCTATTGCTAGTTTCAATAGAGGAGCGAACCAACTTCTCTTCGGCCAGAACGGGGCGATCAATATTACTGTGGTTCTCCTCTTCTGAATGACCCTCGGGATGAGAGGCAACGAAGGGAATGCGTACCCTAGATCCCAGCACCATTTTAGGGAGAAGGCATCTATCCTCCAGGGATGATCTCCTGCATTTAGGGAGCAGAATGTTTGTACTTTCGTATTTCTCCTTGATGCGAACAGGTCTATTGTAGGAAGCCCCCATCTCTGGGTTAGCATATTGAAGACCTCTGGATTCAGTGACCACTCTGTATGATCTACCACTTGTCTGCTCAAAAAGTCCGCTTCTAGATTCTGGGACCCCTTCAGGTGCATTGCTGAGATGGATTTTAGTTCTTTCTCTGCAAAGAAGAAAATTTCCTCTGAGATACTCTGGATTTTCCTTGATCGAGTACCTCCCTGGTGTTTCAAGTAGGAGACCACGGTCACATTGTCCGATAGGACTTTCACATGCTGATTTCTTATCAACTGTCTGGCGGAGAGTAGAGCTTCTCTTACCGCATACAGCTCCCTGAAATTTGAGGATTGGGCAGATATCAGATGCTTCCACGTCCCCTGGAAATAGGCTTTGTCGATTTTCGCTCCCCAACCGGATTGGCTGGCATCCGTGAAGATGGTAATTGAGGGTGATTTGATCCATGGGACTCCCTGGGAAAGATTTTTCTCCATCCACCATGAGAGAGAGCTCTTTACTGATCCTGGAATTGGAAGTTTGGAGTCCAGAGAGCCCTTCTTGTTCCAGTGGGACAATAGCCAGTTCTGTATCACTCGGCAGTGAGCCTGTGCCCACTCGACAGAAGGTATACAGGAGGTTAGGAGGCCGAGTAGGCTCATTGCTTCCCTCACTGAACATCCTTTCCGGCGTTGGAAGTGCCTCACCTTGTTCATCAGGGACTGGACCTTGCTCTGTGGAAGGAAGGTTGACTGAGTTACGGAGTCTAGAGTAACTCCCAGGAACCTCACCTTCTCGGATGGAACCAACATTGACTTGGATTCGTTCACTATCCATCCTAGTTGAGACAGGCGGGACAGAAATATTTCCAAGTCCGATAGCAGGAGTTCTTTTGAGTCTGCTATAATTAGAAAGTCGTCCAGATATGGCACTATATTTAACCCTTCCTGTCTGAGTGGGGCTATCATCTCTATCACTAATTTGGTGAAAAGCCTTGGAGCGGCTGAAATCCCGAAGGGTAGTGCTATAAATTGGAAATGACGAATCCGATTGGAAGGATCTAGGATAGCAAATCTTAGAAACCTCTGGTGATCTGGGTGAATGGGAACGTGCAGATAGGCGTCCTTCAGGTCGACCGAGCACATAAATGCCCCTAGCTTTATCAATGGTACTATGGATCTGAGAGACTCCATCTTGAACTTCCTGTAAAGAATAAACTTGTTCAGTTGTTTCAAGTTTATGATGGTCCGGAAGTCTCCTTCCTTTTTCCTTACTAAGAATAGGGTTGAATAGTACCCTTGACCTCTTTGAGACGCAGGAACTGGGATTACTGCACCCTTCTTCACCAAGTCCTGGACTCCTTGAAAAATATTTAGGTTGGAGAATCTGGTAGGCATCTTTGTGACGACGAATCTTGGAGGGGGGAGAGAGGTGAACTCGATCCTGTAACCTTGCCGAATGATATCCAAGGCCCAGGGATTTCTTGATGTTAGAGACCATGGACCCAGGAAATCCTTCAGTCTCCCCCCTACAATGGCGTCATTGTTTGTCCTCGAATTTGGATTGGGGCTTGAGAAGGAAGCCTCTCCCTCTACCCCCTTTGGGATAAGACCAGCGGCCTGACTTGCCTTTCCCTCTAACAGACTTGTTTTTTCCACCGTAAGACCGAAAGGACTGGTTCTTTCTAAAGGACCTTTCCTCAGGGAATCCCTTCTTGTCGGTCGCTTTCTCAAGAATTTCGTCTAGGACCGGCCCGAATACATATTCTCCTGAAAAGGGGATAGATATTAACTTCTGTTTAGAAACTCTATCGCCCGACCAAGACTTCATCCACAAAGCCCGACGAGCTGCATTGGAAAGCCCTGCCTCCTTAGCGCAGAATCTAATAGACTCAGCCAATGCATCTGCCAGGAACCCCGTAGCTGATTTAAGTAGCGGGATGGACTGCAAGATTTCTTCCCTGGAGGTTTTACTGTTTAGGTGGTTCTCAAGCTCTCCTAACCATAAGTACATAGACCTGGCGACAGACGTTGCTGCGATGTTGGTCTTGATGTTAAACATGGAGGCCTCCCAGGCTTTCCTTAAAAGGGCATCTGCCTTCCGCTCCATAGCATCTTTCAATTGGGCGGCATCCTCAAACGGCAGGGCAGTTTTTTTATTAACCTTCGCCACCTGCACATCTATTTTAGGGGTCTCGAACAACTTAGACTGAGAGGGGTCGAACAACAGTCGATTTTAAAATTCTTTGGAAATCCCCAAACGTTTTTCTGGTTCTGACCATTCCTCCAGAATCATTTGTCTAATGTGTTCGTTTATGGGGAAGACCCTGGATTTTTTCACCTTGAGTCCCCCGAACATTTCGTCCTGAATGGATAAGGACCTAGGGGTTTCCTCAATCCCCATTGTTGTTCTGACTGCCTTTAATAAGTCACTCATCTCTTCAGAGGAAAAATAAAATTTCTTATTATTTTCGTATATTTCTCCTTCAGAGAGAGAGAGATCATCCTCCCACTGCATGGAAGTGGAGGCTTTATCGTCGGCATCCTCGGATCCAGAGGTAATGATCCTAGAACGCGGAAACTTGCGAGAGGGCTCGTCCTGGGGATCAGACTGAGCAACTCTAGCGGCCCTAATTTCTTCCTGAACCACAGATCTGATATTCTCCATAAGGGACGACTGTTCCTGCTGGACCACATCAGAAATACATGCTTTACACAGCTTCTTTCCATATCCCTCAGGCAGTCTTAGCACAAGAGATGCAGCGAGGAGGTTTATTAAACTTTTTTTGCGCCTCTTTAGCCTGAAATAGATATGGAATAGAGGCATCAGAAATAGGCCTAGTAAAAATACAGTGCTATAAGAAAAGCGGACCCCCAGAGGGATACTTACAGGAGGCAGAGAGGGGGCATCAAGCTCCATAACAGTTTGTATCTCAGGACCTGACATTCTCAAGCAAAGCAATTGCGGTACTCAGACCTCAGATCAGCGTTCCCATGGCCGTCCCGCCTTTTATTCAAACTGCTCAGCCTCCTGCGCTTTACTTCCGGGTTGCGTCACATGACCGAACCCGGAAGTGACGTCACTGACGTCGGCGTGCGCACACGCCGGCCGCACCAGCCCGACCCACAGGGGAGGAGGAGGAGATTGCAGCCCGGGAGCAGGCTCCAGACCAGCCGGAGCGAGACCTCCCGATATCCACCAGCCCAGCATAAGCACGCGGCCGCCGGCGGACTGGGGGAGCTCCGATGAGCTTCAGGTAACCAGGAGACCGTCCTCGGACCCTCCTGGAGACAAAGAAAAATAAAAAAGGAGACTATTTCCTATCTTCATCTCCCTGCCGTCCGCAGGGAGACTCTTCTCTGACCCTGGCCACAGTGGGGACAGGAACACTGAGGTGTGGTGGTGGGAGGGGGCAATTTAACCTCCTCTGTTTCCTGCCCCCACAGAGGTCATGGGTCAATCTCCTTGTGGCAGTCATGGTGATATGGGAAAAATCTATTTTAGCATATGTTACTGCTGCAGCAGCATTATGCATAAAGCAATCTTTCGTTTTTTGACATACCATTTTCTTCCTCGAGTTTTTTCCTTCGTTACGGCTGTTTAAACATTTACAATGAGGAAGATGGCTCCTCTGCCAGTTCTGAGGCCAAAACTGCTTTCCCTCACTTCCCATACACACTTGCTGTAGCCAGCAGCTCCCTGCCAGCCAATCAGATTGGATTACTGAGACACGCCTCCTCACCCTGAAGAATAATGCAGGCATGCAGTGTGGAGGACTGACCCTCTCTCTTCTGTATACTAAAAGGAAGACCGACGAGCCCTAGCAACAGTCTTTTAAGGGAGCAGTGGAAAAGGACAGGACATTAATGAAAGCTATTACAAGGTAACTACAGATAGTTTGACAATCATTGACAGACTAACTCATGTATACAGGCCTAGCTCTAATAAACCAGCAAATAAATAAAAATATGACAGCTACCCTTTAAGGTTTGCCCAGAGAGTCCATTTCACATTTCATCAGAAAACACCCTTCCACTAGTGAAAGCAGAATACAGTGAGTCCATTCACTCATCTGCCCAGAGTCCCCTCATTGTGAAGGCCATTTCCCAGCAAAACCCAATTGCTCTGTGGCTGTCCCGCCTAATGGTTTTCAGGCTGAAGAATAACCTCAGTCTCTGGCTCTAATTGGAGGACAGACATGTCTGGATTAAAGGTGTATTTCAATTTAAGCAAAAAAATTATAAAATATAATACTCTGTATAATAATTAAACGATGTGCCAATACACTTCAGTAACAATGGAGATCTCTGCTGTCACTCAATAGCAACCTTTGCTGTTTACTCCCAGGGACCTAAATTTGCCCTGGTTGTGTGACCGACCTGGATGCAGGACTGATCACAGTACAGTTATCAGCATGCTGTCTGAAGGCTTTTTTTGCACAGGCCAAGGATTAGGGGGAAGCTATATAGGATGAGCACTTGAATGAATGTACCTGGCAATTGCCACGTGTAAATGTGCCACTGACCACCCGATGAACTAGCAAACTTGGTACATAGTCCTCTTTTGCTTGCAGCATTGTCTTGTTAATCTGTAGGGGGACAAGTGATTGCACCAGGGATCCAAAAGTCCCATTCAGTAGAGCTGATTGCTGCATGGTAGCCATCACCTCTGCTCATGGTCAGGCAATTACTGGGAACATTCATTTTGTTCCCAATTACCGGGGCATTGGCCCATTTAAAAAATGCCTTTATATGTCCATGACCAGGACAGATTTGTATTTGCTACAAATCAAGCTTGAAGGGTAGCATTAAGTGACAGCAAGCAGAGCTCTTGGTCTATTGGAAAATTACTTCACTTGCTCCACAGAATAATATTTATAGAGGACTTCTCATTTACTAAGTGCAGAAACGTTTGATGCAATTAAATACGAGTGAAGACTTGGGATAAGTAATGGGTTTAATCAGTGCATTAGAAGAATCTTGTACAAAACTGAAAATGTAAAATGGTAATGTTACAATGCTCATAAAAACAGGAGGAGGATTGCTGGGGCCGATTATAGGAGGAATGATCTCGACATCACAGGCTGGATAAAAGGAACCATTATCATTTCTTGAGGCGCTCCTGTGGGCAGAAAAAAAAATAAATAAATGAAGTCATATGCAGCAATATCCATACACATTCATACACCAGCAAGTCATAGCATGGAGGAACATAAAGGTTCAAAGCAAAGTCCAGTGACCTCCAAAGGGTTATTCAAGATAAAGTCTAAAGCCAGACTTAAACAGGTTGTTAGGTTCCCATATACCGTTGGGGCAGGCGTTTAGCTGCAGTGGTCTGTGTGTATATGGGGGCGGGGGGGGGGGGGGGGTTTGAGAATAGGGAGTATAACCTATTTTAACAGGTTTCCTGCCATTTGCAAAAAAAATACTGACACCGCCTTTAAAGGCCATGGACACCTCCAGGGCAATGTTTTATGATTGCATTTTCATCATTTTGGGCTACAGTTGATCTTTATTAAAAATGTTGAACTGTTTTTTTGAGATACACGAGTTAAAAACCAGTCTGTTTGCAGAGCATCCCGTCTCAGTCCCATCTGCTAATGGGAAGCCTTCTCTGATCTCCTGACCTCACTCATAGCTCTTACCAAAGTGATGAATACAGCTTAGGGCGATCAGCCAAGCGACTGTCAGGAGGGAAGTGTTCCTTCCCAGCAATTGCCCGCTCTCTAGGAGGAGGAAACCGCTGCTATTACATTCAGCGATCATCTCCACAGTATGGGGAGGAGTGGTCACTAATGCCATCGCTCGTCCCCATACAGAATCATCGTTTGCCGGCAGCAGATCCTGATTAGACAGCACAATAGGTTGCCGGTAAACTGACTTAAGGCTGCTTAAAAATTTTGACTGCCCGATGAACAAGTGTTTTCTCAAGTAATTGGTGGCAGTATTACACTGACAGATCATTGCTTACGAGCATTCATCGTTGATGATCTGGCCATCCGTTGACCAGTGTAATACAGCCCTTACAGGGGTTGTCCAAGAGTATAAAATTCCCCCTATATGCCCGGGACCCCCACACTGAATATAGTTACCCCGCGTGTGGATGAAAACAATTATTTTTTTTTGGGGGGGGGGGGGGGGGCATCTCTGGTGCCGCTAGGGAGGCTCGTCCCCGTCTGCCATTGGCTGGCTCTCCCCAACACCGGATGTTTTCATCAGCACACAGGGAGAAGCCGCAGGGACCAGTATATTCAGTGTGGGGGGCCTGGGCATATGGGGGAATTTTATACTTTCGGTAAACACCTTTAAATTAGTTTTGTGAGGTCAAGTGCTTAGAGATGAGGCTTTATGTGAGGCATTAGCTGACGGGACTAAGTGATAATGGGGTTAAAAAGTCTGTTTGCAGAGTATCTTAAAAACTTGAGCATTTCTATTAAAGACCAATTGAAAATTATTTTGTCCAAATGTGGAAAATGCAATAAAAAATTGCCCTGAATGTGTCCACAGCCTTTAAAGCCTATTTATACCACCACCCTGGCACCTGCACATTTCTGACATCAATGAGCAACAGATCAGGTACATTCACACAAGGCAGATCTGTTGCAGAAATTTCTGCGACTGCAAATAAGTGTCATGAACCTGAGTGGGGCTGTTTACGCCTCTTTTCTCCATGCCCCATTTAGATGTATGGGCCAGATGCAGGGAATTCAGCAACACTGCTGCCTTAGACTATAACCATATGCTCCTTAATGACATTACCTTTAACATGTCTTCTAGCTTGATTGCATCGGCAGCAAACTTCCTGATCCCGTCAGATAGTTTCTCCACTGCCATCTGGTCTTCATTGTGTTCCCAGCGGAAAGTTTTCTCATCCATGTGGACCTTCTCTAGATCGCTGGCCTGGGCTGTGTGACGATACATTAGCAAATCACTGAAGAGAACTTTGTCATTTCTACCGTCCTCCCTTTTAGGCTAAATGCACACGATCAGGATTGCGTGTGGAAAATCCGCACCGTAGGTCATGTACATTGTATTCTACGTGAATTTGAAATTCTTAAAGCACACGATGTGGATTTTAAAATTCGCAGCATGTCTATTTTTATTTTTCCTGACCGGATTTTCTTCATTCACTTAGTAAAATCCACATGTGGAAAATCCACAATTCACACCAAACCCGCACCAGTTGATGCGGATTGACCGCACAGATTCGCCTGTGAACACCTGCGGATTTCAGTGCCGATTCTCTGCACATGAATCCTGAACGTGTGCAGGGAGCCTTGCACTACATTTCACGTCGCTATCATTTTACATATTGATCACTTGATACATGCAGAACAGTTTTGGGTGCCTTTGTTTTTTGCATTTTGTGCACCTACATTTCTAGAACTATTTGGGGGTCATTAAGGCCATCATAGTTTAGCAGTCTTTGTACATTTCGCGTCTGCGTTGCTGCAGGAAGATGCGCTTCGTTTAGGACGTTGCATGCACCTAGACATAAATTAGGTGCATCTTTGGTAGTCCTTGCACCTGCTGGAAAATCTACACTGGCCCCTGAATGGCATAGTTTAAGAAACCTTTACACCTTTTTCCTGGTGTAAAATTGTCCTGGCTCCCTTCACACTCCTTTGTGTCGAATGTGGTATAAAAACAAGTGGCACGGGCAGTTAAAAAGTCGCAAAAAGGGACATTGGACAATTTTAAACCACAAAAGCATAAACCGGTTGGTAAATGACCCTTATTTAAAAAGACAGTGCACAAATCAAACTTCCAGTCTGGGCAACATCCGGGAGGTAAATGACCACATGATGGCACTGCCACAGCACATTGGACCATTTTCTAGACCTATACAGGTTGCCATCTCCAAGTGAAACTGCTGCTGTCCAAAACCAGGATTGTCAACCATCCAAAAATTTCTAGACCGTCCATAAAAATAGAAAACTTTTTCCTCTGAAAAAATAGGTCTGATTTTTTTAGGCTGGTTGCATTTTACTATAGTACGGTATTTTGGCGCTAATTTTACAGCTCACGGTAAATGCTGGTAATGGGTCCTTACAAGTCTATAGCTCTATACCGATATTAATTATCTTCCATTTTGGTTTTTTAACCTCCTATGTTGGCTTTTCATTATTTTGGGATAAATTGTATAGAAAAGATAATCTGGTTTGCAACCCTGTCTGAAACAGTTAAAAACCAAAGCTAAGGCTACACCACAATCAGCCACTTTAGCCAAGCAATGGCAAATCCCAGACTCCCTTTTGTGCCCACTTTTCACCTTAATTTCTAGATCTAGTGACCGGCCAAGGTGGATTACTTTGAAATCTATTGCATAGTGACCATTTTATGAAGAGCAAAGTCAGATTACAGCTTTATTTAAAAAGAGTAGAAGGCAGATTTAGGCAGACCCTAACAGTGCAATTATACCGAGAGGTCTGGGGTCAGAGGGGCTCAAATCCATATAGTCCTGCTCTGGTGTCTGTACAGATCATACAAACTAAAGTCTACTACAGCAACACCATTTTGTGCAAGTCACTGCCTGCAAGTGTTTGTCCATCTGCTCTGCAAACAACTGGCAGGAGGTGCAACGTGACTCATATACTCAGTCTGAATGTACAATTAAAGGGGTCCTCTCACTACAGCAAATGGCATTCATCATGTAGAGAACGTTGATACAAGGCACTTACTAATGTATTGCGATTGTCCAGATTGCTTCTTTTCCATCACATTATACATGGTTCACACCCAGGGGTTACGAGACCACCCTGAAATCCAACATTGGTGGCTGCGTGTTCACACAATCGGAAAAGGTGCTGGCCTCTGGTAGCCAGGACCATGGGAGTGCACCTTGGCCAGTGCCTTCTCCTATAGTGTGCAAGCACGGCCACCACTGATTGCAGGGAGGCCGTAACCCCTCGATATGAACAGTGTATAATGAGATGGAAAAATAAAATCAAGCCCGCAAAGCAATATGGATAACACATTAATGTATTAACTGTCTACATGATCAATGCCATTTGCTGAAGTGAGACAGCCCCTTTAAAGGGAACCTGTCACCAGGATTGTGTATAGAGCTGAGGACATGGGTTGCTAGATGGCCGCTAGCACATCCGCAATACCCAGTCCCCATAACTCTGTGTGCTTTTATGGTGTTAAAAAAACATTTTGATCCATATGCAAATGAACCTGATATGAGTCCTGTGTCCGGAGAGGAGTCCAATTTTCTGAGCCCAGCACCGCCCCGCGTCCTCCGAATCTCCTCCTTGCTGGCTGACGTCACAGAGCTGGAGCGCCGAAATCTCACGATGCGCGAGCTAGCGCATGCTTAGTTCGTTCCCTGTGCTGATGCCAGCACAGGGAATGAACATGATGCAGACACTGCGCATCGCAAGATTTCGGCGCTCCAGCTCTGTGATGTCAGCCAGCAAGGAGGATATTCGGAGGACGCGGGGCGGTGCTGGGCTCAGAAAATTGGACTCCTCTCCGGACACAGGACTCATATCAGGTTCATTTGCATATGGATCAAAACTGTTTTTTAACACCATACAAGCACAGAGTTATGGGGACTGGGTATTGCGGATGTGCTAGCGGCCATCTAGCAACCCATGTCCTCAGCTCTATACACAATCCTGGTGACAGGTTCCCTTTAAGGATCTTTCAGTGGCATTTAAAGGGGTTGTCTCACCAAGCCATTTGCAGTCAGTCAGTATAGTGTGCATTTTCAGGCTTGATGTGAGCGTTTTCATCAGTGTATTTCACCTAATGAGCAGCCATCCATCTAATGCCCTTCCTCTGTACGTGCTCGTTCCCAACAAGAAATCCTTTTCAGACTGTATACTTAGGGAGTGTTAGTGTCCCTGCCACAGATTGTGACAAGCCATGACAATCTGTTCCCTCCACTCAAGTTTACTGTACTATTTTCTATAGAGCTGACAGAAATAGAGTGCACCGCTCAGCAATGTTCAGCACTCCCATATGAATGAATGGAGGGCAGCCACATATGCACGGCTCTCCCTACTTCATTTCACTTGCTATGCGGCCAGGAGCTAGGGCGCATCTCCAGGTAGAAATGCGTGCTCGCAACAGCTCGGCCGAAGGTATAAGCAGCATTAAAGATGGGGCACCACACCTGCGGGCACCGCAGTTAGAGTGGTGGCCGGATCTCCAGGCAACGAGAAGAGATAGGGAGGGGTCAGGATTTTCAAAATAACTGGATAGAGAAACAAAATCATCTTTGCAAATACCTTGTTTAGTAGAAGATGTTAATATGATTTATTGATTTACCATTGATTTTTGTGATGAGACAACCCCTTTAAGTGTTATTCCCATCTTATCAGTGTGGATCTAACCTCTGGGATCCTGAAAATTAAGAGCCACATCAATATTTAACACTGGGGGCCCCCCCCCCTTACTATTTCAGTGTGCAGGATACAGCACCACCCCGATCACTTGGCTGGACTGCTACTGGGCAGAGAAAACTTAGGGAATTCAGCACTAAACCAACACTGTGGCCCCTTCAGGATCGGTGGCGTTTGACCTCCACAATCAAAGGGATAGCACCACTTTATAAGATTGAAAAGGGTCTTTAATGAGGTTGCCCGTTTCAGGATGAAAGTTCAATGAAGTATGGCAAGTACTTACCTGCCAGATCCCACACTGCCAATCCAGTTCTCCTGACTAGGCTCTATTTACCCAGCTGCAGCGGTGATGCCATGTCAATACGCAACCGCTATAGCCAATCACTGGCCTCAGCAGTGCACGCGAAGAGGCCAGTGATTGGCTGCAGCAGTCGTGTGGTGGGTGTGACAAGTAAATACAGCCTAGTCAGAAGAACTGGTGCAGGAGCTGGCAAGTACTTACCTGGTCTTCATTAAAGCTTGATCCAGAGGGTTGTATGGTTTCATTCCAAAACCAGACAACCCCTTTAAGACTCCAGATTAATATGAAGTAGATCCAGGAGTAATATTCCCAGTCCGTTCAAGTCCTATACACCTTCAAGTCTCAGATGGCTGCACCATGTTACTCCCACTGCTATAATCCTCACTAAAGGACTGCTTACTATGATGATTCCCATGGGAAAGCCTTGTACGTCATCTTCACCCCGCACACTACGAATGCTGGACATGAAGGAACAGGGGTTCAGGCCACTTTACCTGCTTTCACAGACAGCGCTGGGCTGAGCTTACAGAAGTCCTTGCTGAGCTCTCCAAGCAGCTTGGGAGAGATGGTCAGATAATCGCAGCCAGCGAGCGCCTTGATCTCCCCTGTGTTCCGGAATGATGCCCCCATGACTATGGTGGAGTAGCCAAACTTCTTGTAGTAGTTGTAAATCTGGGTAACACTCTTCACACCTACAGAAAAAAAAAAAAAAAAAGTCTTGACGTTAATTTGCAGGACAATAGAAAAAAGCTACGCACCAATATCGTGGTAAGGGAGTAACTACGAGGAGAATTAAATCTGCTCCCTGTGCTTAGGAGCCCATTGGGCAGTCATAGTCTAACAGCCTTCATTCTACGCCTGTGCATACAGAGCTGTCAATCACCAATAAGACCGCCCACTGGACTCCTAAGCATACAAAGAGCAGGAATATAAATTACAATCTTCTCCCACAAATCAGCTCCTTCTGCTCTACCACATGCTGCTGACAGAATTGACTCCATTTTCATGGTGACCAGTTCCCTTTAAAGGGCAATGCAACCCAAATGTATGTATACCTGGGAACAATAAGCATCCACACAAATTAGGAGCGAATGTATTTGATGCAACTTTCAAACATGGTTTCTATTTCTCATCTTTCAAGATCTCTGCTTTTGTCAGCAAACGTAAATATCGTTGCCTACATTTTCTTTGTCATATTGGGGCATTTTTCTGGAAGTTAAATAACCTATTAAACTTTATTTTTAAAGTGTTTTGTTGCTACTTTCATTTTTAACCCTCTCCCATTTGCAGCCCCAGCTCAGTCTATACGTGGCCCTTTACTCTGGGACAAAGTGGCAATATTGCTGCCAAAATTAGAAGACCCTTATTCTAGTCTTGGACTGCCCCATTAAAGAATTACTAAACTTAATTAACTTTTTGGAAAAATGTCCCTAATGCAATAATTTTTTTTGTAATGCATTAATACATTAAGATCTCACCCCCCCCCCCAAAAAAAGCACACCTTTGCCTGTGCACGCTTTAAATTCACTTTTCTGTACATCGCTGACTTCTCATCAGCGTACAGCAAGCATGTCAAACTCAAAGGCTAACATGGGCAAAAAAAACAAAATTTTAGTTTATGTGGGCCGCATCAAAAAAAATAATATTTTTTTTACAATATAATGCAGACGGATCCGTTCTGAACGGATCCACCATCTGCATTATATGAGCGGATCCGTCTCAGACGGATCCGCTCTGAACGCAAGTGTGAAAGTAGCCTTAGGGGCGAGAACCTGGGATCTTTCATCCCTTGTCCTATTCAGCTCTATCAGGGTGAATAGGACTTCACACTGTCCCTGCTGCTCTGTGCCTTGTGCACACAGCATCAGGGATGTTACCATGGCAACCAGGGCTTCTGTAGCGTCCTGGCTGCCATGGTAACTGATCGGAGCCCCAGGCTTACACAGCTGGGGCTCCGATCAGAAGCTGCCACTGCACCACCAATGAGGGGGAGGGGAGAGGTCCCTGTGGCCACTGCTACCAATGATTTTAATACTGGGGGGGTTGAGAGGGGCTGGCGCACTGTGCCACCAATGATTTTAATGGGATGGGCACACTGCACCACCAATGATAAATTACCCCTTTATACAGGAGGCTGGTACTGGCAGATCAGCAGTTAACCCCTCAGGTGCGGCACCTAGGGAGCTGCGATCAGAGGCAGTTAACCCCTTGTCAGCGGCAGGGTGCCGGCAATGCGATTCTGCTGCCGGCACCCGCCTCCTGTATTGTGTTAAAGACTGACTTTCACTATCAGGCCACACAGAGCGGCGCCCAGCGATGTCTCAGCACTCACCATTAGTCCTGGGCGCCGCTCCGTTCGCCTGCAGTGCTCCATTACTGTCTCCTCTCCTGCTCCACATGCTGCTGATTACTATCGGAGCGATGGGAGGAGACATCAGCTTCACTAGTGGGCGTTCCTTCTTCCTGGCTGTAGCGCTGTCCAATCGCAGCGCAGGGAGAAGGAACGCCCACTAGTGAAGCTGATGTCTCCTCCCATCGCTCCGATAGTAATGAGCAGCATGTGGAGCAGGAGAGGAGACAGTAATGGAGCACTGCAGGCGAACGGAGCGGCGCCCAGGACTAATGGTGAGTGCTGAGACATCGCTGGGCACCGCTCTGTGTGGGAAATGGGAATAGTCCTATCATTGGTGGCTCAGTGCGCCCGCCCCTCCTCCGCCCCTCTCTCCTCATTGGTGGCGCAGTGCGCCCGCCCCTCCTCCCCCCCCCTCTCTTCTCATTGGTGGCAGCGGCAGCAGCACAGGGGGAGGGAGGACAGATTCCTTCTCCCCGTGCTGCTGAGAGAACATGAGCGCGCCGATAGCAGCGCGCTCATGTTCAGAGATACTAGACTGCCGGGCCGCAAAGATATTCATTGCGGGCCGCATGCAGCCCGCGGGCCGCATGTTTGACACCCATGGCGTACAGAGTATGGAGATTACAGTTTCTCAATGGGGCTGCAGTGCATGGAGTATATGCAGGATCGTACATTGCTGCTCCTACCTGTGCCCCCCCCCCCCCCCGGAGGTTTACCAAATGCTGGCATAGCACATGGGTACCCTGTAACCTTGTGCTATGCCACGATTAGCTGAGTGGCTTCTGCCTGAGCCTGCTTCACTAAGCCAAGACCTTACATGCAGGACTCTTAGCGAAGCTGGTAGAAGCAGGAGCCCACTCCGCCAATCCTGGCATAACAAGGTTACAGGGTACCCATGTGCTATGCCAGCATTTAGTAAACCTCTGGGGGGGGGCACAGGTAGCAGCAATGTGTGCTCCGGCCTGTACATAAAGTGTACAGCAGTGTGTGCTTTGGCAGGGGAAAGGGGAAGATATCTACATTAAAAATTCTAAATGCATTAATAAAATAAATGACTAAATTATGGCATTAGGGACATTTTTCCAAAACGTTATTTGAAAGTTTAGTTTCTCTAAGCTTTACTTTAGTATATTGTGTGGCACAATCTTCAGTGCAGCAACTACAGCCCGAACCTGCTCTTTACGGCTAAGTGCTCTGTAATGGGGCGTTCACACTGATCAGCACTTCTGTTGCCTCGTAAGCTCATGTCTTTGGGTCTTACCTGGATCCTCGGATGGTTCAAAACTCTTGCCCGAGTTTGCAACATGCCAGTCCAATATTCTCCCAACAAATGGGGAGATAAGTGTCACACCAGCCTCAGCACAGGCCACGGCTTGGGCAAAGGAGAACAGCAGAGTCATATTGCAGTGTATGCCATACTTCTCTTCCAGTACCCTGTATAGAGATCAAGCAGACATTTTTTAGTACCCGGGTCACCTGATTGTTGCAGTCAGAACATACCACAAAGTAGATCCTTACTTTCCAGCTTGTATTCCTTCCCAAGTCGATGACAGCTTGATCAAGATCCTCTCCTTTTCTATACCAGCCTCCTTGTAAAGGGCAATAAGACGCCGTGCACGTTCTATCATCCCATCCTTGTCATAGGACAGTCTGAGGAAGATATTACACGACATATCAGAAGACTCAATACAAAAATTTTAGGGGGTTCTCCAGGAACTTTATTATATATTCTCAAATACATTTCATAAGTTGTAATGGCTTGTTTTGTCTGGGGGGCAATCAGGGGAAACAAAATGGCCGCTGTCCCATTAGTTCACACAAAACCTGTCCTGATCACACATGACGACAAGTTACTTTTCAACACTGAGGTAAAGAGCTGCCTCATTCTCTTTACTTGTCAGGGATTATGATCCTGAATACAAAGATCTTTAGCTGAATCTCTGGAGAATTTAGTTCATGAGGAGACATGAAGTACAGAGAGGACGGACAGGACAGACTGTGGTAAATGGAGACTAAACAAGAGCTGCTGCTCATTAGCCACACCTCACCCTCCTCATGTCTCCTCATCTCCATTACCAAAGATCTTATCACCTGTATTCAGGATCATAATCCCCGACAAGCAGAGCAGAGAGGAGGATGAGGCAGCGCTATAGCTCATTGTGGTGAAGTAACGTGTCCTCCTGTGTGATTAGGATGGGTTTTGTGTGCATTGATAGGACAGTGGTTATTTTATTTCTCCTAATGTTTGCTTCCCAGACAAAACGAGCCATTATAACTAAGGAAATGTATTTGAGAATATATTATAAAATATTTAAGTATTTTCATTTTTTATTCCTGGAGAACCCCTTTAATATGGGGTACACATTTAAAATCCGAACTCGCCCTTAGTAAGGTTAAAGGGAGCACAGCATTAAACAGGAAAATAACCTAAGGGGAAAGTATCAGATAACCTATTAAGGGTTATGTACACCTTCAGATGCAATTTTTGTTCATGATTTACTTATTTTTGGCTAAAACATTTTTTATTGGCCTTTATTATAAATGTTGAGCCGTTCTGTCAAAAAAGGTTTAACTGTTTCTAGCTGGGTGACTGGTACTTTCACTTTGTGGTCATAATCACTTATTTAAGCCACATTCTTATCAGTAAGATACCTGAGTTATGAGTATTTATAATATCAGCAGAGATAAGAAGCACCTCAGCTCCCCAACTGACAAAATCCAGAGGCTGCTACTAGGGGACCTCACCTCTGTACAGAAAAAAGGGCTCCATGTTTAATAAAAACCAACTGAGAAAATATATTTAGCTCAAAATGAGTACAACGCAACAATAAAAAATTGTCCCCAAAGGTGTACATGGCCTTTAGGTCATGTTTTTATGTTAAACATATTTGTAAATTATTAAATATTTTTAATTTTCCATCTCAAAGAAAAAAAGAATCAATACGTTTTTGCACCGGCCACTAAGCCTAAATAAAGCCCCATACAGTCTTGGCAGCTGAACCCAAGAACTGTGGTTTCGGCTGACACTCCATGTATGGGGAGCTCTAGACTTACAGATGTTGGAGGAGAAGAGGTCGGGTAAAATTAATATTTTCACCTGATCCTTTTGTTCTCCCGGAGATAAGCCACAGCCAGAAGTGTCCGGCAGCAGCTCTCTCCATTGAATACACATTCAGCTGAGCATGTATGGTGAAGTTGGGAGAGAGTTGGCTAAATGAATGTTGGTTGACAGCTATTCGATGTGTGAGCGCCACTTCTTGGACCGAAAAGTAATTTACTGCAGTTATCTGTTTATTATCACAGGCAGGTTTACAATGACAACTATCACCTATGTATAGATAACAGGATCTACTATTCACAATAGGTGACATCGCAGCTCATCTACTCCCTCCTGGTCTCTGCACAGGTCACACCTAGGAAAATCTCAAAGTCAATGAGGCCCCCCTCCAGTCCACTGTCTATGGCCCAGGTAGGTGCTCAAAAACCAAAACAGGAAGCCTTCAAATTTTAGGCCCAGTGGCTTATGTAAAAGCTGCATGATGTTAGGATTATTAGGGAGACAAGAGGTGTAAACAGCACTAAGACACCCAAGCCAACCTAAAGTGCTTGTTTCAGGAAAGGGCAAAAAGGCCATGATTTAAACCTTTCTTCTATAGAAATGTTGATGCAGATCTCCGTGCTGAATGGATTATGAGAAACATCCAATACCACTGGCTTCATAACCTATATGGCAAAGGTATCGACCATCTAAGGACAAAATCTGGGAAACCTGAATAGAAAGACATTCACCTGGCGTCCACTTCTGTAGAAACACGTCCTGGAATTTTCTTGAGGATTTCAAATCCAAACAAGACGAACAGTTTGTCCATGATATTATTCATCTGCTGTTCCTCAGACCTAAAAAATAAAGTCCATTAACACAATGAATATACAAAGCCAGACTCCGACTTTACAAATTAAAATTTACTTCCCAACTCTAGTCAATAACTGATAATTGTGACATTACATTCAGATCCTGTCCTAATAAAAGATTTCCAAAATCAGATTTCACTTCTTCGCCCTACAAAGGAGCGCACAGTCTCCCCGCTACAGTCCAAAATCAATAGAGGCAATCAGAGCCGCTTCACGGATACAAAGCTGCACAATACACCCCTGATGGAGCTGCCAGTGTATTTTCAGACTCCTCCAAATCCTCGAGATCTGTAGTGTAGTTTGTGGAGAAGAGGTGTTTGCTAGTTTTATATAATTATGCAGATTAAAGACAAGTGAAACCATTCATCTCACTGGCAGGAGATCTTTACTTGTGAGGGGGGTGCCCAAGCCAAGGGAAGAAAGTGAAGGGAATGGTCTGGGAAAACCGGTATCTGTCGCTCAGCAGATTGCAGTGTGTGGTGAAACCCAGGATTTGTCAGCTTCGACCTGTGAGCTGGCTGAGAAGAAACGTGGAAAGCAGGAGAGTGTTCATCTATGTCAGGTATAGCTGCCATAGACCTATTTGTGAAGTCCATTATGGACCTTCTCTTTTGGAGTGGATGGTAGGTTGGCTGTGGGACTCTGTCACGGGTTGTTCCCTAGGTCACGGCCATGGGTCATGTGGCTCGTTAGGAGCCAGATCTATTCTTCAGAGAATCAGAGCATTACCAGGAACTTGCATATACTGAACCAACCACAGTAACCATTCTCACCTGGTTTAGCAGAGCCCTAGCAGGGTCTGGCAGCCGGCCCCTCAGAGGGATTGTTCTGTGTATTAGCTAGTGGCTGGATGGCTGAGGTGTTTATTTGTGCCTTCGTTAAGGCTGGTTAGGTTTTATTTTTGGACTTGTGTCCTATCTCATTGCATCCCTACCACCTGCCTACCAGAGCTTCCCCCACAGGCCACATATGGAGTAAGGAGTGTCCCTCCCTTCCCACCGATGCAGCAGGCCACTGCCACCAGTGAAAATGTGGAGCCTGCCCTGAAGGGGGAGAATCATTGCCACGTAGGAGCAGAGGATTCAGCTTCCTGATGTGCACCGCTTATCCAGATTCTCTCTCCGGAGAGGCAGTGCTGCTGGACATCAGGTTAAAATAAAATCACCCCATGTGTCCTCTGCTCGCACCCAGCGACATACATATATTACCTGTCCACTTATTCTCTTCCAGCTGTAAATTAGCAATAAGATCTGATAGCAGCCACAGGATCCATGATCCGTGACTGAGAATGTTTACCGTCACCCAACCAATAGTTTGTATATTGGGAAAACGTCAACAGCACCCTATAGCACTATCCCTACAGTCACTATACACCAGCAGGTTAGGCTGACCACAGATGACCCCTAAAGCCCAGCTATAGCTTCACTACCAGCCCCCCCCAAATCAGCATTACCATGGATGTTATACAATGGATGTGGGGGCAGTGATTATATATCCCATTGTGCCCCCAGAGACATGTGACTGATCGCTGCTCCTCTTATAACGCTCCAGCACCAATCACATCCAGAGGGTGTTGCCAACTTACCATTATGCAAGATAAATAGGGGTCACTTATGAATGTGAGGCACATGGTGTTATTACTTTAGTACCTCCATGTGCCGCACATCAATAGCGACTCAAAACAAGCGCCACTACACTTGCGCCACAGGGCGACTTGAGTCGGGCTAGTTGTCCAGCCTTGTCAAATTGCAGGTGGGACATACCCAGAGGTAAGGAGCTCCTGCTGATGAGAAATTTACTTTCTACAATTGATTCATTCCTCTCTAAGGCAGATTCAACATTAAAGGGGTTATCCAACCCCTATAATGCCCGGGCACCTCATACTGGTTATACTGGCCACGCTCCCTGGCACCAGTGTCGCTCCTGATGCCCACACGGCCACCGCTGCATCTCCCTGTTGCGGATCAAAAAAAAATCTTGCTATTGGCTAATCTTCCCCCGTTGCAAGGCTCATCCCTGTCTTTGTCTGCTTTAGGCGGCTGCTCCTCCTGTCACTGGATGTTTTGATCCACGTGACAGGGATATGCAGCAGCAGCTGTGCGGGCATCAGGAGCAGTGTGGGTGCCAGGGAGCATGGTAAATATAACCAGTATGAGGTGCCTGGGCATTTTGGGGGCATTATACAGGGTTAGATAACCCCCTTAAATAAATGTCCATTACAGCAAAGCTTATTGGTCCAAGACTCTGGTGCTAAATTAAAGGGGATGTCTGAAAGCTGAAAGAATTACAGAATCTGCAGGAAATATTACTTCGCCATTAAAGGGATAACCGATCAGTGGGAGTCTGGCCACTGGAGCCTCCACCATCCCCGAGAATGGGGGTCCTGTTCCCCAGATCTGATGCGGTGGCTGGTTGAGTGGCTCCCCATTCATTCTCTATGGAGCCACAGGAAGTAAAGAGCTGCACTTTGCCCTCTTTGGGAGTCCCATAGAGAATGACTGAAGCGGCAGCTCAACCTGCCACTTGATCAGATCATGTAAACTGGACCCCTATTCTTGGAATTGGTGGGGCCCCAGAGGTCAGACCACACCGATCCATTATCCCCTATCCTTTGGATAGAGGATAACTTCAAAAACTTGGCATGACCCCTTTAAATAGCCACCGCTCCATTGCTAACTTTCCTGAAGTGATGACGTGTGCATTTTGAAGTATATTGGTCTGCTAAATGCAGTGTGGCCATCTTGGATGACAGAAAGACTGACATTCAACAGAGCTGTAGCTAAAAAGGTGAATAGCACCAGGTATGTGTTCAGTTCAGTGAATTTTCTGTTGAGTCCTTAAGACATCTGTAATATGGCTTTTTGAGCGTTTCCTCAACTGAATACACTCTTCGTATTAAGATCCGACCCAAAATCAATGAAGCCCACACACTATGAACGGACCTCATTTATTAGATACTTTACTTGCCTTCAAAACAGATCCTAAAAAGTGGAATTTGTGCCGACTGCTAATACAGTCTTGCCCTACACATTCAGACTAACCTATTAAATGTGGTGGGTATTAACCACTACAAAACCCCTCAGCTGTGCCCTGAGTATGCTGGTGTTTCATCGTAGGTGGCTCACCTCTTGATCTACAGTGGTTCACTGCCCATTACTGAGGAGGCCTCATCAGCTCCGCTTCTGCCTTCTCACCTTCTGCTGCACTTGCTGGTGGTACTGCTGCAGCCCTGAAGTTAGGACCTTACAGCTCCTGCTGTCCTGCAGCCCCAGCTTTGCTCCAGTGGAACCTATGGAGATGTGGTCCTCACTGAAGGCCAGGAGCTGGCAACGCCTAAAATCGCTAAAAGATGGACTTGCCCATTTACCTGGGTCTACTGACACACTGGAATGGATTGCGCTGGACTACGCGCAGCCTCCACCTACGCTGGACTACGCGCAGCCTCCACCTACGCTGGACTACGCGCAGCCTCCACCTACGCTGGACTACGCGCAGCCTCCACCTACGCTGGACTACGCGCAGCCTCCACCTACGCTGGACTACGCGCAGCCTCCACCTACGCTGGACTACGCGCAGCCTCCACCTACGCTGGACTACGCGCAGCCTCCACCTACGCTGGACTACGCGCAGCCTCCACCTACGCTGGACTACGGGCCTTCCCAAGCCTAATACAATGTGCACTGGAAAGCTCACGCTTTGCAGGAATATTTCCATAAACCCCATCATCCTCGGATACCAAACTGTCATGCAACATGTACTCACCCGCCAAGCTTTTTGCCATACTGGATGGCATCAGTAACTAGCTTCTGGTATTCTGGCATCTGTGCTGCCGCCAAGATGAGTGATGGGTTAGTGGTGGCATCTTGTGGCTTGTATTCATCAATAGCTGTGGGAGAGCAACAGATTAGTGACAACCGAAAAAGCAAGACCAAACTGATCCAGTGATTAAAAGGTTCAGGAATCCATGAAATCAGGATTTAATCCTTTATCCTAAAAGCACCGCAGGCAGCTGTGAGTTCTGCGCTACAGCACCAGGAATCCACAAACTCAGCATTTCTAAGTAAGACAATTCAACTGACAGTGACCCTTAAAGGGCCAGTCACTCAATGGTCATTTACCACATATCCACAGATAGGCGACATGCTTGATTCACATGGTGGTAAAGTCCACCGCTGTGCGGGCACCTGTAGTGCCGTATCTGTCCTTTGTGCAGCATGTGCCATACAACACGGCAGAGCGTTCTGGCATTGGCACCATTGCTTCCCACCACTTCTGAGTGGAAATTAACAAATTGTGCCCTGCGGCAGCTCAGGGGCGCGCCCTTCCCGCTGCAGCTCAGGGGCGCGCCCTTCCCGCTGCAGCTCAGGGGCGCGCCCTTCCCGCTGCAGCTCAGGGGCGCGCCCTTCCCGCTGCAGCTCAGGGGCGCGCCCTTCCCGCTGCAGCTCAGGGGCGCGCCCTTCCCGCTGCAGCTCAGGGGCGCGCCCTTCCCGCTGCAGCTCAGGGGCGCGCCCTTCCCGCTGCAGCTCAGGGGCGCGCCCTTCCCGCTGCAGCTCAGGGGCGCGCCCTTCCCGCTGCAGCTCAGGGGCGCGCCCTTCCCGCTGCAGCTCTCTTCCTGTAAGGCAAGGGCTACACTAGTCGCGGACAGAATCTCAGTATCGGTGATCCCATGGAAATGAATGGAATCGCCACGGCAGTCGCAAGAAATCTAGCCGTGTTTGATTTCTTGCCACTGCTACAGTAATCCCATTCATTTCTATAGAATCACCACTACTCAGATCCTGGCCGCGACAGGTATCGCACAACCAGTATCGCCATGTAGCCCTTGCCTTACTGTCACAGCTTCTAACAGTAGATTGTTGGCTGGTAGCAGTTGAAGAATGGATCTGAGCATGTGCGTCCCCCTCAGTAGGTGGACTTGCACATTAGTATACAGATTAAACACTAGGGGGTATCATTATAATGAAGTATAGGGAATATCTCACAACTGGAACTTTTTTCTCTTTAGAGAAAGTCAATTAAAAAAGTAATTATTAAAATATTTGATTGTGGCACAACCCCTTTCAGACACCCAGTTTTCCTAGCACATGCAAATAAGGCTACTTTCACATCAGCGTTGCGCTGTCCGGTTTTGAGATCTGGGACAGGCTGTCAAAACCGCAGCACAACGCTTCAGTCTTGAATCCGGTTCCATAATTTTCAATATAATACAACCGGATCCATTCTGAACGGATGCAGCCGGTTGTATTAGGACAGAAGAGTTTTGCTGTGGTATCCCCGCCGGATCTCTAAACTGTACAGCAATAATGCCGATGTGAAAGTAGCCTTAGAAAAGCTGTTCTGTCAAACACCAGAATTTTCAAAGCATTTTAGAAACTGGCCCACTATGTTCACCTAAAGAGGCATCCACATCAGTGCACAGACAACGGCCACTATCCAAGCCATTCAAAGGAATGCGGCCTGCGACCTCCCTCAGACACATAGGTAGGGTCCACCTGATTAAAATGCTGTTTTTCGTTGGTGTGAAACTCCATTTCAGAGTGATGATACTTTCTTAATACGAACATTGGGTCTTTGGTGCAATGAGGGCGTAGCCGATGCTCTTATTGCACCTAATCTCCACTCATTCCTGTGACCTGTCCATCCCTGGCTGCTTTGATCGACAAGGCCAGGCCGTGGTAAAGCAGCCATGAAAGGGCTGACCACAAAAGAGTGGAACTAGTGTGCAACAAGAGCAATGGTTACGCCCTCATTGCACCAAAGGCATAATTTGCACTTGGGAAAAAGTATAACTTTGGAACGGAGCTGCGGATCAACAAAACAAAAGCAGCGTTTTAAATCAGGTAAACCACAGCGATGTGTCCGGGGGGGGGGGGGAGGTGTCGCTGCGGAGAATTCCTTAAAGGAGGTGGACACTGAACTCTGCCCACAGATGAATGCGACCACATGGATGGACGGAGCCAAATACTTTCTCCTCTACATGTAGGAGGCAAACCGCATGAATCAAGTGAATTACATGGACTCATCGGTGCAAAGGTCTGGAAGTTCTGAGGTAGATTCTAATCTTATGCAAGATTAAAAATTTTTGGGTGCGACAATATTGGATTAATGACTTGTATTCTTGACGAATTTCTAATGGTGGAGTTTATCCGGCTAGATTGCTTGATGTAGAATAGAGAACAGGTGTGTTCAGACAATATGAAGTCTTACTCACAGTGACTAGGCAATAAGAGCGGGCACGGCTGCCAAAGGAGGAAGGAGTTCTCTCAATTAGGAAATGAAGGAAACCACGATGATTTCATAAACCTGCTTCTAATCTGCAATGTTATGCTTCAATTATGTGACACTGGTCAGTCCATAAAAGCTAACCCCGGCTACACTGTACCACCATATAGTTCAGATTTCATACAGGGCTGCTTCCCCGTGTCACATCGTATGAATCCGACAGAAGAATCGTGGCATGTGGGCAGAACCTCCATGGCAGCCATGGATTCTATGGACCTGAAGGTACAACCCCTGCGCCATGTCTGAGGAACTATTTGCTCTCAGAGGCAATGCCTACAGTTACAATAGCGCCATCACTTTTTGCAAACAGGATGGCACTTAGCCCAACATAATTCAGGTAAATTAACCCCTCTAATCTCGATGTAGTACCATAAGACATGATAGTCCTTAACTAAAAAGGAAAAAAAAGACCTAAGAAAAACCTAGTCACAGGAATACTGGGGGAGATTTATCAAAACTGGTGTAAAGTAGAACTGTCTTAGTCGCCCATAGCAACCAGATTCCACTTTCATTGTCCAAAGGAGCTCTGAAAACTGAAAGGTGGACTCTGATTGGTTGCTATGGGCGACTAAACCAGTTGTACCCTACACCAGGTTTAAGAAATCTCTCCCACTAAGGACCAGTTCAGTTTTTAGTGCTGTTTTTGCACACCAAAGAATGACTAAGCAGCCTCATTTAGTTCGATGGTGGGCAGCACTCGCCATTTTTTTTCATGTGGAAAAAATGATGAATTGTCTATCTTGGCACAAAATCTGCACCGATTCTCAGGAAATTAAAGGGGTTATCCCACGACTAATGTAAAAAATTTAAATCATAGAAAATGAGTCTAAGGCCTCTTTCACACAACCGTATGGCTTTTTCAGTGTTTTGCGGTCTGTTTTAAACTGATCCGTCGTTCCGTTTTTTTTCCATTGTGTTTCCGTTCCGTTTTTTCCGTATGGCATATACAGTATACAGTAATTTCATAGAAAAAATTGGGCTGGGCATAACATTTTCAATAGATGGTTCCGCAAAAAACGGAACGGATACGGAAGACATACGGATGCATTTCCGTATGTGTTCCGTTTTTTGCGGACCCATTGACTTGAATGGAGCCACGGAACGTGATTTGCGGGCAATCGGACATGTTCTATCTTTTAACGGAACGGAAAAACGGAAACGGTATGCATACAGAGTACATTCCGTTTTTTTGCGGAACCATTGAAATGAAAGGTTCTGTATACGGAACGCAAAAAACGGCCCTCAAAACAGGAAAAAAACGGTCGTGTGAAAGAGGCCTAACAAAGCTAGAACCAGCCCTGTACCTCACATGGATCCAGAGATCTCCCCAGTCATTACTCTGCTAGATTTATATCAAGCTGACAGCTCCAGGGGAGTGTCCCTTCTGCTGCAGCTCAGGGGGCATGTCTCAGCTCTCCCCATCACAGATCAGGAGGCAGTTGAAGGATGAAACTGAGCATGTGCGGCCTTCTCAGTGAGCAGGACAAAGAAATAAGAAATAGAACAAACAGCAGGTGGCGCTATACAGATATGCTTTATTGAATAGCTCACTGACTACTGAATATTTAATTACATCCAATTACAAAAGTATTTCATGGGACAACCCCTTTAATGGGAAGCAAAAAAAAAAAAAAAAAAAAGCCATACGTGGCTGCGTGCTTTCTGCGCCAAAAAAAACAAAGTGAAAATGCAGTCTTGTATTGAAGTAAAATAGTTAGTGTTGAAAACCCACACCAAGAAAAACAAACACTGAAAAAAATACGAATTTTGGAAGTGGATTTCAAAATTCCCTGTGTGAACGTACCCTTAGGGGGTTGCAAGTCACGGACTACTGGGGATGATCTTATTGTAAGACTGATGTATTTTAGAGGGATCATCCGACTATCTGAATGGCCCACTTACCACACTGAACATGAGGCAGCCGCCGTCTGCTGGTTAGACGGATCACACTGCTATCACATACATGCAACCACACGTATGTCACACTTGTCTCACGCATGTTTTTCTTTTTTACATACCCTAGCTAAGTCTACAATGGTCAGTGATGCGGGGCGGCTTCAGCTGTGGGTGACTCCATGCCCCCTGGGACTGAACTGCTGAGCTGGCACATTACTGGCAGAATACAGCAGCTCAGTCTGCTGTTGTAGACACCGGCATGCAATGACCGACCAGCGCCAATGTTTCTGACACCAATTCCCCAAAAATCCCATCCTGGCCCGGAAGAGACCTGCAGAAAAAACACCCGATTTACATACAAGTGTTTCCAAATAACCCGTGCAAGACATTGCGCCATAAGGCGGTGCTGCAAACCAGTTTGGTAACTGGATATTGCGCTTTCTATATAACCAGGAACTTGAGCAACTGTGATGAAAAAGTGACCAAGAATTTGAGGTTATTCTTCTCCAGCAATGCAACGCTGAAAACCAGTATAGAAGCTGGACGTGGGGGTGTAAGGGGCCGCAGTGCCCTCAGCAGCACAGCATGGGAACATGCATAGAACATGGAGATGCTGGCTATATCTATACTGTACCCGCTGTGCGTATACGGACCCTAGCAGTGCTAAACTGAACGCAGTCTGCTGTCCGCAATGGGGTACAAGGTAGATTACAAACTGGCTCATGGAATATACCGTATGTACCACTGAAGTCTATCTGCACCACTTAATGCCAGAAATGAGTATAAATGAGAATATATATCTACACATGTGCAGTATGGCTCATTGTGCCCCCTCCCCGGACTAGAGACCACACCAAGACTACTACCCTGGTTCACTCCATACAACTCCATAATCAAGTGCTGTCAGGGCATGCTGGGAGTTGTGGTATGGCAATAGCTGGGAGCCATTTGTTGGAGAATGCAGCATATAGCCCAGTATTAAAGGCTTTTTCCTAGAATTAAATACTG
Source organism: Bufo bufo (assembly GCF_905171765.1). Classification (NCBI taxonomy): domain Eukaryota; kingdom Metazoa; phylum Chordata; class Amphibia; order Anura; family Bufonidae; genus Bufo; species Bufo bufo. The sequence goes on from NC_053398.1 coordinate 45,785,068, forward strand.
ATAAAGAACCCTCAGTGTAGGTCATGATTATTAGATCAGTAGGGATCAGACTCCCGCTCCCATTATAGAACGTCAAGCAGAGAGCCGTACATTGTATGGCGGCTGTGCATGGTACTACGGCGCAATCTCATTTACTTAAATGGGTGATGGCTGCACAAAGGCTGTGTGACCAACGGAGGTGACAGAAGAGGCTGCAGTGCTCCGTCATGGCTCCTTCAGACAGATTATGGGCTCTGTTGCCAGGAGTGGGACCCCCGCCAATCTGATCTAGATGACCTATCCTGACAGGTCATCAATAATGAGGGGTAACACCTTTAATACTAAACTTACTCATCATTTCAGATTATGCATAAGGCTGGGCTGATGCATTTTGGCCACATCATGGAAATGGTGCAGCCAAATTCACACCTATATGCAGAAAGGCAGTACTGGAATATACCCCCCGACTCTGCAGGTAGCATGTACTGGAATACACTCCCCGACTCTGCAGGTAGCATGTACTGGAATACACTCCCCGACTCTGCAGGTAGCATGTACTGGAATATACTCCCCGACTCTGCAGGTAGCATGTACTGGAATATACTCCCCGACTCTGCAGGTAGCATGTACTGGAATATACTCCCCGACTCTGCAGGTAGCATGTACTGGAATATACTCCCCGACTCTGCAGGTAGCATGTACTGGAATACACTCCACGACTCTGCAGGTAGCATGTACTGGAAACTCCTCTTGGGCATGGCATTTGCTGAGGTCATGCTAGCACAGGGCGCAGGGTCAGCACTTATTTGCTAGGAGTGGTACCGCTCCTTTCTTACCAGGGCACATCAGGCGAGCTGGGCGCAGCGCCTCCCATCCTCCACCGCACTGCTGCCCTAATAGGCACCTTAGATTAAAAAGGCAAGAAGAACGTAACTAGCATTTTGACTAATGCATCAGGATTCTTACTGCCATCTGCTCCACCAATCTTCACTCTGGACACCATATTTATGTCCCCTCTGCACCACTTGTCCTAATGTGAAAGGTTTGACTCTTTAGGATAAGATGCTGGATTACGGTCCTATATACAACATGCTACCCTAGTGGCAGGAACAGATGAGGCATCACTTCATGCAACATGTTCAGTATTTCTGCCATGTTCCAGCATTGCATCCGCCAGAATCTTCGTAGAATGTCTAGCCACGAATAGCCCACCACCTGCAGCAGTAAGTGTCCCCTAAATCAGCCCTGCCCGAAGGTCCGTACCGTTCACTGGCACACTGTGGGGGGCACTTGAGACCCTGCTGTATTAGAGCAGAGTCACGGCAAACAGCAGCTTCTGCTCTGGAGTGCCCATCTGAATGGGTGCCATGTAATGCCACATTACCAATGCTGGGGCCACACCGCCTTCATTGTGGCAAAAACACTGGATAAAAGTGGGGACAAATCTGCCTAATGGATGATAAAATGAGACCGTGAAGTGGGGTGCAATGTCCTCTGCACAATTCCCCCAGAAGGGGAGCCCTGAACTCACGCCGACTAAGTTATGTTAACTTTCTTCATGATTTTGATATGGGCAGGTTTGGAATGGTAAACCCCCCGGTCCATACCCTACTTGCTGGTTATACAGTGGCCCCAAACGAAGTGACAGGTCTCCTTTAAAAAGGTTTCATGGTAACCAAGCTTAAAGGGGTTTCTAAAATCCAGCGCCGCTGCCCCCACCTTCTCTGACTGCAGCCACCAACATACACCTCTGAGGCCAGCGACTGGCTGCAGTGGTATACTGGACATCACTGCTGCAGCCAAAGCAATAGGTCACTGGCTGAAGCCTGGGGAAGAGGATGGATTGGCAGTGCCGAGGAGGTGAGCTCAACGGCTGTAATTTTAGCAGCTCCCGGCATCTGTCCTTCATAAATAAAATAGCTTTAACTGTTTAATTAGGCTGTAATCCACTGAGTCCCTCAGGGTATATGTTCCCACGTGGCACATACACCGCAGCGCATCCTCAGCCCTGTACAGTAGCGCTATCGTTTTAAAACTCATCCTCACAACGGGACTTGTGCTGCAGATTTTAAAGGGGTTGTCCACTTCAGAGGAATAGTTCTGAAACGGCCATACAGCGCATGCTTGTTAGGAAGTCATGTGCTGTACACCAGTGTCTCTGATGCAGTTTGTAAACCAGCGGCAGCAAGACGACTAGACCCGCACCACAGAGAATGGCATTTATCATGTAGATATAGTTAATACAAGGCACTTACTAATGTATTGTGAATGTCCATATTACCCCCTTTGCTGGCTGGATCCATTTTTCCATCACATTATATACTGCTCGTTTGCAGCCCAGATACGAGGTGGCCGGGACAGGAGCCGCATGCCTATGGGCATTCCCATGGTCTCGGCCACCAGAGGGCAGCACAACCACTTTTTCCCCAAAGTGTGCAAGCACGGCACCGGCTGCTGGTGGTCGTAACCATGGAAATGAGCAGCGTATAACGTGATGGAAAAATGAATCAACTGAATGAGACCACAAAGGAGGCAATATGGACAATCACAATACATTAGTAAGTGCCTTGTAGTAACTTTCTCTACGTGATAAGTGCCATTCACAGCAGTGAGAGGACCCCTTTAATTATCTGATCGTATAAAACCTAATGGCATCTACCTACAGAACACATCAGCCAGCAGCTCCAGTCTGTCCTGACAGCATCGCCTACAGATCTCACCCCATCTACCTGTCAGATGTCAGAGCCTGGAGCCTCAGGACAAGAAGGTTCTTATTCATTGACAGCAAACAGATCATTAAATAAATTGTTGGCAAGTAACTTAAACACTTTATAATAAACATATATAAGTTATTAGACGTCGCTCACAGCCATAACACTGACCTGTCACCTACTCTGAACCTGGTCTTAAACAGAGGCCTATAGGGCGTATTTCGGGGGCACCTGCCCCACCTCATTAATCCCTGCAGACTGGCACCAACTGGAAGGTAACCTGGAGGCATATGGGGCTATCAGGTGCCACCACACTGGTACAATGTCTGGGCTCGGTATGGGACTGTACCCTCCACCAAGACAGACTGCACTTCCTCCAAAGGACACATCTCCCTTTGCCCAAGCCAACCAGTCAGCACTGGGCGCACTGGTCAGCTGTAGATTAGATATGCCTGGCAGGGGCAGCACGGCCCTAGGGCAGGTAACCAGGTGATGGCCGCATGATAGGGCCCACCATTCCTACAAGCAGAGCTCACCATTGACGTCCCCAGTGTCGGCCACGACCACCGTGTACTTCTTGAGCTGTTCCAGCGCTGACACCTCCATCTTCTGCTTCTTCACTGTGCAGTTGGACATCACAGGGGCTCAAACAGCACGGGGGGGATGTATATATAGCTGCGTCCGGGGAAGGGGCACGAGGGACTCAGCCAATGGGAGCGGAGGGGCGAAGGAGGAGCCATCACTGGAGCGAGCGACAGGGGCACCGCCCACCAATCACAGAGCGCGCTGAGGACCACGTGCCCCGGGCCCGCCCTCTCACCTGCCGAGGCGGGGGTGGTTCGTAGGGAAGGCGAGAGTGACAGGCTGGTGGACCAATGAGAGGATAGACGGCAGCGTGACGTGACGTCTGCACGTTCTACTCGCAGTCAGTCAGTCAGTCAGAGCAAAGTCTGAAAAGCGTGCGCGTCTTATAGAAGGGGCAAAAAAATAAAATTCAAGGGCTACTTGTGACAAAATGGAGCATGTGCGATAACGTGGCGGTTTATAGCTATGCCTACAGGTTCATACATGCGGTTTTTGACACGTTTTTTTTTTAGAAGCCTGGTATAAGAGTGGAGATAGGAGAGGTAGAAAGTACCTTCTCAGGGCTCGTTTACTATAGTGTCTGCTCCTAGTTTTAAGAGTAAAAAGCCTGTTTTTGAAAGTATTTTTAAGGCTCTTTTACAATATTTTTTGCGCCTGGGTTACTATTTTGAGCAGGGGCGAAGCTAAAGGCTCATGGGCCCTGGTGCAAGAGTTCATCTTGGGCCCCCCTTCCCTCAGTGCTTGTTGGCAAGGGGTAAGGGAGCACATATCCTTCCTGCTGCCTGAGGCACCCCCTCATGCCAAATTCTTGACCTAACCCCTTCCCTCCAGCCAGAGGTGTCAATTGACCAGCATGCACTTTCTATAATGCCAGTGTCTTATGTGGCACAAGGGTCTTTGGGCCCCCTCAGGCTCCGGGGCCCGGTAGCAACTGCTACCTCTGCACCCACTATAGCTACGCCCCTGATTTTGAGTTTTAAGACAAATTCAGAAGTTCTATAAATTTTGCTTAATTTTTACTCCTCTCCAGGGCTGGCGTACTTTTCTGTCTCTGTTTTGAGTGGTGAGTTGCGCCACGTTTTGCCTACTTTAATGGAGATGTGCGCCAAAAGGCAGCTCATTTGCACCATATTTTTATGCACATACTAATTAGACCAGTCTTAGTGAATATGAATCCATCTTAGGGCACTTTCATGTGACCGTTGCCCCGCCGTGCCCGTGCTGTGGACCTCAAATCGCCGTGGGCCAGCCGCATGCGGATCGTGGACCCATTCACTTGAATGGGTCAGCGACCCGTCCGTTCCCGCAAAAAGATAGAGCAAGTTGTATCTTTTTGTGGTGCTGAGGCACGGAACGGAACCCCAGGAAGCACTCCAAGTGAATGGGTCCGCATCCGTGATGCGGAATGCACACGGCTGGTGCCCCGTGTATTGCGGAGCCGCCGTATGCGTGCCGCAATACGGGAACGGTCGTGTGAACAAGCTGTTACAAGAAAACGACCACTAGCGGTCAGACTTAAAGAGGTTGTCCCATCTGCGCTGTTCACTAACCTGTCTCCGCCGCAGCACCCTGCTTCCTGAATCTTCGGGGTTGGGGGGTTTACCAACAATTAGACTGATAGCACAGGCAAGCGGCGCACTGTTGATGTCATCACAGTACTTACCTGTACAGGCGCGCTCTCGATACAGCTGCTAGCTGCTTCTATTATCAGGGTCGCCAGCACGAGACTCCGACAGGGGCTGCACAACCGCCAGGCTGCTCCTAGATGCCCAGGAGCTGTTTAATTGGTTTCTATCGGGCAGCAATTTTTCAAATATTGTCTACTGAACAATATCCATGCACTGTGCAAATGTGCCATTATATACGTTTACTGTTGCACTTTACATTGTATACGTGTTATTTGTATAATGGAATAATTACAGTATATTATAAGGTCTCAGCATGACACAGCATACCATTTGTTAGCCATGGGTGACTGACAGCGTCCTGAATGCCAGGCAGAAGGAGTGCTGAGGAGAAGGCAGCCAGTCTCACAGCTTGCCAACACAGATCCTCCAGATAACCTGTTTCTACATGCTTTGTGCAGCGATGTATTTGCTATACCAGGGTGTATCCAGAGGTAGAAATCATAGATTGGACATTCACTGCTGCACACTGTATAAGAGGTTCCAGTATAGTGCAACCATGCAGCAGGGAAAATGTATAAGGCTACTTTCACACTAGCGCTTTTACTAGAATTTTGCACCAATGCACCATCTGTGTACCTGCATTTCCACTGAGCACCGACCAGTAATGTCCATTACAGATTTTTTGGTGCAGAAAAGACTTCTTTGTGCAGAATACTTTTTTTTTTCTTCTAAATTTAATTTCAAATTTATTGCAAGCCCCTTCACGTGTGAAAACACAACATACACACCCCTCACACTAAATAAAGATTTACACGTTTCACACATCACACCCCAATAAAAAATAAAAAATTCCAATTCATGCCATCGAGTGTACTCAGCTGAAGAGGCATACGCCATGATTGCCTCTGATACTGAGTGAGTCTGCCAGTGAGGGAGAAGAGGATGCCACTTTCCTCTACCCCCTCATCATCATCATCCGCTGATGACGGACCCTCTAGAAGGCGCCCCAGGGTAGCAGTGGAGGCAGCCCCCTAGATTGAACCCTTATGGACCCCATCCCCTGACGATTATCAGCCCCGAATTTCTGAGTTTGTGGGCAACTCAGGAATTCAGATAGATTGTAAGGACTTCACAGAAACTGATTTTTTCAAAATCTTCTTTTCTGAAGACTTTGTAAATGTATTGGTGGCTCAAACCAATTTATACGCCCAACAATTCATTGCTCAGAACCCTACATCGCCATACGATAGACCCCTAGGTTGGACCCCAGTAAGTGCAGCAGAGATGATGAAGTTTGGGGGACTCGTGCTGCATATGGGCGTAGTAAAAAAAAAAGAACGTTAGGCAATATTGGAGTTCAGACATTTTCTACCAGACTCCAATTTACAGTAACATCATGACCCGGAACAGATTTGAGTCAATTAGGAAATTCCTACACTACAATGACAATGCACAGTGCCCACCCCAAAACGACCCAACATTTGACCGTCTGTTCAAAGTTAGGCCTGTCATTGACCACTTTAAAGTATAACTGTCGTATTTTTTTTTTGTTGGAGTATTGGATTGTGGTGATTATATCTCCTTGGTGGCCCTATTTCAACTTTTCACTGTGTATTCAATTACCCCTTAATTCCACAGTTTTGTTCCCTGTACTGCCTACTTTTACATGTGCTTAAAATAGGGTTGCTAGGCATGGTCCGTCTATCTGCAGGCTCACATTACTGACAGCCAGGGACTGTAAGTAAATGATTAAAGCCAGGTCCTCCCCAGCAGCTGATAACAGTGCCTGGGCTGTGTGCACTTCTCCCTGTCCCTGCGCTTGGCAGACGCTCCCTCACTCAGCAGAGCTGGAGAATGTAGAGTTGGAGCAGCGCAGACCAGGGAAGGGAGATCTGCCGTCTGCTCAGTGTATAAATGAAAGCAACATGTGGTAAGAGGACCCCTCTGTGCTGCAGGAGATTAACCCTTTAGGGGGAGGGCTCTGGTTACTGACACTTTTGGGGGGCTATTGTTACTGGCTAGTGAGGGCAGGTGGGATTAGCCTCAGGGTGAGGGCAGTGGCGGCCATCTTAACTGAATAGTGAGATTGCAGTTTTATGCAGACTGGTTGCTAAGGGCTGAATCTTATTAAATATGGGGTAAGTCAGTCTAATAGTAACTGATTCTGGAATATCATGTTATTAGTAACTACATATATGAAAATTGAAATTACGGTCTAAATGTGACAGTTATCCTTTAACACCACCGGTGTACAACCCAGTTAAAAATGTCAGTGTAGATGAGTCCCCATTACTCTTCAAAGGGAGGATTAGATTCCTCCAGTACCTGCCTCCTAGCAAACGGGCAAGGTATGGCATAAAGACTTACAAACTTTGTGAGAGTAGCTCCGGGTACACCCACAAGTTCTGCATTTACGAAGGGAAAGATTCCTGGATAGAATCCACAGAATGCTCCCCAACTGCTATGTGGATAACTATTATACCAACATACCACTATTCACGTTCCTAACTGCCAGAGGTACTGTGGCTTGTGGCACCGTGCACAATAAGAGGCCTCCCTAGATCAGTGGTAGGGCAACCACTGAGAATGGGTGAAAGCAGGACTCTCCTCCGTGAGAACATGCTGGTGGTTAAGTACAAGGACAAGAGGGACGTCCTTGTACTGACCACCATTCACACTAACGCCAGCTCCCCTGCCCCTGTACGTGTTACCACAACCACTACCCCGAAACCAGTTTGTATCCTGGACTACAAAAGGCACATGGAAGGGGTGGATCTTTCAGATCAACTTATGAAGCCCTACAGTGCCACATGAAAAACTCAAGTGTGGTTCAAAAAGCTGGCCGTACACATTGTACAGATGGCAATGTGCAATGCGTACGTGCTATTTCAGTCTGCAGGCCACACAGGAACTTTCCTTCAGTTCCACGAGGTGGTTATCAAGGGCCCTCATTTTTCAAACCCAGGCCAGAGAGGGTCCCAGTACTTTGGGAAGTCATGGTGCCTGTGTCGTAACAGGGCAACATTTTCCAGGTCAAGTCCCCCAGACAACAAGGAAGGGAAGGACCCCAAAAAGATGCAGGGTGTGTTCCAAAAGGAGATAAGGAAAGACACCATTTACCACTGCGAAACATGCCCTGAAAAACCTGGCCTGTGCATGCAGGAGTGTTTTAAAATCTACCACACATCCATGGAGTATTCATTTAATTTCATCCTTTATGCTCCCTGTAATATTTCCACTTTATATCTCTGATTTATTCCACCTTACATATCCACTTTCCAACAACCTCTACAAATTCTTTAATGTGAGACAACTGTTAGGTCAAAAGTGCCCTTTCTACCCCTTAAAATGGTCGCACAGGGGTGCTCTTTCCAAAATGTGGTCACTTCTTGGGGTTTTTAATTTCTGGGGACCTCAGGATTTTTTTTTTAATGAGACATGGAACCTAAAATCCATTTCTGCCAATTCAGGCATGCAAAAAACATATTTTGCACTTTGCCTCTAGAGCCCTGCTGTGCGCCCATACAGCAGGCTACAAGCACATATGGGGTGTTTCCTGAATGGGGATAAAATGGGGAACACATACTGGGGTGAATTTTCTCCTTCAACCCCTTGTGATAGTGAAAAATTGGGGTCTGCTAGTAATTTTTTTTTTCCAGAAATGTGTGCTATGAAATCCTTTAGCAAGTGTTTCTGCCTTCTGTGAGACACCCTTTTGCTGAAAAGTACCCTCTCTACCACTTACAATGGTCGCACAGGGGTGCTCTTTCCAAAATGTGGTCACTTCTTGGGGTTTCTAATTCCTTGGGACCTCAGGAATTTTTTTTAATGTGACATGGCACCTAAAATCCATGTCTGCCAATTCAGGCCTGTCAGCAAAATCCATATTTTGCTGTTTGCCTGCTGTGCGCCCATACAGCAGGCTACAAGCACATATGGGGTGTTTCCTGAATGGGGATAAAATGGGGAACACATACTGGGGAGAAGTTTCTCCTTTAACCCCTTGTGAAAGTGAAAAATTGGGGTCTGCTAGTTTTTTTCAATTTCAAAAACGTGTGCTATGAAATCCTTTAACAAGTGTTTCTGCCTTCTGTGAGACACCTGTTTGCTGAAAAGTACCCTTTCTTCCACTTAAAATGTTCGTACGGGCGTGCTATTTCCAAAATGGGGTCACTTCTTGGGGTTTTTTAATTTCTTGGGACTTCAGTAATTTTTTTAATGAGACATGGAACCTAAAAAAAAATTGGGGTCTGCTAGTAATTTTCTTTTCACAAATGTCTGCTTTGAAATCCTTTAACAAGTGTTTCTGCCTTCTGTCAGACACCTGTTTGCTGAAAAGTTAACTTTCTACTACTTAACCCCTTAAGGACGCAGGGCGTATCGGTACGCCCTATTTCCCGAGTCCTTAAGGACTCAGGGCGTACCGGTATGTCCTAACTTGAAATCGGCATTCCGGCGCCCCAGGGGTTAATCGGAACGGGATTTCGGCTGAAATCATTCAGCCGGCATCCCGTAACAATGCAGGGGGGGGTCATTTGACACCCCCGCATCGACGATCGCAGAAAACCGCAGGTCAATTCAGACCTGCGGTTTTCTGCGTTTCCGGTCCATTCGGGTGTCCTGTGACCCGATGAACCGGAAAAAGACTGCGATCGGTGGCGTAATTATACACCACCTATCGCAGTCCGAGGATTTGGAGAGGCGGTGCTGGCCCTGGTGCTGAACGCCGCTGTCCAGGGTCCTGATTGGTGCAGGGGAGAGAGGCGTGAGATTCAAACTTCCTGCGCTCCTCTCTCCCCTCCTCTTCCTGTCCAGCACCCTGACCGTGCAGCATCGTCCAGCACCAGCTCCTGTGTCCCCCTAATCGGAATCCATCACCCTCCTGCACCCATCGCCACCCAGGTAGGTTAGGGTCAGTGAGGGAGAGGCACCGTTAGGCAGGGAAAGAAGGGAAAAGTTAGTTAGGAAAAAAAAACAAAAAAAAAAAACACTTTTATTTCCAAACTTTCTTTGATCCATCCATCAGACCCCAGATCCCCCCCTGCCACTTGCCCCCCCCACCAGCCCCCCCCCCCACCAGACCCCCCCACCACCAGACCCCCACCACCAGCCCCCCCCCTCCCCTGACCACCAGCCCCCTTACCACCACTTTTTTTTTTTCTGCGTGCGCTGACTGGCCGGCACTTTTTAGCGTCCGTCCAGTGTTAGCGCATCGCCCGCCCCACCACCCCACCACCCCACCGACTGCTGATCAGCGTTGTACCGCTGATCAGCAAGTTTGAACTTTTTTTTTTCCTAACACTTGCCCTTTCTTTTTTTGCCTTTTTTAGTACGCGAACACCCGTTGCCCCCACACACACGCACATATAATAAAGGTTTCCACACACGCACACATACACGCACACACACCCATGGCCCGCCGGATGTTCTCGGCCGAGGAGGCATACGCCCAGATTGCCTCCGACTCTGAGAGCCCCAGTGAGGATGAGGATGACCCCACGTTCCTTTTATCATCCGCATCCTCCTCATCATCATCTGATGACGATGAGCCACCAAGGCGGCGGAGACGCCGCCAGGCGGAGACGCCGCCAGGCGGAGCCAGGGGCCCCACATGCTAGGGATCCTGTGGCCCACCCTAGTACGAGCCGCCCTGGGGTTCGTACTGGTTTCCCGGCCCACCAAATAAGTCCACCGGAGCCCCCTGCCGATGAACTTAGCTGGTGTCCCCCAGTGGACTTTGAGCCTGAGATTCCGGATTTTGCTGGCAATCCTGGAATCCAGATTCCCACAGTGGGGTTTACTGAAATAGACTATTTTAGTTTTTTTTTCAGTAACCCACTGGTGAATCTGATGGTGGAGCAGACGAATCTGTACGCCCAACAGTTCGTCGCTCAAAACCCAGGCTCATTTTTGGCTAGACCCGGTGGCTGGACGCCGGTCAGTGCAGCCGAGATGAGGACATTTTGGGGCCTCGTGCTGCATATGGGTCTAGTTCAAAAACCCAGTGTCAGGCAATACTGGAGTGGGGACGTCCTATACCAGACCCCACTGTACAGTATGGTCATGACACGCCCCCGGTTTGAGGCCATCCGGAAATGTCTGCATTATTCCGATAATGCAGCATGTCCACCCCAAGGTGATCCTGCCTATGACCGGCTGTATAAGATACGGCCGGTCATCGATCACTTTGGGGCCACATTTCAGCAGGCCTACGTACCTGGAAGGGAGGTCGCGGTTGATGAGTCTCTCGTTGCGTTCAAGGGGAGACTCAGTTTCCGCCAATATATTCCCACAAAGCGGGCGAGGTATGGCGTGAAGCTATACAAAATTTGTGAGAGTACCTCAGGGTACACTTACAAATTTCGTGTGTATGAGGGGCGAGATTCCCGGATTCAACCCCCAGAATGTCCCCCCACTCTGGGTGTTACCGGGAAACTCGTGTGGGACCTTATGTACCCACTGCTGGATAAGGGTTACCACTTGTACGTGGACAACTTTTATACCAGCATTCCCTTGTTCAGGTCCCTTGCCGCCAGATCCACGTTCGCTTGTGGGACCGTGCGGAAAAATCAACGCGGCCTCCCTGCCTACCCCCTCCAGGTACCTATCCCCAGGGGTGAGACCCGTGCCCTTACCAGTGGAAACCTGTTGCTGGTCAGGTATAAGGACAAGAGGGATGTCCTTATGCTGTCCACAATCCACGGTAACGGCATCACCCCTGTCCCTGTGCGAGGTACCGCGGCAACGGTCCTCAAGCCCGATTGTATCGTCGACTACAATCGGTATATGGGAGGAGTTGATCTCTCTGATCAAGTCCTCACGCCATATAACGCCATGCGCAAAACCCGGGCATGGTACAAAAAAGTTGCGGTCTACTTGGTGCAGGTTGCCATGTACAACTCTTTTGTACTATCCCGAAGCGCTGGCAGCACAGGGACATTCCTCCAATTCTATGAGGCAGTCCTCAAGGACCTGATCTTTTCGGACCGGGAAAGAGCAGGCCGGAGTACCTCGGGAATTGGAGGCGCCCGGATCTTCCCTGGCCAACACTTTCCAGGTGTGGTCCCCCATACTGGAAAGAAGGGACGAACCCAAAAAAAGTGCAGAGTGTGTCGCAGGAGGGGGATACGGAAGGACACCACCACTCAGTGCGACACTTGCCCCGATCATCCGGGCCTCTGCGTTATCGATTGCTTCAGGGAGTATCACACTTCCATGGAGTACTAAATTTTTATAATCCCCAACAGTCCACTAGAGAACATAAAAAACTATGGCTCTCAGACTTTGGAGACACGGAAACATTTTTTTTCCCCCAAAAAAATATTAGTTTTAGTGCAGGCATCCTCAAACTGCGGCCCTCCAGATGTTGTAAAACTATAACTCCCAGCATGCCCAGACAACCTACAGCCATCAGCAGGGCATGGTGGGAATTGTAGTTTTACAACATCTGGAGGGCCGCAGTTTTTAGGATGCCTGCTTAGTGTCTCCAAAGTCTGAGAACCATACATATTGGGCATCGTCGCGTGCGTAAAAGTCGTCGCTATAAAAATAACTTTTGCCCAAACGCCTCAGATGAACGGTGCTAAAAATATAAAATAAAAATGGTGCCAAAACAACCATTTTTGGGCAAAATTTCCATTTGAATCCTTTTTGCCGGTAATAAAGCAAGGGTTAACCGCCAAACAAAACTCAATATTTATGGCCCTGATTCTGTAGTTTGCAGAAACACCCCATATGTGGTCGTAAATGGCTATATAGCCGCACGGCAGGGCATAGAACGAAGGGAACTCCATATGGTTTCTAGAAGGCAGATTTTGATGGACAGTTTTTTTTTTGACACCATGTCCCATTAGAAGCCCCCCCTGATGTAGCCTAGACTAGAAACTCCAAAAAAGTGACCCCATCTAAGAAACTACACCCCTCAAGGTATTCAAAAGTTACTTTACAAACTATGTTAACCCTTTAGGTGTTCCACAAAACTAAATAGCGAATGTAGAAACAATTTTAGATTTTTTTTTTGTTACATTGCCTCAAAAAAGAGTAATATAGAGCAACCAAAAATCATATTTACCCCTAAAATAGTCCCAAAACAACAACCACCTTATCCCGTAGTTTCCTAGATGGGGTCACTTTTGTGGAGTTTCTACTCTAGGGGTGCATCAGGGGGCTTGAAAGGGTACATGGTGTAAATAAACCAGTCCAGCAAAATCTGCCTTCCAAAAACCATATGACGTTCCCCTTCTTCTATGTCCTGCCGTTTAGCCAAATAGTAGTTTACGACCACATATGGGGTGTTTCTGCAAACTACAGAATTGGGGCAACCCATTTTGAGTTTTGTTTGGCAGTTAACCCTTGTTTTACTCCTGGAAAAAAATTATTATATTGGAAAATTTTCCAAAAAATTGAAATTTCAAAATTGTTTCTCCATCTGCCATTAACTCTTGTGGAACACCTAAAGGGTTAACAAAGTTTGTAAACCCAGTTTTGAATACCTTGAGGGGTGTACTTTCTTAGATGGAGTCACTTTTTTGAAATTTCTATTCTAGGGGTGCAACAGGGGGCTTCAAATGGGACATGGTATAAACAAAACCAGTCCTGCAAAATCTGCCTTCCAAAACCCATATGGTGTTCCCCTTCTTCTATGTGCTCCCGTTCGGCCAAACAGTAGTTTACGACCACATATGGGGTGTTTCTGCAAACTACAGAATCGGGGCAACCCATTTTGAGTTTTGTTTGGCAGTTAACCCTTGTTTTACTCCTGGAAAAAATTGATTATATTGGAAAATTTTCCAAAAAATAGAAATTTCAAAATTGTTTCTCCATCTGCCATCAACTCTTGTGGAACACCTAAAGGGTTAACAAAGTTTGTAAACCCAGTTTTGAATACCTTGAGGGGTGTACTTTCTTAGATGGAGTCACTTTTTTGAAATTTCTATTCTAGGGGTGCAACAGGGGGCTTCAAATGGGACATGGTATAAACAAAACCAGTCCTGCAATATCTGCCTTCCAAAACCCATATGGTGTTCCCCTTCTTCTATGTGCTCCCGTTCGGCCAAACAGTAGTTTACGACCACATATGGGGTGTTTCTGCAAACTACAGAATCGGGGCAACCCATTTTGAGTTTTGTTTGGCAGTTAACCCTTGTTTTACTCCTGGAAAAAATAGATTATATTGGAAAATTTTCCAAAAAATTGAAATTTCAAAATTGTTTCTCCATCTGCCATCAACTCTTGTGGAACACCTAAAGGGTTAACAAAGTTTGTAAACCCAGTTTTGAATACCTTGAGGGGTGTACTTTCTTAGATGGAGTCACTTTTTTGAAATTTGTATTCTAGGGGTGCAACAGGGGGCTTCAAATGGGACATGGTATAAACAAAACCAGTCCTGCAAAATCTGCCTTCCAAAACCCATATGGTGTTCCCCTTCTTCTATGTGCTCCCGTTCGGCCAAACAGTAGTTTACGACCACATATGGGGTGTTTCTGCAAACTACAGAATCGGGGCAACCCATTTTGAGTTTTGTTTGGCAGTTAACCCTTGTTTTACTCCTGGAAAAAATTGATTATATTGGAAAATTTTCCAAAAAATTGAAATTTCAAAATTGTTTCTCCATCTGCCATTAACTCTTGTGGAAGACCTAAAGGGTTAATAAAGTTTGAAAAAACTGTTTTGAATACCTTGAGTGGTGTAGTTTCTAGAATGGGGTCATTTTTGGGAGGTTTCTATTATCTAAGCCTCACAATATGACTTCAAACCTGAACTGGTCCATAAAAAGTGGGATTTTGAAGATTTCTGAAAATTTCAAAATTTGCTTCTAAACTTCTAAGCCTAGTAACATCCCCAAAAAATAAAATATCATTCCCAAAATGCTGCAAACATGAAGTAGACATATGGGGAATGTAAAGTCATCACAATTTATGGGGGTATTACTATGTATTACAGAGGTAGAGAAACTGAAACTTTGAAATTTGCTAATTTTTCAAAATTTTCGGTAAAAATTTTATTTTTTTATGCAAAAAAATTTACTTTTTTGACCCAATTTTAGCAGTGTCATGAAGTACAATATGTGACGAAAAAACAATCTCAGAACGGCCTGGGTAAGTCAAAGCGTTTTAAAGTTATGAGCACTTAAAGTGACACTGGTCAGATTTGCAAAAAATGGCCAAGTCCTTAAGGTGAAATAGGGCCGAGTCCTTAAGGGGTTAAAATGTTCGTATGGGGGTTCTCATTCCAAAATTGGGTCACTTCTTCCACTTAAAATGTTCGTACAGACGTGCTATTTCCAAAATGGGGTCACTTCTTGGGGTTTTTTAATTTCTTGGGACCTCAGGAACTTATTCAAGCCTGCAAAAAACATATTTTGTACTTTGCCTTTAGAGCCCTGCTGTGCGCTCATACAGCAGGCTACAAGCACATATGGGGTGTTTCTTGAATGGGGAGAAAATGGGGAACACATACTGGGGTGCATTTTTTCCTTTAACCCCTTGTGAAAAAAAATTTGGGGGCTGCTTGTAATATTTTTTTTTTCACAAATGTGTACTTTTAAATCCTTTAACAAGTGTTTCTGCCTTCTGTGAGACACCTGTTTGCAGAAAAGTACCCTTTCTACCACTTAAAATGTTCGTATGGGGGTGCTCTTTCCAAAATGGGGTCACTTCTTGGGGTTTTTAATTACTGGGGACCTCAGGATTTTTTTTTAATGAGACATGGAACCTAAAATCCATGTCTGTTTATTCAAGCCTGCAAAAAACATATTTTGCACTTTGCCTTTAGAGCCCTGCTGTGCGCTCATACAGCAGGCTACAAGCACATATGGGGTGTTTCTTGAATGGGGATAAAATGGGGAACACATACTGGGGTGCATTTTCTCCTTTGACCCCTTGTGAAAGTAAAAAATTGGGGTCTGCTATATTTTTTTCCTGCAAATGTGTGCTTTGAAATCCTTTAAGAAGTGTTTCTGCCTTTTGTGAGACACCTGTTTGCAGAAAAGTACCCTTTCTACCACTTAAAATTTTCGTACGGGGGTTCTCTTCCAAAATTGGGTCACTTCTTGGGGTCTTTAATTTCTGGGGACCTCAGCAAATTTTTTTAATGCGACATGGCACCTAAAATCCATGTCTGCCAAATTCACATTTAGCTGTTTGCCTGCTATTCGCCCATAAAGCAGGCTACAAGCACATATGGGGTGTTTCCTGAATGGGGAGAATATGGGGAACACATACTGGGGTGCCTTTTCCCCTTTAACCCCGTGTGGAAAAAAAATTGGGGTCTGCTAGTAATTTTCTTTTCACAAATGTGTGCTTTGAAATCCTTTAACAAGTGTTTCTGCCTTCTGTCAGACACCTGTTTGCTGAAAAGTAAACTTTCGTTTTTAATTTCTGGGGACCTCAGCAAATGTTTTAATGCGACATGGCACCTAAAATCCATGTCTGCAAATTCAGGCCAGCCAAATTCATACTTAGCTGTTTGCCTGCTCTGATCCCATACAGCATGCTACAAGCACATATGGGGTGTTTCCTGAATAGGGATAAAATGGGGAACGCATACTGGGGTGCATTTTCTCCTTCAACCCCTTGTGAAAGTGAAAAATTGGGGTCTGCTAGTAATTTTTTATTTTCAGAAATGTGTGCTAAGAAATCCTTTAGCAAGTGTTTCTGCCTTCTGTGAGACACCTGTTTGCTGAAAAGTACCCTCTCTACCACTTACAATGGTCGCACAGGGGTGCTCTTTCCAAAATGGGGTCACTTCTTGGGGTTTCTAATTCCTTGGGACCTCAGGAATTTTTTTAATGTGACATGGCATCTAAAATCCATGTCTGCCAATTCAGGCCTGTCAGCAAAATCCATATTTTGCTGTTTGCCTGCTGTGCGCCCATACAGCAGGCTACAAGCACATATGGGGTGTTTCCTGAATGGGGATAAAATGGGGAACACATATTGGGGTGAATTTTCTCCTTTAACCCCTTGTGAAAGTGAAAAATTGGGGTCTGCTATTAATTTTTCATTTTTAGAAATGTGTGCTATAAAATCTTTTAACAAGTGTTTCTGCCTTCTGTTTCTGCCCTCTGTGAGTACTTAAAATGTTCGTACGGTGGTGCTCTTTTTAAAATGGGGTCACTTCTTGGGGTTTTTAATTTCTGGGGTCATCAGGAAATTTGTTAATGAGACATGGCAACTAAAATTTATGTCTGCTATTTCAGGCGAGCCAAATTCACATTTAGCTGTTTGCCTGCTATTCGCCCATACAGCAGGCTACAAGCACATATGGGGTGTTTCCTGAATGGGGATCAAATGGGGAACACATACTGGGGTGAATTTTCTCCTTTAACCTCTTTAGGACACAGGGCGTGCAGGTAAGCCCTGATGTCCTGGTACTTATGGACACAGGGTGTACCTGTACGCCCTGTGTATTTCCGATCACCGCTGAGCGGCAGTGTTCGGGACTAGATGCCTGCTCAAATCATTGAGCAGGCACCTCGGCTAATTGTGCGGGGGGGGGGTCTCGTGACCCCCCCATGTCGGCGATCGCCGCAAGCCGCTGGTCAATTCAGACCTGCGGTTTGCTGCTTTTCATGTTGCGGGCGGCGGCGCCATTGGGTCCCCATGGGGCTGTAGGGGGGACCCGATGGCATGGAAGGCAGCGCGATGCCTTCCTGAGGCATCGCCGCTGCCTTCCTGTGACGTGCCTGTGAGATCCAGCCCCTTGGATCTCACAGGCCGGAAGCTGTATGAGTAATACACACAACGGGTTCCTCTGCTGCTTCGTTGTTGGGAGGGATTTGTGGTACTTAAACATTTTCGGATGTTGGTTCTTCTGTGCTCAGAAGCTGAGAACATGAGGCTTCTTCTGTGCCTTCTTGTTGTTCCATCACCAGTGGTTGGTCCTCCATCATTGTTGAAGTGTGTGGCCTCTCAGCCACTTCTACAGATGGGGTTTGCGAACCTGAATTTTCACTTAAGTTGTCTACCGTTCTATAATAAAAATGTAAATAAAAAATTAACAAATAAAAAAAAATAATTGACATAGTACCTTTCACAAGTTAAAACTCTTTAACCCCTTAAGGACTTAGGACGTAGCGGTACGGCATGGGTCCCGAATCCTTAAGGACCCATGACGTACCGGTACGTCATGGCTTTAATTCGCGATTCCGGCGCCGCGGGGGTTAATCGGAACGGGATGCCGGCTGAAATCATTCAGCCGGCATCCCGTAACAACGCAGGGGGGGTCGCAGAAATCGACGATCGCAGAAAACCGCAGGTCAATTCAGACCTGCGGTTTGCTGCGCTTTTAGCCGATTCTGATCCCCGCGGTCTCTGACCACGGGGATCAAACTTTAAAATGCCCCAAATAAAGTTTTATTAACCCCCCCTGCACCCCTGAATGATATTATGTGGGCGGGTGGTGCAGGGGGGGGTGTCGCAGGCGGTGCGGGAGGTGCGGGAGGCGGGCGGTGCGGCAGGCGGGATCGCGATCCCTCGCCCGCCTCCCTTTGAATAATCGTTGGTGGAAAGTGGTTATACCAGGGTGTCAGCACATTGCTGACACCCTGGTATAAACGGCTGACATCGGTGATGCGATGTCAGCCGTTTAACCCTTTCCATACAGCGGTCCGTATGGACCGCTGTATGGAAAAGGTTAACAGCTCAGGGAGCTCCCTCCCTCTCACATCAGGGGGCTGCTGTGCCTTTGCAGCCCCCCGATGGGAGAGGGAGAGAGCCCCCAGACAGCCCCGTCCTTACCCTTCCCCGTCTGCGAAGTTCTGACCAGTACTGAGCAGACGGGGAAGGTTCCCATGGCAACAGGACGCCGTCTCAGGCATCCTGCTGTCCATGGTGCTGAACAGATCTGTGCTAAAGGCAGAGATCTGTTCAGACAAAGTGTAAGTAAAATACAGTACAGTACAATATATATTGTACTGTACTGTATTATACAGACATCAGACCCACTGGATCTTCAAGAACCAAGTGGGTCTGGGTCAAAAAAATGTTTAAAAAAAGTTAAGATAAAAAAGACACATTTATCACTGAATAAAAAAATAAAAAATAAAATACACTACACATATTAGGTATCGCCGCGTCCGTAACGACCTGCTCTATAAAACGGTCATGTTACTTTCCCCGCACGGTCAACGCCATAAAAATAAAAAAATAAAAACTATGAGAAAATTGAAATTTTGCCCACCTTACTTCCCAAAAAAGGTAATAAAAGTGATCAAAAAAGTCACATGTACGCCAAAATAGTACCAATCAAACCATCATCTCATCCCGCAAAAATCATACCCTACCCAAGATAATCGCCCAAAAACTGAAAAAACTATGGCTCTTAGACTATGGAGACACTAAAACATTTTTTTTGTTTCAAAAATGAAATCATTGTGTAAAACTTAAATAAAAATAAAAAAAGTATACATATTAGGTATCGACGCGTCCGTATCGACCGGCTCTATAAAAATATCACATGACCTAACCCCTCAGATGACCACCGTAAATAAAAAAATAAAAAACGGTGTAAAAAAGCAATTTTTTGTCATCTTACGTCACAAAAAGTGTAATAGCAAGCGTTCAAAAAGTCATATGCACCCCAAAATACGGCCAATCAAACCGTCATCTCATACCGCAAAAAATGAGACCCTACTTAAGATAATCGCCCAAAAACTGAAAAAACTATGGTTTTTAGACTATGGAGACACTAAAACATTTTTTTTGTTTTAAAAATGAAATCATTGTGTAAAACTTACATAAATTGTATACATATTAGGTATCGCCACGTCCGTGACAACCTGCTCTATAAAATTACCACATGATCTAACCTGTCAGATGAATGTTGTAAATAACAAAAAAAAAAAACGTGCAAAAAAATCTATTTCTTGTTGCCTTGCCGCACAAAAAAGTGTAATATAGAGCAACCAAAAATCATATGTACCCTAAACTAGTACCAACAAAACTGCCACCCTATCCCGTAGTTTCCAAAATGGGGTCACTTTTTTGGAGTTTCTACTCTAGGGGTGCATCAGGGGGGCTTCAAATGGGACATGGTGTCAAAAAACCAGTCCAGCAAAATCTGCCTTCCAAAAACCGTATGGCATTCCTTTCCTTCTGCGCCCTGCCGTGTGCCCGTACAGCAGTTTATGACCACATATGGGGTGTTTTTGTAAACTACAGAATCAGGGCCATAAATAATGAGTTTTGTTTGGCTGTTAACCCTTGCTTTGTAACTGGAAAAAAATTATTAAAATGGAAAATCTGCCAAAAAAGTGAAATTTTGAAATGGTATCTCTATTTTCCATTAAATCTTGTGCAACACCTAAAGGGTTAACAAAGTTTATAAAATCAGTTTTGAATACCTTGAGGATTGTAGTTTCTTAGATGGGGTCACTTTTATGGAGTTTCTACTCTAGGGGTGCATCAGGGGGGCTTCAAATGGGACATGGTGTCAAAAAACCAGTCCAGCAAAATCTGGCTTCCAAAAACCATACAGCGCACCTTTCCCTCTACTCCCTACTGTGTGCCCGTACAGTAGTTTACGGCCACATATGGGGTGTTTCTGTAAACGGCAGAGTCAGGGCAATAAAGATACAGTCTTGTTTGGCTGTTAACCCTTGCTTTGTTAGTGGAAAAAATGGGTTAAAATGGAAAATTAGGCAAAAAAATGAAATTCTCAAATTTCATCCCCATTTGCCAATAACTGTTGTGCAACACCTAAAGGGTTAAAAAAGTTTGTAAAATCAGTTTTGAATACCTTGAGGGGTGTAGTTTATAGAATGGGGTCATTTTTGGGCGGTTTCTATTATGTAAGCCTCGCAAAGTGACTTCAGACCTGTAGTGGTCCCTAAAAATTGGGTTTTTGTAAATTTCTGAAAAATTTCAAGATTTGCTTCTAAACTTCTAAGCCTTGTAACATCCCCAAAAAATAAAATATCATTCCCAAAATGCTACAAACATGAAGTAGACATACGGGGAATGTAAAGTCATCACAATTTTTTGGGGTATTACTATGTATTACAGAAGTAGAGAAACTGAAACTTTGAAATTTGCAAATTTTTCAAAATTTTTGGTAAATATGGTATTTTTTTATGCAAATTTTTTTTCTTTTTTGACCCAATTTTAGCAGTGTCATGAAGTACAATATGTGACGAAAAAACAATCTCAGAACGGCCTGGATAAGTCAAAGCGTTTTAAAGTTATCAGCACTTAAAGTGACACTGGTCAGATCTGCAAAAAATGGCCAAGTCCTTAAGGTGAAATAGGGCTGAGTCCTTAAGGGGTTAAATGTGGTACCTCACACTGTAGCACATGTATCCTAATGCCAGATAGAAGAATCAACAAAACAGTAACAAGGACAGGTGCACTCTGCAGTCTCACTAGACCCTCAAACTGATTTTAAAATTGAGAGATTAGTCAACATGTCCTACGGTGTAGAACATGTCTAAGCCCGGACACCACGCCAAGGTTTCTCAAGTAGCCCTTAGACATGTTCTACACCTTAGGACATGTTGACTAATCTCTCAATTTTAAAATCAGTTTGAGGGTCTAGTGAGACTGCAGAGTGCACCTGTCCTTGTTACTGTTTTGTTATATTGTTATATTAATTATGACATCCGCACTTGTTATCTTGTGTAGGATGTCTATTGTGGTACTTGTGGTTCGCCGCGGGCATCCTCCATTGTATGCATTTTGCTGGGGATTGCCATTAGCAACGGGCCACAAGTGCAGGATTTGCTCCCCTATATATATGCACAACTGCATGTGGGTTTGAGCACCTCCTGCTAATGCCAACCTGTCTTCTTAGTTTGTATATATAGATTTCTGGAGGTGTATAAACTCCAATTTAAATGTGCCTGTTTTCCATCTACAGGCCACATTTAGGTGCACCTGTGAGGCCTGGGACATATCAGCCAGTCTTGAGTGGGACTCGCAGACTCCTCCCTCCTCCCATTGGAAGCATGGCTACATGCTGGAGGTAACTGGTGAGCTGTTTGTGAGTCGGCCTTATGCTCCTGTAATTTGCCCACTGGCTCCTGGTATCGCCCATACGGCTCAGGTAGGAGAGTGTTAGGTCCCGGGCTACTTGAGAAACCTTGGCGTGGTGTCCGGGCTTAGACATGTTCTACACCGTAGGACATGTTGACTAATCTCTCAATTTTAAAATCAGTTTGAGGGTCTAGTGAGACTGCAGAGTGCACCTGTCCTTGTTACTGTTTTGTTATATTGTTATATTAATTATGACATCCGCACTTGTTATCTTGTGTAGGATGTCTATTGTGGTACTTGTGGTTCGCCGCGGGCATCCTCCATTGTATGCATTTTGCTGGGGATTGCCATTAGCAACGGGCCACAAGTGCAGGATTTGCTCCCCTATATACACTGCTCAAAAAAATAAAGGGAACACAAAAATAACACATCCTAGATCTGAGTTAATTAAATATTCTTCTGAAATCCTTTGTTCTTTACATAGTTGAATGTGCTGACAACGAAATCACACAAAAATTAAAAAAAGGAAATCAAATTTTTCAACCCATGGAGGTCTGGATTTGGAGTCACACTCAAAATTAAAGTGGAAAAACACACTACAGGCTGATCCAACTTTGATGTAATGTCCTTAAAACAAGTTAAAATGAGGCTCAGTAGTGTGTGTGGCCTCCACGTGCCTGTATGACCTCCCTACAACGCCTGTGCATGCTCCTGATGAGGTGGCGGACGGTCTCCTGAGGGATCTCCTCCCAGACCTGGACTAAAGCATCTGCCAACTCCTGGACAGTCTGTGGTGCAACGTGACGTTGGTGGATAGAGCGAGACATGATGTCCCAGATGTGCTCAATTGGATTCAGGTCTGGGGAACGGGCGGGCCAGTCCATAGCATCAATGCCTTCGCCTTGCAGGAACTGCTGACACACTCCAGCCACATGAGGTCTAGCATTGTCTTGCATTAGGAGGAACCCAGGACCAACCGCACCATCATATGGTCTCACAAGGGGTCTGAGGATCTCATCTTGGTACCTAATGGCAGTCAGGCTACCTCTGGCGAGCACATGGAGGGCTGTGCGGCCCTCCAAAGAAATGCCACCCCACACCATTACTGACCCAATGCCAAACCGGTCACGCTGGAGGATGTTGCAGGCAGCAGAACGTTCTCCATGGCGTCTCCAGACTCTGTCACGTCTGTCACATGTGCTCAGTGTGAACCTGCTTTCATCTGTGAAGAGCACAGGGCGCCAGTGGCGAATTTGCCAATCTTGGTGTTCTCTGGCAAATGCCAAACGTCCTGCACGGTGTTGGGCTGTAAGCACAACCCCCACCTGTGGACGTCGGGCCCTCATATCACCCTCATGGAGTCTGTTTCTGACCGTTTGAGCAGACACATGCACATTTGTGGCCTGCTGGAGGTCATTTTGCAGGGCTCTGGCAGTGCTCCTCCTGTTCCTCCTTGCACAAAGGCGGAGGTAGCGGTCATGCTGCTGGGTTGTTGGCCTCTTACGGCCTCCTCCACGTCTCTTGATGTACTGGCCTGTCTCCTGGTAGCGCGTCCATGCTCTGGACACTACGCTGACAGACACAGCAAACCTTCTTGCCACAGCTCGCATTGATGTGCCATTCTGGATAAGCTGCACTACCTGAGCCACTTGTGTGGGTTGTAGACTCTGTCTCATGCTACCACTAGAGTGAAAGCACCGGTAGCATTCAAAAGTGACCAAAACATCAGCCAGGAAGCATAGGAACTGAGAAGTGGAATGTGGTCACCACCTGCAGAACCACTCCTTTATTGGGGGTGTCTTGCTAATTGCCTATAATTTCCACCTGTTGTCTATCCCATTTGCACAACAGCATGTGAAATTGATTGTCACTCAGTGTTGCTTCCTAAGTGGACAGTTTGATTTCACAGAAGTGTGATTGACTTGGAGTTACATTGTGTTGTTTAAGTGTTCCCTTTATTTTTTTGAGCAGTGTATATGCACAACTGCATGTGGGTTTGAGCACCTCCTGCTAATGCCAACCTGTCTTCTTAGTTTGTACAGATAGAAGAATCACCCTGTGAGAAAAGCGTATGTCTCCTCCTCCCTGTTCCCATGCTAGGTTTTTACATACAGGGCGCATAAATCTAATGGGGACTACTGCACCGCAACGGAGGATATAATGAAGATTCTTTACTACATGACATGTAGGGGACATGTGCTACTGTGTAAGGTACCACATTTTAATGAGTACAAACTGGTGAAAGGTGCAACCTAAAAATATATAACTTAAAAACTACTTACGGTCTTAACTTCATTATTTGCTTGAGAAATTGGAGCTGCCTTGTAAACATATATGGCTTCTTGCGTTTGGCTCCATCACCGCTCTTTTGGGAACTATTGAGTTCTCTCCGGAACTGATCCCGGCATGTGTACCACCTTTTTTTTATTTGGTCAACTGTAAAAAAAATAAAAAATATTTATTCATTAAATACTGTAAAATTGTGCTAACAAAACTTTAAATGGACATTTATCTCATGTACACACAATCAGTGTTTTGCTTGGACATATGGCCAAATCACAAACCATGTGACTCAGACGCATACGGTCATGTGTAGGAGTGAAAATTAAAATAAAAAAAGAGTATTATAGCACATGCACATGACCGTATTGCATCCAGCATATGGCACTCCACAATGCATGGAGTGACCACTTTACGGCCATTTCCAGGAGCAATAATAATCATTTTTGACAAAGAGGCCTATTAAAAATTAATATATATGATAGTTTTAGTTTGAAACTTAAAAAATTTGATATTGAGTTTGTTAAAAAACAATTTCTGAATAGGCCTTTTTGAAAAAAACAAAAACATGTAATATATATATATATAAAAAAAAAATGATTTAACATCTGTCATGTACAAGCATAGACTATGTGCAAAATTACACAGTCTATGCTGTTCCAGGACATATGGCGCACTCATGGAACAAGTCGTGACGCACACATCCGTGGAGCACGGTCCATGTATACCCAGCCTGCCATGCTCTGAAGTACAGGAGCACACAGCGTCATAGCAAGCAATGACGCTATGCACTCATGCATGCCAGTGCATGGCAGGCTGCGTATACACACACCATGCACCATGAATCAGTGTATTGGCAGGCTGGGTATACACATGTGTGCATGGCAGGCTGCGTATACACACACCATGCAACATGAATGTGTGTATTAACCAATATTAAATACACATAACTTTAAAGTAAAGTATTTACTCACGCATTTTAATTTGCTTTTCTTTTGATGCGGAGGTCCATGAAGTGGACAGCAACTCTAGGCACACTTCATTCCATGAACGATCTTTGATGGTCCGTTCGTGGTATATTTCAGTCCTGGAGTCCCACAGGGCTGGCCTCTCTTGTATGAGGACAATCAGTTTTTCAACTTCAAAATTGCACATAATGTCTGCTGATATATGTGCTGGTCGGCTCTGAAGATGAATCCTGTCTTCCTGCCACCTGTCTCCCTGGAGATCAAGGTCACATGGGGCAGGATTCTTTTTCTATTTCCTGCAGATCCGCAATTCACGATCCACAATTGCGGATGACATGCAGATGACATTTGACATCTTTCCGCATGTCATCCGTTTTTTTTTTTCCGCATGTCATCCGTTGTCACCGATTCCGGTGTAGATCTCCGCCAACGAGTAGATATGATGGTGATGGAGTATCTAAACCGGAATCGGTCTGACGGGAAGGAAGAAATTACATTAAAAGGGCTCCTTGCTTCCGCCGTGTGCCCGAAGAAAGGCAAACACGTTGCGTTTCGGCTATTGCAATGCTTATGGACCTTTTTTCTGGCCCCCAGGAGCCACATCATCTGATGGACTATATGATGAACGCCCGAAATGCCATGCTTCAGGTCAATCCTCTTTCAAGTCACCATCCTGATCCCCCTATGGTCCATCCTTCAGGCCCTTTCATGAGGGATTTATATGACCTTTAATTTATTTTAATTTTTTTTTTTGTTATTAATAAAAAATGTTTACCTTTAAAAATTTTAATGTTATTTTTCTCTATAAAGTTTAAGATTTTATCTTTTTTGTTTGAAATTAATATTGATGCCCTATTATAAATTTAGGTCATTTGTATTAAAAATGGTCTCATGCACACGAAAGTTGATGCTTCTGTTCCATGCATTTGGTACCGCAATTTGTGGTCCCCAATACACAGAGAACTGAAGTTCAGCAGTCGAGACTGATCCAGACCCATTCTACTTGAATGAGTTCGTGATCCTTCCGTTCTGCATCACTGTGATTGAGGATCCATTCAAGTGAATGGATCCACATCAGTGAAGACCACAGGGACAGGTGCCCGTGTATTGCGAAATTGTATCGTGAGGGCTGCAATACTGCAACGAGTAGGTTACGGTCATTTGCTCAAAAAATACTATTTTGATCCATATTTTCATCCATGCTCACCCTGCGTGAGCATCAGAGGTTTTTAATGGTCAAATATTCTCCATTGCTATTTGCTTGTTAGTACATGGAAATGACTATTTAAAAAATTATAAAGTTATGCAGATGCTTCTGGCAAGTAGTGTTTTTGATGATGTCACTAGCTCTAATGGGCTGGCACTCGCACAGCCCTAGCCTTTTAACGGACCTGGTCAGCGCAGAAGGCCGCATATTAGTGCTATTGACATCACCAAACACTTGGTAGAAGCATCTGCCCATCAGTGGCAATGTTTTGGCCAAATAAGGTACCCATTTCCATGCCCGATCAAGTGATGTGCAAATGAGAGCATTGGAGTATGAAATTCTCCAATTCTCACATCACAGTGTCTACATGGATGAAATTATGATGTAATATACTTACCTTTTCTGCATAGAAGGATTTTCTCTGTGGATTGCGGGCCTGATTACGTTTGTTGTTGTCCTTGTTCAAAGCTGAACGCATACATATACCATTTTATTAATAACAATGGGACATGTTCGTGTTCAGCTGTGAGGACATGAACAAATCTAAAAGTTGCTAAAAAATATTTAATAGACGTAATTAGAAATGAGGTATTAGAAGGTATTTACACCAAATTTCAATCAAATTTTGGATTTGGCACAATACCTCAGCCCGCAAGCCCACGTCAAGGGTCCTCATTATTTTGCGAGTCCCTAATCTAAACTAACAACAGGGGATCTAACTAAACTAAGGAATTTCAATTTTTCTAAAATTTAAACCAGATTCCAGCTGAAATCAGCGTCTTCCACGGATGGCATCCAACTGCCACGACAATGCCCCCTCAGGACTGCAGAAGTAGTCGGCATAGAGTTCCCAAACAGCTAGTCCAGCTGTTCCAGGGCGTCCAGGCCGGCTCAGGTCTAAACTGACTGAAGATGTCATATTTAGGCCCAAATCTGCATCTGTTGAGGCATTGTGGATCCTGGTGAAGTTGTGTAGCAGTACACAAGCTTGTATCACCAGGGTGGCATTGTCCGGATTCATCTGTATGGATGACATGAATACTCTCCACTTAGAGGACAGTATTCCGAAAGCGCACTCCACATACCGACGGGCGCGAGACAATCGATAGTTGAAGATGCGCTTCCTGTCATCCAGATCGCGTCTAGGGAAGGGCCGCATCAGGTGGGGTGACAATGCAAATCCTTCGTCTGCCACGATCACAAATGGAGCCGGCGGACCTGCAAATCCGGGAAGTCTACTGGGCTCTGGCAGGGCAAGCTGGTTTGTGTGAAGCCGTTCACCCATTCTGGAAGCACTAAAGATGCGGCTGTCTGAAGTGCTCCCATAGGCCCCGATATCCACAATTACAAACCTGTAGTTACTGTCAGCAAGGGCCATCAGAACTACAGAAAAATATTGCTTGTAATTGAAGTACCGGGACCCTGAGTGAGGCGGCTTCTTCACACGGATATGCTTACTGTCCAGTGCCCCAATGCAGTTAGGAAACTGCGCAGATTAGTAAAATCCCTCGGCGATACGTAGCCAATCTTCCGCCTTGGGGGTGGGCATCACCGCTTCTCTGAGACGCTGCCATATAACTGTACAGGTATAACAGACGATCCCAGAGATTGTAGAGATTCCAAGCAGAAACTCAAAATGCAACGAAGCGAATGAATTTCCAGTAGCACGGAATCTGAAAAATACAAAAAAGGAAAGAAAAATAAGTTCCAACTTTCATTATAATATACACTGCTCAAAAAAATAAAGGGAACACACAAATAACACATCCTAGATCTGAATTAATTTAATATTCTTCTGAAATACTTTGTTCTTTACATAGTTGAATGTGCTGACAACAAAATCACACAAAAAAAAAAAAAGGAAATCATATTTTTTAACCCATGGAGGTCTGGATTTGGAGTCACCCTCAAAATTAAAGTGGAAAAACACACTACAGGCTGATCCAACTTTGATGTAATGTCCTTAAAACAAGTCAAAATGAGGCTCAGTAGTGTGTGTGTCCTCCATGTGCCTGTATGACCTCCCTACAACGACTGTGCATGTTCCTGATGAGGTGGCGGACGGTCTCCTGAGGGATCTCCTCCCAGACCTGGACTAAAGCATCTGCCAACTCCTGGACAGTCTGTGGTGCAACGTGACGTTGGTGGATAGAGCGAGACGTGATGTCCCAGATGTGCTCAATTGGATTCAGGTCTGGGGAATAGACGGGCCAGTCCATAGCATCAATGCCTTCGTCTTGCAGGAACTGCTGACACACTCCAGCCACATGAGGTCTAGCATTGTCTTGCATTAGGAGGAACCCAGGGCCAACCGCACCAGCATATGGTCTCACAAGGGGTCTGAGGATCTCATCTCGGTACCTAATGGCAGTCAGGCTACCTCTGGCGAGCACATGGAGGGCTGTGCGGCCCTCCAAAGAAATGCCACCCCACACCATTACTGACCTAATGCCAAACCGGTCATGCTGGAGGATGTTGCAGGCAGCAGAACGTTCTCCACGGCGTCTCCAGACTCTGTCACGTCTGTCACATGTGCTCAGTGTGAACCTGCTTTCATCTGTGAAGAGCACAGGGCGCCAGTGGCGAATTTGCCAATCTTGGTGTTTTCTGGCAAATGCCAAACGTCCTGCACGGTGTTGGGCTGTAAGCACAACCCCCACCTGTGAACGTCGGGCCCTCATATCACCCTCATGGAGTCTGTTTCTGACCGTTTGAGCAGACACATGCACATTTGTGGCCTGCTGGAGATCATTTTGCAGGGCTCTGGCAGTGCTCCTCCTGTTCCTCCTTGCACAAAGGCGGAGGTAGCGGTCCTGCTGCTGGGTTGTTGCCCTCCTACGGCCTCCTCCACGTCTCCTGATGTAATGGCCTGTCTCCTGGTAGCGCCTCCATGCTCTGGACACTACGCTGACAGACACAGCAAACCTTCTTGCCACAGCTCGCATTGATGTGCCATCCTGGATAAGCTGCACTACCTGAGCCACTTGTGTGGGTTGTAGACTCCGTCTCATGCTACCACTAGAGTGAAAGCACCGCCAGCATTTAAAAGTGACCAAAACATCAGCCAGGAAGCATAGGAACTGAGAAGTGGTCTGTGGTCACCACCTGCAGAACCACTCCTTTATTGGGGGTGTCTTGCTAATTGCCTATAATTTCCACCTGTTGTCTATCCCATTTGCACAACAGCATGTGAAATTGATTGTCACTCAGTATTGCTTCCTAAGTGGACAGTTTGATTTCACAGAAGTGTAATTGACTTGGAGTTACATTGTGTTGTTTAAGTGTTCCCTTTATTTTTTTGAGCAGTGTATTTATATTGAATATATAGCAGTGGTGGCGAACCTATTGCACGGGTGCCAGAGGCGGCACTCGGAGCCCTCTCTGTGGGCACCCACACCCTGGAAAAAGTCTGACTGTACCAATATGCCTTTTAGACCTTTCCTGCCATTCATCAGCGCAGGACGCACCATGAACAGCACAGGCAGCGCAATGAATGTAGACAGGCTATTATAGCTACTACATGATAAAGTACATTAAAGATATACTATATTGGACTGTAGGATTTAGGTTAACTTGCCACGTTGGCACTTTGCGATAAATAAGGGGGTTTTGGGGTTGCGGTTTAGGGCACTCAATCTCTAAAAGGGTCGCCATCACTGATATATAGTATCTAAAAATGGCACATTCACTTACCTCAGGGTGACAAGCAACCGTTGTTCAGCAGATATGCAGCGCCTCATGCTGGTGTCCAGGAAATTAAGGTCAGGATGTAGAGAGACCAGCAGATGATCGAATGCTTCCATGGACATCCGGCAATAGCTTTTGAACTTTATAGGGTCTTGTCGCAGATCGTTGTATAACTTATGAAATTGTCCTTTCTGAAGGCGCTGAGCAACGATGGGATGGACCCACTGCCGTCTCCTCTTCCGTCTCCTCTTCCTCCCCGGTTCTTCATCCAGCATAGATGACTGCCGTCTGAATCGCCGAGAGAGAAGCCAGTAAAATAGTACGTTATCCATGTCTTCTGCCATGATGATCGCTGAGAAATCGGTAAAAAACTATGCCAGCCAAGCAGAGGTTTCTTACACAGCTCTGAACGACACCAAAAGCACAATAAAATGGCGACTGTACAAGCACATGTCCTCTGTTCTTATAGACTTAATTTTTTTTTATATGGTACCCTAGCAACATCTTTTCCGCCTTCTTTTTCTGATTTTTGCTGAAACACAGAAACACGGAAACACGTAAAAGATGCGGATGCACTTTTGGAAAAAAAACGGAACACGGAGCCGCAAAAAAACGGAACACGGATCCGCAAAAAAAAAGGAACGTAAATCTGGAAAGAAAATATACTGACGTGTGAATGGAGCCTTAGCCTTGTAACGTCCCCCAAAAATAAAATGTAATTCCCAAAATGATCCTAACATGAAGTAGACATATGGGAAATGTAAAGTAATAACTATTTTTGTAGGTATTAATATGTATTATAGAAGTAGAGAAATTTGCGAATTTTTCAAAATTTTTGCCAAATTTTGTATTTTTTTATAAATAAAAAAGATTTTTTTTTTACTCCATTTTACCAGTGTCATGAAGTACAATATGTGACGAAAAAACTATCTGAGAATGGCCTGGATAAGTCAAAGCGTTTTAAAGTTATCACCACATAAAGTGACACTGGTCAGATTTGCAAAAAATGGCCTGGTCCTGAAAGTGAAAATGAGCCCGGTTCCTAAGGGGTTAACCCCTTGTAAAAGTGAAAAATTAGGGTCTGCTCGTAATTTTTTTAATTTTAGAAATGTGTGCTATGAAATCCTTTAAAGGGAGTCTGTCACCTATTCTGAGTGTTTTAGACCGCTCAGATCAGGTTATAGACTCTTTGACCCTCATTACACTGATTTAATGAGCCATTTCGCAGTTTCACTGTACCAGCCATGCCTACTTACATGCGGTCACCGGGAGCAGGCAGTTCCAAGAACAGCCCGATGAAGGCTGTTCTCGGAACTGCCTGCTCCCGTTGACCGCATGTGTTTCAGAGCGGTTCGCGGCGCAGGCACAGGTAAGGACTTACCTCTGCATCGCCGGGCTTGGGAATAAAGATGGCAGATCGCATGTGTTGGTCGGCGAACACTGCGAACTGGCCATCACTGCTCAGGAATTTTATTTATGTGACATGGCACCTAAAATCCATGTCTGCCAATTTAGGCCTGTCAGCAAAATCCATATTTTGCTGTTTGCCTGCTGTTAGCCCATACAGCAGCCTACAAGCACATATGGGGTGTTTCCTAAATGGGGAACACATACTGGGGTGAATTTTCTCCTTTAACCCCTTGTGAAAGTGAAAAATTGGGGTCTGCTAGTTTTTTTCATTTTCAGAAACGTGTGCTATGAAATCCTTTAACAAGTGTTTCTGCCTTCTGTGAGACACCTGTTTGCTGAAAAGTACCCTTTCTACCACTTAAAATGTTTGTACGGGCGTGCTCTTTCCAAAATAGGGTTACTTCTTGGGGTTATTCAATTTCTTGGGACCTCAGGAATTTTTTTAATGAGACATGGAACCTAAAATCCATGTCTGTTTATTCAAGCCTGCAAAAAACATATTTTGGACTTTGCCTTTTGAGCCCTGCTGTGCGCTCATACAGTAGGCTACAAGCACATATGGGGTGTTTCTTGAATGGGGATAAAATGGGGAACACGTACTGGGATGCATTTTCTCCTTTGACCCCTTGTGAAAGTGAATAATTGGGGTCTGCTATTTTTTCCCCCTGCAAATGTGTGGTTTGAAATCCTTTAATAAGTGTTTCTGCCTTTTGTGAGACACCTGTTTGCAGAAAAGTACCCTTTCTACCACTTAAAATGTTCATATGGGGGTTCTCTTCCAAAATAGGGTCACTTCTTGGGGTCTTTAATTTTTGGGTACCTGAGCAAATTTTTTTAATGCGACATAGCACCTAAAATCTATGTCTGCCAAATTCACATTTAGCTGTTTGCCTGCTATTCGCCAATAAAGCAGGCTACAAGCACATATGGAGTGTTTCCTGAATGGGGAGAATATGGGGAACACATACTGGGGTGCATTTTCCCCTTTAACCCCTTGTGGAAAAAAAATTGGGGTCTGCTAGTAATTATTTTTTTCACAAATGTGTGCTTTGAAATCCTTTAACAAGTGTTTCTGCCTTCTGTCAGACACCTGTTTGCTGAAAAGTACACTTTCTACCACTTAAAATGTTCGTATGGGGATTCTGTTTCCAAAATTGGGTCACTTATTGGGTTTTTAATTTCTGGGGACCCTTTGCAAATTCTTTAATGCGACATGGCACCTAAAATCCAAGTCTGCAAATTCAGGCCAGCCAAATTCATACTTTTATAGCTGTTTGCCTGCTCTGATCCCATACAGCAGGCTACAAGCACATATGGGGTGTTTCCTGAATAGGGATAAAATGGGGAACACATACTGGGGTGCATTTTCTCCTTTAACCCCTTGTAAAAGTGAAAAATGTTGGGATGCTCGTAATTTTTTAGTTTTAGAAATGTGTGCTATGAAATCTTTTAAAGTGAGTCTGTCACCTAATCTGAGCGTTTTAGACCGCTCAGATCAGTTTATAGACTCTTTGACCCTCATTACAATGTTACCTTTGTTTTATGTGTCCCTCGTCCAGATATTGAAAAAAACACTTTTTAAACGTATGCAAATGAGCTTCTGAAGGTGCCCAGGGGCGCTGTTACATCGCCCAGAAAAATACAGCTCTTTCAGCCCTCTGGCCTGCCCTTCTGTCCTATTATTACCTCCTCCTCTGCCTCCAGCTGGTGGACGTCACGAGCGGCAAGAGAAGAAGTCAGGCAGGGAACTGGCCCGCACCTGTGCACTGCTCTGTCCATTATGTCAATTTTTGGGGTTTTTGATTTCTGGGGACCTCAGGAATTTTTTGATGAGACATGGAA
This sequence comes from Bufo bufo, assembly GCF_905171765.1. Lineage (NCBI taxonomy): Eukaryota > Metazoa > Chordata > Amphibia > Anura > Bufonidae > Bufo > Bufo bufo. The sequence continues at coordinate 45,818,335 of NC_053398.1, forward strand.
CCTAAAATCCATGTCTGTTTATTCAAGCCTGCAAAAACCATATTTTGCACTTTGCCTCTACAGCCCTGCTGTGCGCCCATACAGCAGGCTACAAGCACATATGGGGTGTTTCCTGAATGGGGAGAAAATGGGGAACACATACTGAGGTCTGCTAGTAATTTTTTTTTTTACAAATGTGTGCTTTGAAATCCTTTAACTAGTGTTTCTGCCTTCTGTTAAAAACCTGTTTGCAGAAAAGTACCCTTTCTACCACTTAAAATGTTCGTAATGGGGTCACTTCTTGTAGTTTATAATTTCTGGGGACCTCAGAAATCTTTTAAATGCGACATGGCACCTAAAATCAATGTCTGCCAATTCAGGTCAGCTCTGACTCTAGAGCCTTGCTGTGCACCCATACATCATTTTTTGAGCACATATGGGGTGTTTCCATAATCCGGGGGAAATGGGGAACAAAATGTGGCTTGCATTTTGTCCTAGTACCCCTTGTGAAAGTGAAAAACGTGGGTGTAAAGCAACTTTTTCTGGAAAATTTTTTAATTTTTTATTTTCACATCCAAGCATTTCCTAATTCTGTGAAATGCCTGATGGGTCAAAATGCTCTCTACACACCTTGAAATATTCCATGAGGGGTGTAGTTTCCTAAATTGGGTCACTTTTTGGGGGTTTCCACTGTAGGGCCACCTCGGGGTGTCTTCATATGCGACATAGCTCCTAATTACCAGCTAAATCCACTCTCCAAAAGCCATATGGTGCTCCTTCCACTCTGAAGCCTGTTGTGCGCCCATACATAATTTTTTTAAAATCACATATGGGGTGTTTCCGTTTTAGGAGGAAATGGGGAACAAAATTTGTGGTGCATTTTGTCCTGTTCCCCCTTGTGAAGGTGAGAAATGTGGGTGTAAACCAGCTTTTTCTGGAAAAAATAATAATTTTTCCTTTTCACAGCCAAGTTTTTTCTAATTCTGTGAAACACCTGATGGGTCAAAGTGCTCACTGCACACCTTGAAATATTCCTTGAGGGGTTTAGTTTCCAAAATGGGGTCACTTTTTGGGGGTTTCCTCTGTAGGTCCAGCTTAGGGTGTCTTCATATGCGACATAGCTCCCAATTACCATTTCAGCTAAATCCGCTCTCCAAAAGCCATATGGTGCTCCTTCCACTCTGAAGACTGCTGTGCGCCCATACATCAGTTTTTGAGCACACATGGGGTGTTTCTGTAAACTCCAGATTCAGGGTAATATATTTAGAGTTTTGTTTGGCTGTTAACCCTTGATGTGTTGCATAAAAAATAGATTAAAATTTAAAATCTGATAAAAAAAAATGTGAAATTTTGAAATTTCATTTCATTCCCATTTCCTTTAATTCTCTTGCGGTACCTAAAGGGTTAACAAAGTTTGTAAAATGAGTTTTGAATAGCCTGAGGAGTGTATGGGGTTATGTGATTTCTAATATGTAAGCCCCAGAAAGTGACTTCATAACTGAACTGGTCCTAAAAAAATTGGGTTTTGGAAATTTTCTTAAAAATTTTAAGATTTGCTTTTAAACTTCTAAGCCTTCTAACATCCCCCCCCAAAAAAAATTTCATTTTCAAAATGATCCCAACATGAAGTAGACATATGGGGAATGTAAAGTAATAACTATTTTTGGAGGTATTACTATCTACATATGTAAAGAAGGACGTATATATGTGTGTATGTATGTATGTTCCGCGATCACTCAAAAACTCAACTATCGATTTCATCGAAACTTGGTATACACATCCCTTGCTACCTGGAAAGAAATCTTGCAGGGGGTCACAGCTCTCTAGGACGTACCGTTCCTGAGATATTCCTAAAAAATGACCTGCATTAGCCAATACAAGCCTGCAAGTCTTTCTCTTCATATCCCAACTGCCATACACATGGTCACATGTCCCTTATCAGCCAATAGAAGCTCGCAGGCCCTTAGTCTCCACATACACACAGTTTTACTACAGGTTTCCATAACAACTCAGCCATTTTTCTTCACTGCTGTAGGTCAGCTTTAGGCTAGGGCTACACGAAGACATGTGTCGCGTGACAATAAGTCGCACAACACATAGGGCACAACTACACTGCTAAATGTGTCGCGTGACTTTGATGTTGCACCAGTGTTGCGCAACAATTTTTATAATGATAGTCTATGGTGTTGCACTGCGACATGTGACATGCTGCGACTGTGACGCGTCAGTCGCAGAAAAATACATCTTGGATGGATTTTTGGCGACTGTTGTGTCACAGTCGCAGCATGTCGCATGTCGTAGTGCGACACCATAGCCTATCATTATAAAAATTGTTGAGACAAAATTACATGTTGTCGTGTAGCCCTAGCATTAAAGGGGCTCGGCGCTGTGGAGGTCACTGTTAAAGGGGCGGGCACTGTAGTTGTTACTGTTAAGGGGTCAGGCCCCTGTGGAGGTCACTGTTAAAGGGGCGGACACTGTGGAGGTCACTGTTTAGGGGGCAGGCGCCACTATTAAAGAGGCAGCTGCTGTGGAGGTAACTGTTAAGGCAGCAGGGTACTGTGGAGGTCACTGTTAAGGGGGCGGGCCCCTGAGGAGGTCATTGTCAAGGGAGTGGGGTGCTGTGAAACTCACTGTTAAAGGGGCGGGCTGCTGTGAAGGTCAAAGTTAAAGGGATGGGCTGCTGTGGAGGTCCCATTTTAAAGTGGCGGGGCACTGTTGGGGGGTCAGTGTTAAGGGGTGGGGACTGTGGAGTTCACTGTTAAAGGGGCAGGGTGCTGTGGAAGTCACTGTTATGGGTGATATGACACACACAAGCATTACATGAAATAGATGAAATATACCCGTGCAAAGCCAGGTCCTTCTGTTATAAAAGTAAAAAAATTGAAATTTGGAAATTTTCTAATTTTTCTAAATTTTTGGTAAATTTGGGATTTTTTCATAAATAAAGGTGAAATATATTGACTCAAATTTTTGACTATCATGAAGTACAATATGTGATGAGAAACCCATCTCAGAATGGCTTGGAAAAGTAAAAGCGTTTTAAAGTTATCATCACATAAAGTGCCACATGTCAGATTTGCTAAAAATGGATTGGTCCTTAAGATGCAAAATGGCTGGGTCCTGATTGGGAGAGAGACAGTAAGGTAAACACACCTATATGGCAATAGACTTTACTGCATGTGGAAAGGGTCAGTTGCTTCTGACGCCCGCCTAACTTCTTAAATGGATTGGTCATCTGATCTAGGACTGCACCGCACAGTTGGGAACTGCAGAAATATTCAGAGTGATTGCATGTTCTTATAGAAAAACTCAGGGAGGGCCATAATTACAGCCACTTCCTATATGCAGCCTTTTGGAAAAGCCTACTTTGCACAGTACTTGAGAATTATTCCTACTTCTTGTATTTGTACTGAAACCCCCATCATCTATTTAGTAAAGAAAGACTTTATTTATTCTATCCAAACAGGTCTGTTTGTTGCATCCACCCTCCTGCCTTGCACCTAGAAACCCATCCACCTAATATCAAGGGCACCCCAGTCACCACTAGGGATGAGACTCCAAAAGTCCAGGGTTGTGCCCCTCTAACCACTGCACATTTGGCCTGGGGTAGTGCTGAACAGAGAGATTAGCCACCCTCATTGCCACCACTACCACTCTCATGCTATCCAATACCTCAGCCACCATGCCTCCCCTCTGGTCCAGCGCACTGCACGTGATCCAGGTTCTGTAACATAATGGTAAGCGATATTCTGTGCAGTGACATCACTGTGTGCATTTTTAGGGGTGTTACTATATGAGGAGTAGATGTTGCAGTTTTACTTGAGAACTTAAGTGACCCAATGGTTCCTCTGCCAAATAAAAGGATATCAGTACTATAAATTGCATGTAGTGTTGGGAGGTCCTAGAATTTAAGGCGCATTTACACTGCATTGATGAGCAGACACTTATTTGGGAGGAAGTGTTCCTTCCCGACAATTTCTTGCTCGTTATTGGAGATGAAGTGCTGCATTTACATGCAGCGATCACCACCTCCACTGTATGAGAACGAGCGATGGCTACTACCCATACAGAATAATTGTTTCTGGGCAGGAGATCTATATTCACACAGCAAGGATTGGCTGCCCATAAACTATGATTGAGGTGTCCGCACAAAAAATGAATTCACCCCATAAACAAGCATTTTGCTCATTCAACAGGTGATTTGCGTCACCTTTACCTAGCCAGAATTTCAGGAACAAGCATTCAGAACAAGATACTCCTAAGCGCACATTCACATGAAGGCGTGACGTCTGTGCCGGTTTTGCGGACCGCAAACCGCAGATCTGAATAACACAGGCACCAACCATGTGCAGCCCACACCGCGGTGCAGACCCATTGACTTCTATGGGTCTATGATCCGCAAGATGCATTCAAAGATAGGATGTGTCCTATATTTTGCGGCGTGGAGGCACAAACCCGGAAGCGCCTCCTCCACCTTACAAAATATAAGGCTGAAGTCAATGGGTGCACACTGCCCATTGTTTTTTTTTTTTTTACTCCCTGCCTTCCGTGGTATGCGGGCTTGCTCTTTGCAGGACAAGTTGTACTTTTGCATACAATACAGCAAAAAGCTGGCAATTTTTTTTTAATTGGGTGAATTTGAAAACACACACACAATTCAGTCATAGTTTATGGGTTTAGTTTTTACGGCATACCCTATGTGGTAAAAATTACATTATCTTTTCTGCAGGTCAGTGCGATTACAGTATGATTTCTCTACTTAATGCCTCATGCACACGACCGTTGTGTGCATCCGCGTCCGTTCCGTCATTTTTCACAGTTTAGCGGAGGTCCTATTCATTTCTATGGAGCTGTGAAAAAAACTGATAGTCCTCCGTTTTTTTTCTCCGCATCCGTGATTCCAGTCCGTCAAAACAATATAACCTGTCCTATTCTTGTCAGTGGAAAACGGAGGACGGACCCATTCAAGTCAATGGGTCCGTCAAAAAAAACGGATGCACAACTGGTATGTCATCCGCGTCCGTGTCCGTTTTTTTCTACAGGACCTTGGGGCAATAAAATTACACTTTTCATTAGCCTTCCTCTTTTTTCCCGTCAGACAAAAAAAAAAGGAAGACACAAGGAAACACAACTGAAGCAAAATCGGACACTGACCACTGAAGCCAAATCACTGACAGTGAAAAAACACTGTTGTGTGCATGAGGCCTAACCATGTTCATGCCACTGGAATATTCCCTCAAGTAATGCTTAAAACTGTAACTGATACACTCCTGAAGCCAGGTGCAGTACCCCAGACAAATTCTGGGCTTGAAATACTGACGGTGCCCGTCACGACTTTTGTGGTCTGGCAAGCTGGTGGACGTGAGGCGCAAATCACAACCGGATTTGACAAGTACGGGTTTATTGAGAGACAACGCGTTTCGGGGTGCGCATGACCCCTTTATCAAGTCTGGTGTGCTGCAGCTGCAGCTGGATGTTTGCTGTTCGATTATTGCTCCCCGGTCGCTTTTACTGACAATGTAGTACAATGCTTTGCCAGAGATGAATTAGATATGGCTGAAGCGCTGTGGCTTTGCTATTATACTTGGTCAGGCAATGCTGTTGCGGTGGTGACACTGCTCCCTGCTCGTACTTACAGCACGCACCACGTGCAGTAGCCGGGCCAGAATACCCCAGCTACATCAGTCTCACCACCGCAACAGCATTGCCTGACCAAGTATAATAGCAAAGCCAAAGCGCTTCAGCCATATCTAATTCATCTCTGGCAAAGCATTGTACTACATTGTCAGTAAAAGCGACCGGGGAGCATTAATCGAACAGCAAACATCCAGCTGCAGCTGCAGCACTCCAGACTTGATAAAGGGGTCATGCGCACCCCAAAATGCGTTGTCTCTCAATAAGCCCGTACTTGTCAAATCCGGTTGTGATTTGCGCCTCACGTCCACCAGCTCGCCAGACCACAAAATTTGTGACGGGCACCATCAGTATTTCTAGTAATTAACGAAGTGGCGACTTGTCCCTCACCCTTGGTTCTTTTGGACAAGGCAGCTCCAACCTGATACCTAGTTAATCCAGCGGACCTTCATCACGGTTGCACCCAATTCGGTGCAACCTAAACAGGTGAGCAGCACATATTCACCTTATATTGAAGAACGCTGTTTCATCTTTACCTATTCACCCTATGAGCGCCTTTCTCATCCTGTGGCCACAAATTCTGGGCTTGTGATGGAAAGTTATGTAATGTTATGTACAGCACACTTAGTTGTTCCAGCATGAGCCAGGTAAAACCAGAGTTAACAATCTACACTGAGCCCTCTCTGGAGCTTAGAGTGTGGGCTGGCTCCTCCCCCAAGTTCCAGAAGATTCCTGTCAGAGTAGCTGTAGAGAGAGAGAGGAAGAAAGATCAGTCTGCATGTGCTCCTCTACCTTATACTTCATCTCCCTGGGCAAACCCTAAGCAGCAGGGAAAAGCAATCCGCATACTAAGGGAAACTGCCTATACGTGCAACGTGTGGATCTGATTTGTAAGTAGCATCCATACAGCACATAGTTTATCCCTCAGAATAGAGATACACACATGCGTTCGCTATTCACACGCATTCATAGCTCTAATAGGCTCTCCCTATCTCATTCCAAAGCAATGCAGCTCCGACGCTGTGATGGCCGTACGCAGCCGAACACATGCCGGGTTGATATCACAGAAACCCCGCCCCCTGGAGGAATGCTCCGGCGCGAACAGCCAATCAGAGATGGAGGATCGTCCTTGACACACGCCCTCTCCCTTGGTGAACGAACGGAGTAGCAGTAGCGGTATTACACTCCAGAAATGCATCAAGGACTCTTTTAGCGAATTCACCATTACCACCTCCTCAGGCAGAGAGTTCCATAGTCTCACTGCTCTTACTGTAAAGAATCTTCTATATGCAAACCTTTCCTCTAGACGCAGAGGATGTCCCCTTGTCACAGTCCTGGGGATAAATAGATGATGGGAGAGATCTCTTTACTGCCCCCTGATATATTTATACATAGTTTTTAGATCTGAACACAAATGAGGAAAAATAGCTTCTCTCACTTGTGTCACCTGGAGGACCATAAACCCAGACCAGGCAAGATTAAAGTCGGAAAAAAATAATAAGTGAAAATAAAATCATATTTTCTTCAAAAATCATGAATAATAAAAATCCAAGTGTGACATCATACAGACAGGACAGAGTTAGTCTACGCGTTTCGGATACCAAAATACGATCCTTACTCATGGGTATTAGATCTCCCCTCTTTTTTCCTAAAGTGAATAACCCTAATTTTGATAATCTTTCAGGGTACTGTAGTCCACCAATTCAAGTTATTACTTTAGTTGCCCTCCTCTGAACCTTCTCCAGTTCTGCTATGTCTGTCTTGTTCACAGGAGCCCAGAACTGTACACAGTACTCCATGTGTGGTCTGACTAGTGATTTATAAAGTGGCAGGACTATGTTCTCATCACGGGCATCTATGTCCCTTTTGATGCAACCCATTATCTTATTGGCCTTGGCAGCAGCTGCCTGACACTGGTTTGTACAGTTTAGTTTGCTGTCCATTAAAATTCCTAAGTCCTTTTCCATGTCATTGTTACCCAGTGTTTTGCCATTTAGTGTGTATAGGTAACTTGCATTGTTTCTTCCCATGTGCATAACCTTACATTTGTCTGTGTTAAACCTCATCTGACACTTCTCTGCCCAAGCCTCCAATCTATCCAGATCCCTCTGTAACAGTATACTGTCCTCTTCCGTGTTACTGTACACAGTTTAGTGTCTTCTGCAAAAATTCATATTTTACTGTGTAAGCCTTCTACAAGATCATTAATAAATATATTGAAGAGAATAGGGCCCAATACTGACCTCTGCTTTGTCAAGATATGACATTGACTCGCTGCGGTTAAGTCTAGAACTTGCCTTCTCATAGAAACTGATTAAATTAGTTTGACATGACGGATCCCTCATGAAGCCATGCTGATACAGTGTTATTTGCTTATTTTCATTAAGGTACTCCAATATGGCATCTCTTAGAAAACCTTCACACAGTTTACCCACGACAGATGTTACACTTATCAGCCTATAGTTTCCGGGCTTTGTTTTTGACCCCCTTTTTTAATATTGGCACCAGATTTGCTAAGCGCCAATCCTATGGAACACTTCAGAGTCCTTAAATATCAGAAATAAGAGTCTACCTATAACATTACTTAATTCTCTTAAGATACGGGGTGTATGCCATCTGGTCCCGGCAATTTTAATCTTTTTAAGATGCCGCTGTACTTCTTCCTCGGTGAGACAGGGCACTTCTAATAGGATATTTACTTTTACATTCTACATTTCATCTGAGTTTATTTTCCTCAATGAATACAGTGGAGAAAAAAATATTTAATAGCCTTGCTTTCTCCTCATCGTTCTCTGCAACTCTCCCTCATCACTCTGTAAAGGGCTGACACCTTCAAATTTATACTTTTTACCATTTATATAACTGAAGAACATTTTAGGATTAGTTTTATTCTTTTTGGCAATTAATCTCTCTGTCTCTAATTTGGCTGATTTTACTTTTTGTACATATTCTATTTTCAATGCTTCCTCACTTCCCTCCTGTTTTAGTGATTTAAATGCTTTCGCTTTGTCACTTATTGCTTCCTTTACATTTCTATGTATCCACATTGTTGTTTTTTTCTTGTTACTTACCCTTTTATTTCCATCAAGTATGTACCTCTCACGATTAGAGTTTAGGATGCTTTAAAAAATATCCCATTTTGTGGCTGTATTTTTATTTTTGAGGACATTGTCCCAGTTGGCCAATGGCCTCTCTTAGCTGGTCAAATTTAGCTTTTTTAAAATTTGGTATTTTTATGCCTCCCTGAAGAAATACTCTTTTGAATGACAATTGGAAGGTTATTATTTTCCCAGGTGTCCCCCAACCTGCACATCTTCTGTCAGGTCTATTGGTTAGCACTAAGTCCAGTATGGCTGTCCCTCTAGTCAAGTCCTTAACAAGTTGAGAAAGTTAGTGGTCTTAGGTTCTTGGCAATAACCAGTTTCCTTTATGAGATCTACAGGTTTCAGTTTCCCTGTCTATATCTGGATAGTTGAAGTCCCCCATAATAGCAAAATCATTATGATTTGCCGCCTCATCCATCTCCTTTAGTAGTGGATTTTCTGTGGACTCTGGTATTTGGTGGCTTATAACAAACTCCTATCAGTATTTTATTATTGTTTTTGCCTTCATGTATTTCTACACACAGTTCCACGTTCATTTCCTTCACTTATATCTATCCGGACTGTGGGCTTTAGACAGGACTTTACGTAAAGACAAACCCCTTCTCCTTTTTGACAATCCTTTCTAAAGATTGTAACCCTGTATGTTAACTGCCTAGTCATAGCCATCATCCAGCCATGTCTGTTATTCCCACCATGTCATATTCCTCCTCAGACATTACTACTTCCAGTTCATTAAAGGGGGTATCCAATACCATAAACAGCCTCTCCATGTGCTGGGCCCCTCAGAGGGAATATACTTCCCCGCTCCCTATGGTGCTCATGGTCCCCGGACCGCCGCTGCTGTTTCTCCCTATATTCGGATGAAAACATCTGGTGTCGGGGGAGGGGGGTGGGGATGAGTCTCCCTAGCGTCACCTGCGATGCTAGAGAGGCTGGTCCCCGCCTGCCATTGGCTGTTCCCTTGGACACCAGATGTTTTCATCCAGTATGGCCATAGTATAGTACATAAGAACCTACTACAATGTCAAAAGATTTAAGGACCATTGAAAAAAAATAAAAAAATTATTAGTGATAGCATTTACTTCGGCAGCTAAACTGCAGTGCATTAAATAGATGTTACGTAGCCCTGTCGCCTCTTCTGACATGCCTGTTTTAGTAAGGCTACTTTTACACTGGCGTTTTGGTTTCCGTTTGTGAGATCTGTTCAGGGATCTCACAAGCGATCCAAAACGGATCAGTACCCGTTGGGTTGAATGTCTGCAGCGGGCCCAGGAAAGAAGTGATGGTGGTTGTAGTTGGTACTCACTTTGATACTCCTCTGGGCAGTGCAGTGATGGGGAAGGGCGCAGCTTTTACTCCCTTAGGGACACACTCTGGTTTTGAGACTTTCCTGCCCGAGACGACTTTCGAGGTGCTGTTTAGTGTTGTTGGATTTGAGGTACAACAAAGGGTTCCTTGGTGCAGCTGTGGATGTCGGTGGCATATGATAGTGCTGGATAGATTATCAGCAAATAGCTCTTTACTGAAAATTCAAGTTCAAATGCATTAGTGTTAGCCCAGCGCTCCGTGCCTGCACTGCTGCCCCTACATGCGGAAACGGGTGCCGGCCTCCCTCCTTTCCCCCGCCTGTCTGTACCCCGTGCTGGAGCTTCCTTCTTTTCTGCTTAGAGTCTTGTACTGTTTGTTAGAGCGGCGCGGACATGTCTTTCTTCATTTTGTGAGGCAGCATGTTCACGCCCTCTATCTCCCCAGCCTATGGCTGGGTTGCAGGATGTATTTAAAGGCGCTTCCTGCCTCAGAAAGGTGCCTGAGCAATCTTGGTCACTAGCTAGTCTAGTTCCTTGTGTGAAGGTGTTTGGAAGTTTCTGGTTTACTGTGTACCCGACCCTGCTTCTTGATTAAACTGACTTTGCGTGATCGTTGCCTGCCGTGACTCCGGACGTCCTGACCACATCTTTCATCTAGGAGCTCTGCACCATTATCTCTGACCCCAGGTTAGCTGCCACTGGCCTGGGGATTGCTCTGGAGTGGTACCTGGTGATTACCCTAATGGCCTAAGCCTATCCTCACCATCAGAGGCACAGTGGGTCCACACACCTTTGCATAACAATCAGACATGTTTCTCAGCATACATGTGGTGGATGTCCAGCTCCCAAAAGAATAGTTTGTAGACTCAGAGCTCGGATCCTAAGGTGTGTCCACACCCGAAAGAAAAGAAGGTGGATCCAGCGAGTAAAATCACATCTTATTTATTGACAACTTTTCACATTAAAAAACGTACATCATCTGGTCTGACGCATTTCAACCGTAACAACGGTCTTACTCATAGACATAAATGAATAAAATACAGACATGGAGTATATAGGCAAATTTACAGTAGTGATGAGCGGCATTGGCAATATTCGAATTCGCAATATTTTGCAAATTTTTGGCCGAATATTCACCATAAATTAGCAAATTCGTGATCTTCAGTCATTGTTTACTTGATTGCAAAAATCGGCAATGTAATATATTCGCGATTAGAGTATTCAACACTATTCGCGAATACGAATATATAGCACTATATTCTAAATATTCGCGAATTCTCGAAGTGGCGATATTCGTGATAAAAATTAGCAATTTGAATATTCGTGCTTAACACTAATTGTCAGCTGTTATCAGTGATCCAGGATTATAGCAAATTACAGATAGTGCATCCAGTGAAGCATACAGACATGGGGAGTGGCATTGCAATTTATTTTGAATAGTAGGCAGTAGTAAGGAGAAAGCTCAAGTAGAATTGGAGACATCTATAAATATTGTATGATGTTATGTGTAAAAAAAAACAAAAAAAAACCCTTTTCCTTTTATGAAATAGCAATGCGTATATACAGGTTCTTTAAAAAAAAATTGCATATTGTGATAAAGTTCATTATTTTCTGTAATGTACTGATAAACATTAGACTTTCATATATTTTAGATTCATTACACACAACTGAAGTAGTTCAAGCCTTTTCTTGTTTTAATATTGATGATTTTGGCATACAGCTCATGAAAACCCAAAATTCCTATCTAAAAAAATTAGCATATCATGAAAAGGTTCTCTAAACGAGCTATTAACCTAATCATCTGAATCAACTAATTAACTCTAAAGACCTGCAAAAGATTCCTGAGGCTTTTAAAAACTCCCAGCCTGGTTCATTACTCAAAACCGCAATCATGGGTAAGACTGCCGACCTGACTGCTGTCCAGAAGGCCATCATTGACACCCTCAAGCAAGAGGGTAAGACACAGAAAGAAATTTCTGAACGAATAGGCTGTTCCCAGAGTGCTGTATAAAGGCACCTCAGTGGGAAGTCTGTGGGAAGGAAAAAGTGTGGCAGAAAACGCTGCACAACGAGAAGAGGTGACCGGACCCTGAGGAAGATTGTGGAGAAGGACCGATTCCAGACCTTGGGGGACCTGCGGAAGCAGTGGACTGAGTCTGGAGTAGAAACATCCAGAGCCACCGTGTACAGGCGTGTGCAGGAAATGGGCTACAGGTGCCGCATTCCCCAGGTCAAGCCACTTTTGAACCAGAAACAGCGGCAGAAGCGCCTGACCTGGGCTACAGAGAAGCAGCACTGGACTGTTGCTCAGTGGTCCAAAGTACTTTTTTCGGATGAAAGCAAATTTTGCATGTCATTCAGAAAACAAGGTGCCAGAGTCTGGAGGAAGACTGGGGAGAGGGAAATGCCAAAATGCCTGAAGTCCAGTGTCAAGTACCCACAGTCAGTGATGGTCTGGGGTGCCATGTCAGCTGCTGGTGTTGGTCCACTGTGTTTTATCAAGGGCAGGGTCAATGCAGCTAGCTATCAGGAGATTTCGGAGCACTTCATGCTTCCATCTGCTGAAAAGCTTTATGGAGATGAAGATTTCATTTTTCAGCACGACCTGGCACCTGCTCACAGTGCCAAAACCACTGGTAAATGGTTTACTGACCATGGTATTACTGTGCTCAATTGGCCTGCCAACTCTCCTGACCTGAACCCCATAGAGAATCTGTGGGATATTGGGAAGAGAAAGTTGAGAGACGCAAGACCCAACACTCTGGATGAGCTTAAGGCCGCTATCGAAGCATCCTGGGCCTCCATAACACCTCAGCAGTGCCACAGGCTGATTGCCTCCATGCCACGGCCCATTGAAGCAGTCATTTCTGCAAAAGGATTCCCGACCAAGTATTGAGTGCATAACTGAACTTAATTATTTGAAGGTTGACTTTTTTTGTATTAAAAACACTTTTCTTTTATTGGTCGGATGAAATATGCTAATTTTTTGAGATAGGAATTTGGGGTTTTCATGAGCTGTATGCCAAAATCATCAATATTAAAACAAGAAAAGGCTTGAACTACTTCAGTTGTGTGTAATGAATCTAAAATATATGAAAGTCTAATGTTTATCAGTACATTACAGAAAATAATGAACTTTATCACAATATGCAAATTTTTTTAAAAGAACCTGTAATGTGCTCAATAAAAAGTTAGAACATCTCAGCGAAAATTCAGTCCTGTGGGAAAGCACGAATTCAGCGTATATATACATCCAGCATGCTTCTCTCTCACGCAATTTTCTTTCCATATATCCGCCCCGAAAGGAGGCTTCTACCCTTTTTATGCCAAAAATTCTTAGGGAAGCTATTTTACCATCATGAAATTCACAAATGTTTGAAACACCAGACACATTACAGGTATTTGTTTTAGATCCATCATTAAGGCCACTTTCACACTAGCGGCAGGACGGATCCAACAGGCTGTTCACCCTGTCGGATCCGTCCTGCCGCTATTTCGCCGTGCTGCTGGACCGGCGCTCCATCCCCATTGACTATATTGGGGACGGGGGCGGAGCTCCGGCGCAGCACGGCAGTTCGTGGTGAGAGGCCGCTGGACTAAAAAGTCGGACATGCAGTACTTTTAGTCCGGCGGCCTTTCGCCGTGCTGCGCCGGAGCTCTGTCCCCATCCCCATTATAGTCAATGGGGACGGAGCAGCGGTCCGGCGGCATGGCAAAATATCGGCAGGACAGATCCGACAGGGTGAACAGCCACTAGTGTGAAAGTAGCCTTATGTGTTCCAATATACGTACTTTGATCTTTCTGGTTGTACTGCCAACATGAAATTTGTCACATAAGGTGCATAGAACAACATATATAAAATGGTCCGAGTTACAATTAATGTGTTCTTTGATGTTATATACAATGGAATGATCATGGTTGGTAAAGGTTTTTGTTGGCCTTGCATATGTGCAAATTTTACATGGCGTGGAGCCGCATCTAAAAAAGCCGCTACAGTGTAGCCAGGTTTTACTTTTACAGGGAGTGCAGAATTATTAGGCAAATGAGTATTTTGACCACATCATCCTCTTTATGCATGTTGTCTTACTCCAAGCTGTATAGGCTCGAAAGCCTACTACCAATTAAGCATATTAGGTGATGTGCATCTCTGTAATGAGAAGGGGTGTGGTCTAATGACATCAACACCCTATATTAGGTGTGCATAATTATTAGGCAACTTTTCCTTTGGCAAAATAGGTCAAAAGAAGGACTTGACAGGCTCAGAAAAGTCAAAAATAGTGAGATATCTTGCAGAGGGATGCAGCACTCTTAAAATTGCAAAGCTTCTGAAGCGTGATCATCGAACAAGCAAGCGTTTCATTCAAAATAGTCAACAGGGTCGCAAGAAGCGTGTGGAAAAACCAAGGCGCAAAATAACTGAACTGAGAAAAGTCAAGTGTGCAGCTGCCAAGATGCCACTTGCCACCAGTTTGGCCATATTTCAGAGCTGCAACATCACTGGAGTGCCCAAAAGCACAAGGTGTGCAATACTCAGAGACATGGCCAAGGTAAGAAAGGCTGAAAGACGACCACCCCTGAACAAGACACACAAGCTGAAACGTCAAGACTGGGCCAAGAAATATCTCAAGACTGATTTTTCTAAGGTTTTATGGACTGATGAAATGAGAGTGAGTCTTGATGGGCCAGATGGATGGGCCCGTGGCTGGATTGGTAAAGGGCAGAGAGCTCCAGTCCGACTCAGACGCCAGCAAGGTGGAGGTGGAGTACTGGTTTGGGCTGGTATCATCAAAGATGAGCTTGTGGGGCCTTTTCGGGTTGAGGATGGAGTCAAGCTCAACTCCCAGTCCTACTGCCAGTTTCTGGAAGACACCTTCTTCAAGCAGTGGTACAGGAAGAAGTCTGCCTCCTTCAAGAAAAACATGATTTTCATGCAGGACAATGCTCCATCACACGCGTCCAAGTACTCCACAGCGTGGCTGGCAAGAAAGGGTATAAAAGAAGAAAATCTAATGACATGGCCTCCTTGTTCACCTGATCTGAACCCCATTGAGAAGCTGTGGTCCATCATCAAATGTGAGATTTACAAGGAGGGAAAACAGTACACCTCTCTGAACAGTGTCTGGGAGGCTGTGGTTGCTGCTGCACGCAATGTTGATGGTGAACAGATCAAAACACTGACAGAATCCATGGATGGCAGGCTTTTGAGTGTCCTTGCAAAGAAAGGTGGCTATATTGGTCACTGATTTGTTTTTGTTTTGTTTTTGAATGTCAGAAATGTATATTTGTGAATGTTGAGATGTTATATTGGTTTCACTGGTAAAAATAAATAATTGAAATGGGTATATATTTGTTTTTTGTTAAGTTGCCTAATAATTATGCACAGTAATAGTCACCTGCACACACAGATATCCCCCTAAAATAGCTAAAACTAAAAACAAACTAAAAACTACTTCCAAAAATATTCAGCTTTGATATTAATGAGTTTTTTTGGTTCATTGAGAACATGGTTGTTGGTTCAATAATAAAATTAATCCTCAAAAATACAACTTGCCTAATAATTCTGCACTCCCTGTATATGGATCTGGCGGTGCACTGGGAGCAATTTTCTGTCCTGGTGGGTGCTTTTTGATATACTATTTTATACCCCTGTGACAATAGATTTTGTCGTTTACTGTCCTCAAATTTGGTAGATATTTGTGTTAATGCTTTAATTTTATTATACAGTGGGTTATAGTTTAAAACTAAAACTTCCATATACAATGTGTTATTGCTGCAATTATGTTTGGTGCTTATGATCTCTTCTACTGGGATTTCTTTAAGAGTAGATATTGGGTGATTCTTAGGGGCATTCAGAATAGTAATGCCTGCAGTGGGCTTTCTATATGTGCTGGATTCTGATTGGGTTTACCCTACAAGCAAAGGTTTAAAAAGGAAATTTTATTGTATTTGTAAAGGGGGGAATATTAATCACCAATATTTATGCAAATATCGATAATTAATATTCATAAATGGGAGGAGCCATCTAGTGATAACTCCGCCCATTTATGCCTTTATATAATAACACAATACTTTCGCTATGCTCTACACTGATCACTTATGCTAACTGCATGCGCCTTACTAACTCGCTACCGCTAACAAGTACACGCTACACAAAAGGGTACAAATATAACAGTATTTATTACACCAAGCAATACACTAACAATACACTACGCACGCAGTACACTACAATACAGCACTAAATATACAATCCTAAACTACACTACACATTCCCAATTCCACCCATCAACTAACTATACAATTCACACATTCAATTATATTAACAATAACCCACCCGTCTGTACTCACTGTCCCTACAGGGTTAACGGTGGCACTGCAAGGGAGTGCAGGCCACAGACACTATAGACTCAGCACTGCAAGGGTTACTTGCAAGTGAGTGCTGAGGTTTACCAGGGTTACAGCAGGGATCAGGGACACAGCAGGGAGTGGGGGTAATCAGGGGTACAAATAGGGCCACAGGATCAGGGGTACAACAGGGGAACAGGAACAAGGGGTTACCAAGGGAAACAGGGGGACTTAAGGGTTCCACAGGATCAGGGGTACAAGGGTTCCACAGGATCAGGGGTACAACAGGGGAACAGACTGCCAGGGTAATAGGGTTACCAGGGCAGGGGAGTAACAGGGGGGTATATATCAGGGACTAAGAGCAGGGGGATATATAACAGGGACCAAGAGCAGGGGGATATATATCAGGGGGGTACAACGGGGAGGGGGGGGGTATATAGAGGAATGCTACTTAGGGTAGCAGGGGGGGGGGTATATAGAGGATACTTAGGGTAATGCTCGTTGTCCAGGGAGGCTCGTTGGTCCAGGGGGCCGCTCTGTACAGAGCGTCGATCGCGCTCTCCTCTGGGGGGGGGGGCGGCAGGGGTCCGGTCGTGGGTCCTTGTGTCGGAGCAGGTGGTGGCCCAGACCCTCTCTTCCTTGGGCCGGCCTGAGCGCCGATGCGCTCTCCAGCTGGGGGGCCCCGATCCTAACTTAGGCAGGGGGACCGCTTCGTCCTAAGCGCCGATGCGCTTATCCAGGTGGGGGGCCCTCTCCTAACAGACAAAGTGCCGGGGCCGCCGGATATTTATCCCCCCGGCGGCCCGCACTCCCGCGCCACCAGGGGGCGCGCGCGCGCGCCCCCATCATCCACGTGGGCCGGCGCAGTGATATGACGTCACTGCGCCGGACAGCACATCGGGGACGCGCTGCAGACAGGCGGGAGAAGCCTTTGATCTCCCGCCTGCTGCACCTAGCATTCCGGACAGTGCGATAGTAATCGCACTGTCGGAATGCACATAATAGAAGGAGGAGAGGCTTCTCCTCTTCTTCTATCATGTGTTGAATCTGAGTTCTTTGTATCCATCAGGATGACCGGACCCTTGTCCGGTCATTCTGATGCAATTAGCCAGATTGCATCGGTGCGAATGCTTGGGGCACATTCACACCGATGCACCTGGTTTCAGTTGTAGGAGGGGGGGGGGAATATATATAATATACATGTGTATTGATGCTTGGGGCACATCCATACACATGTATACATTAATTCTAAGGGGGATTATAACTCACATAAGGGGCCACATTCATGTATATAAGGGGGCACAGATAAGGGGGCACCAGCCCCTACAATATAAGGGGGCACCAGCCCCTACATTATCAGGGGGCACCAGCCCCTACATTATCAGGGGGCACCAGCCCCTACATTATCAGGGGGCACCAGCCCCTACATTATCAGGGGGCACCAGCCCCTACATTATCAGGGGGCACCAGCCCCTACATTATCAGGGGACACATATTTCCCACAGGGGCCAGCATGAGCCCCTGGGGATCACCATGGGCAGACGTGCGCAGATGCTGGGCACATCTGCGCACATCGTCCCATGATGCTATGTCTAATGTATGCACATATATACCATACATGCCCGCACGAGTTTGCAGGCATGCATGGATATATATGCATACATCTCAACCGTTCCTCAACAATCCCCCTGTTGTCGGAATATAATACGACAATATAATGGGGGAACGGGTTGAGATATATTTGCCCCCCTTCAACCCCATCTTTGGTGGAAGTTCAGGAAGAACTGTAGTGCACACTGATCTTTAGGTACTTAGACATCCCTCATCCAGCTTCCTCCGACCTGCCCTTCACCGCAACCTCCTCCTCCGTCCACAGGATACACCGTCTTCTTCTTGACATCTTTAGGATACCACACACCCACAGTCTCTCGGTTATTCTGCCGATCTTCAGGTATCTTCGCCCCCCCCAATTCTGGAGCGGGTTCACCCTTACAGTCTTTACCTTTCTATAACAGTCTCTTGGTGTTGGCCACCCCCACTTTGGAGTGGCCACACCCCCACAGTCTCTCGGTAATTCTGCCGATCTTCAGGTATCTTCGCCCCCCCCAATTCTGGAGCGGGTTCACCCTTACAGTCTTTGTCCCAACTTTCTTCTATCCAATGTCTGTTTTTGGTGCGGTTCTCCCGTGGACAGATTAATAGGTCTTTACAAGGCAGGTCAGACTCTTAAGCGGTGATGTCATAGTACCTAAATTCTACTGCGGAGAACACCTCCGCCACACTACACCTCCAGCCCTTCCCTTAAGAACCTCACCGTTCCAGGGTTCAAGGTGGCAAATGAATGATGCCTGTCCCTATCGTGACCTAACCTTATCCCCATTCACACAAAACACATGTCACATCCCTCCCAACACCACCAAAATCATTATATGTATGTGTACCCATAGAGACTCATGCAACCTGGCATATCTCTACACCTCCAAAGACACAGGTAGGTCGCAGACCCCTGTGTCAATGGGAAACGACTATAGGATGCAAATGTGTAGGCTCACCGCAGTGTGTTGGGCGAGTTTCCCTGTGGGTGGGCTGTCACACATTTGTACCTAGAGTGTCTATGGGTACACAATCAACCAACAAACATAATCAATATATATACAATACAATGTGCTATGGGGTTTCAGGGTATTACAAGTTATACGTCCCGAACCCTCATAGGAAACAAAGTGTGTCCATACAATATTTGGCTACAGGAACCATGTTTGAGTTATGTCCTGAGCCTCCTCCTCCGGATAGTTCTGTAAAGTTCTGTCTGGTTCTGGTGTATTTGGTCAGTAAGTCCCTTGACCCTCAGATTACGATGACCAGAACCAAAAGAAGTTTCACTGGGTGAAACAATTGAATAAGTTCTTCCACCCGAACGTCTCCCAAGTCTTCCTCCAGAGCCTTAAATAATGCTCCCGCTGGATTGTGGCACAGTCTTCTCTAGAACACCTCTAGGCAGAGGTCGCTTAGTTGCCAAAATCCAGTGGGATCCTCTGGAGCTTCACAACAGTGTCAGGGGGAATATCTGGTCTCTTCTGTGGCATCTCCTAGGTTTTTCTTCCGCTCCATATAAAATCTCACCTATGGCAGAAGAAAACACCAGGCGCTCCCGGGGGAATTTCTCCCCTAACAGTGCAATTAATGTGAAAATTTCCAGCACCAATACCTTTGACCCATGGGTAGAGAAAGGTATTGGGCTGCCCTTTGTCTCACAGGACCCCTCGTCATCCCAACACTGGTGTCTGAACATCCTACCTTCAGAGGATCGCCTCTGCAACACATCCCTCTGCACCAACAGATAAGGATGGCCACCCTACTAGGTTAGGACAACTGGAGTTCTGTGGACAAAGCACCATCTTGTTATTGATGGCACCGCATCCCCGTCCACTCGTGTGTACCCAGGCTGATTTCCCCCTGTGATCCCGTCTTGTGGAGGCCCGCAGAACCAATGGCATAGTCATGCCCTGGCTCCCCAGGACCCCACAACACAAGAACACAGTCCACACTCTGCTGCCAAACACTCTGCGTCCAATCCCTATCAGAGCTGTGCTACCTGACCGGACTAGAATTAAGTGCGCAGCACAACATTACACCAATGTTGTCTGTCCGCCCCAGTCCCCAGCGCAACACAGCCCTACCGAAAACCTGGAGCACAACAGTGCTATCTGTATCGATCTGAGACCCTGGTTGCCCAGAATAATATCACATCATCCTTTGTGTGCTGCATGGAGAAGGTCCTTATGCCTTCTCCTGACCAGCAGGATTTCCCGTGTGACATTATCTGCTCGCGAACCTATACGTTCTCGATCCACAGTATAACACTGTTCCACTCCAAGGGGACACAGAATGAAACAGAGACAGCAGACGGGACTTACAACACTACATAAATCAGCATGGTAGAACACATCCGTAGACAAGGACTACCACCATCAACATCAAGAAGAACATACAAACAGATAACAAAAACACACAACATGGACATACACAGGGAACAAATGGTGTAACAAATAGTACAGGGGTGTCAAATGTTGCCTAGCCTAGCTTGGCCACTCTGACCCCTCAGCAGCTGGTGATGCTGCCGAGAGGTAACCCCGTTATGGCCAGGCTGACTAGACCCCACTGCACAATTTGTTACCTGGCTGATACTGTTGGACACATTGCAATTACTTGCACAAGGGCAATTCCTTGCAATGTGTCCTTTGTTCCCACACCTGAAACACGTGACTTGGTTTCCTGTCCTGTGTGTTTTGCAGTGTCTCGCTATGTGACCTAGGCCACCACATGCAAAACATCTGATGTTTGCTCTGCATGACCCAGGTCCATCTACACTGCAGCCGTGCTCCCTTCTCCTGAATCTTACCATCCTCAGGGACGCACTCTTCAACACAGTTCTTTTTCCCAAAGTCAGGGAAAAATCTCTGTTAGTCTGGACCGGCTTGACCTGATGATTTGACCGGTCACAGACTACTCTCCCCCCTTGTGGCCCTGCACAGGGCAACATTTTGGGAGATTCCGACCCTGGCTTTACGGAAAAAGAAAGGGCCGGCACCAACTTGGTGATGACTTGTTGCATGCCAGACATTAGCTGGGACCTTACAGCAACCTGAGCCTTCAATTTGGCTACCGTCACGTCAGTAGAGGCAGTCCGCTCCTTGAAGGCCTTGACCTCAGTATAAGACTGAGTCAACTTAGCCTCAATTTCCTCCTTCTGCCTCTGCAGCTCTACTAACTGTGACTCTATCTTGGCCACCTGCGCATCTCTGTCAACAGTAGACTGCACATTCTCTGCCAGCTGTGCCCGCAATGCCGAAACCTGGTCCGAATTACTGGCACAGCACTGGCAGTGAATGGCCGGAGGAATTGTCTCCGTTGACTGAGACACCAGCGCCACTTCCTTTGGCTTACAGATGCTAGCCTCAAACGTATGAACGAGTTTGGCTAGCATCCGAAGCCGTTTGGTGGCCTTGTTCAAAACCGTCCGTTTGTTAACACAAAGCTTGTCGTAACTACAAGCCTGTGCTAACAAATCGGACCACAGCATTTCTGCTGACTTGTATGTAGTGGGGAGGATGGGGTTAAATGTGCTGTGTCTGCTCAAGTGTTGCAGTGTGGGGAAGTCCATACTCACCGTTTGATGAGTGTCCATCTTCTCCTTGGCGCCGTATCTCGCAGCTGCTTGGAAGAAGTCCATTTTCCCTGATCGCCTCTTCCCGACCAGCCTGACTTGTACGCCGCTCCCACGAAGATGGATCTCCTTCAGTGACGTGTGCTCTTCTCCCTTGCAATCACTTGAGCGATGCTTGTTGGTGCTGTACTTTTCCGTGTCTTCTTACCCCAGCAACGGTGACCGTGTAAAGCAAATACAAAAATATTAATTCACAGAACAATTATAGATTCTCTGCAAAAGATTTTGTTTTATTTCTGGTACTCTAAGGGAAGTATCGCTTCTCCTGTACGAATTATCGGGTCCTAGACGCTCAGACACTCCGCTGACCGCGTCTCTCCTGCCCGCTAATTCACAGTACTAGCGACCCTCAGCCTTCAGACCAAAAATAAAAGCAGAATCCACGCAGTGGGCCTGGCTCGCCAATGTAAAGGGGGGAATATTAATCACCAATATTTATGCAAATATCGATAATTAATATTCATAAATGGGAGGAGCCATCTAGTGATAACTCCGCCCATTTATGCCTTTATATAATAACACAATACTTTCGCTATGCTCTACACTGATCACTTATGCTAACTGCATGCGCCTTACTAACTCGCTACCGCTAACAAGTACACGCTACACAAAAGGGTACAAATATAACAGTATTTATTACACCAAGCAATACACTAACAATACACTACGCACGCAGTACACTACAATACAGCACTAAATATACAATCCTAAACTACACTACACATTCCCAATTCCACCCATCAACTAACTATACAATTCACACATTCAATTATATTAACAATAACCCACCCGTCTGTACTCACTGTCCCTACAGGGTTAACGGTGGCACTGCAAAGGAGTGCAGGCCACAGACACTATAGACTCAGCACTGCAAGGGTTACTTGCAAGTGAGTGCTGAGGTTTACCAGGGTTACAGCAGGGATCAGGGACACAGCAGGGAGTGGGGGTAATCAGGGGTACAAATAGGGCCACAGGATCAGGGGTACAACAGGGGAACAGGAACAAGGGGTTACCAAGGGAAACAGGGGGACTTAAGGGTTCCACAGGATCAGGGGTACAAGGGTTCCACAGGATCAGGGGTACAACAGGGGAACAGACTGCCAGGGTAATAGGGTTACCAGGGCAGGGGAGTAACAGGGGGGTATATATCAGGGACTAAGAGCAGGGGGATATATAACAGGGACCAAGAGCAGGGGGATATATATCAGGGGGGTACAACGGGGAGGGGGGGGGGGGTATATAGAGGAATGCTACTTAGGGTAGCAGGGGGGGGGTATATAGAGGATACTTAGGGTAATGCTCGTTGTCCAGGGAGGCTCGTTGGTCCAGGGGGCCGCTCTGTACAGAGCGTCGATCGCGCTCTCCTCTGGGGAAGGGGGGGCGGCAGGGGTCCGGTCGTGGGTCCTTGTGTCGGAGCAGGTGGGGGCCCAGACCCTCTCTTCCTTGGGCCGGCCTGAGCGCCGATGCGCTCTCCAGCTGGGGGGCCCCGATCCTAACTTAGGCAGGGGGACCGCTTCGTCCTAAGCGCCGATGCGCTTATCCAGGTGGGGGGCCCTCTCCTAACAGACAGAGTGCCGGGGCCGCCGGATATTTATCCCCCCGGCGGCCCGCACTCCCGCGCCACCAGGGGGCGCGCGCGCGCCCCCATCATCCACGTGGGCCGGCGCAGTGATATGACGTCACTGCGCCGGCCAGCACATCGGGGACGCGCTGCAGACAGGCAGGAGAAGCCTTTGATCTCCCGCCTGCTGCACCTAGCATTCCGGACAGTGCGATAGTAATCGCACTGTCGGAATGCACATAATAGAAGGAGGAGAGGCTTCTCCTCTTCTTCTATCATGTGTAATTATCTCCAGCGGCGCCGGGGATAATTACAACAAAGGGCTCAGATTCTGTTGAATCTGAGCTCTTTGTATCCATCAGGATGACCGGACCCTTGTCCGGTCATTCTGATGCAATTAGCCAGATTGCATCGGTGCGAATGCTTGGGGCACATTCACACCGATGCACCTGGTTTCAGTTGTAGGAGGGGGGGGGGGGGAATATATAGAATATACATGTGTATTGATGCTTGGGGCACATCCATACACATGTATACATTAATTCTAAGGGGGATTATAACTCACATAAGGGGCCACATTCATGTATATAAGGGGGCACAGATAAGGGGGCACCAGCCCCTACAATATAAGGGGACACCAGCCCCTACATTATCAGGGGGCACCAGCCCCTACATTATCAGGGGGCACCAGCCCCTACATTATCAGGGGGCACCAGCCCCTACATTATCAGGGGGCACCAGCCCCTACATTATCAGGGGGCACCAGCCCCTACATTATCAGGGGGCACCAGCCCCTACATTATCAGGGGGCACCAGCCCCTACATTATCAGGGGGCACCAGCCCCTACATTATCAGGGGGCACCAGCCCCTACATTATCAGGGGACACATATTTCCCACAGGGGCCATGTATACATTAATTCTAAGGGGGATTATAACTCACATAAGGGGCCACATTCATGTATATAAGGGGGCACAGATAAGGGGGCACCAGCCCCTACAATATAAGGGGACACCAGCCCCTACATTATCAGGGGGCACCAGCCCCTACATTATCAGGGGGCACCAGCCCCTACATTATCAGGGGGCACCAGCCCCTACATTATCAGGGGGCACCAGCCCCTACATTATCAGGGGGCACCAGCCCCTACATTATCAGGGGGCACATATTTCCCACAGGGGCCAGCATGAGCCCCTGGGGATCACCATGGGCAGACGTGCGCAGATGCTGGGCACATCTGCGCACATCGTCCCATGATGCTATGTCTAATGTATGCACATATATACCATACATGCCCGCACGAGTTTGCAGGCATGCATGGATATATATGCATACATCTCAACCGTTCCTCAACAGTATTGCACATTTATATGTGAATTTCAGATTGTACATGTTTTCGTTCAGATATGATACAAAAGATACATTTCCCTGCCAAATAAATAGCAGATCATCAATTAATCTGCCGTACCATCTTATCCTCTGAACGAAAGGATTGTTCACATTGTAAATAAATTGGTCTTCCCAAATTTGCTAGCAAAGGGGAGTATTTTGCTCCCATAGGGACACCTTTCCTTTGAACAAAGTATTTTTTATCAAAAAGAAAAAATGTAATATCCAAAACATAATTACAAAGCTACTGTACTTAAATAAGTGATACGATAGAGCCCCAATGGCCATGTTGTGAGGTATAGATGGATATAATGCTACCACATCACAACTAAGGCCTACATTATGGCTGTCCCACTTTTTATTTGTTACAATTACATAGACCCCCTTTGGAATGTCTTAAGTATCGTGGTATCCTCTGCACCAGTGACTGTAGAAGGCTATCTAACCAGGCTCCAGTTTTCTCACAAAGAGATCCCACCCCAGAGACAATAAGTCTCAGCGAAGGGGGTGAGATCCCCTTGTGGATTTTTGGTAGGCCATATATACGATGGGTACAACAGGGTTATTTGTTAACATAAATTGACCCTGTTTTTTTTTGGAGATAACCATTAGATGAATACCTTCTGATATGAGTTGTGCAAGTTCGGTTTGGAACTGAGGAGTGGGGTCATTCTCCAAACTGGAGTAAATGTCGGTATTATTTAACATAGAATACATTTGTGTATTATACATGTCTTTGTCCGTGACAACCACACTGCCCCTCTTTATCTGCCACTTTAATAACCAAATCAGTATCACTTTGTAGTTGACTTAAAGTGCAAGGTGTAGGGATGGAGTAAGGTTGTCATGCTGCCATGTCCGCATATCCATATCATGCAATTTCTTAATTTCTCTCAGCATTACATTTTCAAATCTATCCATTACCTCCACTCTGGATTGCAATGAATAAAATGAGGGATTGGAATGCAGCCAGCACTCACCGCGCTAAAGACATGAAGAAATTTCTTCACGAAAGAATAATAGATCAAATAATGATTCCTGCAGGAATGACGGCCTATCTCCAGACTCTTGATATTGCAATAAACAAGCCATTCAAGGACAATTTGCGCTTAGAAATTAATGACTACATTGAAAATAGAATGGAGAGAAATCAGCGTGGAAACTTTGTGAAACCTAAACTGCAAGAGGTTGTGACTTAGGTGAAGAATTCATGGGAGAAAATCACTGACAGTTGCATTGCAAATGCACTACGAGCAGGCTACCTTGACAAGAAGTACTCATTTAAGGACAGTGCTATTGCTAAACATGAGAGATTTGGTCCACTGATTCTGAAAGAAATGGAGTCACAAGAAATTGACCAGGAAATTCAGGGTTTGGATTGTTATGATGATGTTCCAGAAGATGATTACATGACTGTCATTGAAAAAATCTTACTTTGTGTTCATACCGGTAAATACCGGTATCAGTATCAGTAAATGTACCATAGATTGTTGTACATGGAAATAATGGTACTGTAGTAACAAGAAATTCTTGATACCGTAGGATTCACAGTTTGTCTGGTTATGCTGGTTTGTGATGACAATACTACCGTACCGTATACAGGTACGTAATAAATTTCCTTTTTTTTGTTCAACCATCAATGTGTACCGTATTTTTCTTCATGAAAAAATAAGACATCCCCTGAAAATAAGACCTAGCGAATCTTTGGGAGCAAAAATTAATATAAGACACTGTCTTATTTTCGGGGAAACAGGGTATCTAGCATGATCTGCATGCTCAGAGAACTTTGCAAACTTCCCTGAGCATCCACATCATATTATATAAGTGCATGTGCATCATGTCATTTTTTTTTGTGTACTTGCAGGTACTATCTAGCATGATCTGCATGCTCAGAGAATTTTGCAAACTTCCCTGAGCATCCACATCATATTATATAAGTGCACGTGCATCATGTCATTTCCTTTTAGTGTACTTGCAGGTACTTTATTTAATACATTTTGAAATTGTATTGTGCCATTAAAAAATTCACACTATATTCATTTTTTTCTTTAATTAATTTTATTTAAATACAGTCAAAAACTTAAAAACAAGATGGCACTCATGCCGTGATCAATTTCGGCGGGAGGAGACGTAAAAAAAAAGGACGTAGTGGCGATAGTGGTGAAAAAAAAAACCAACCATATCTATACACCCAGCAACTTCAGTTCCTGAAGCCCATTTTTGAAATGCGGCCGTAAGTTTATTTATGGTATTTAAAAAATAAATAAAAATAAATATATAAATTGAAATTATTAATTAAAAATTCTTATTTTATTCCTTATTAAGAACTGTCGACAGTCTGGATGAAGGCCCATCTGAAACACGGTCTGTGGATAGTAATCAGGTGATGTCACCTCCGGACCCCTGCTCTCCAGCGCGTACACCACCGCAGCCTTCTATTCCACCAGCTGACCTTCCGGATGAACCCCAGACTAGCAGAGCATCCAGGAAGAGGAGACGACAGAGTCCCACTCCGCAGCCTATTTCGGGATCAAATACTCGAGAACTGGTGGATACTCACGTTCTCGAGTATTTATCCCGAAACAGGCCGGAGTGCCAGGAGGACTCTATAATGCTAGGACTGGGACCATTTCTACAAAGAGTACCACGGTCAAGGCAGCATATGTGCGTGTCGTCATTGACTGCTGTCCTTGAATTATTTGCTGGGCCAATAATGCCCATGAATATTTTTAATTCTTTAAATGAGGTGAGAAAAAAATTGCATGTAACGTCTGACCAGCCAACGTTTGAGCCAGTATTGAGCCAGCCTCAAAGGGTCACACGAGTTTACCCCCCCGCCTCTACCTCCTCAACATGTGAGGGTTACTCTTTTACCCAAGACCTGTATGAGTTATGATTTTTTTTCTTTTTATAATTTTTTTTTGATTCAAACACATTTATGTCTTTTTCATATTGTTTTATTAATTCAGGTAACTCTAGATGAAATACACAACTAGATTGGAAGAGGTTGCACCTTACAGGATTCATCTAACTGCGGCCTTTCAGCTGTTGGAAAACTACAACTCCCACCATGCCATGTAGTAGGCTGATAGCTGTAGGCAGTATGGGAGTTGTAGTTTTGAAACAGCTGGAGGGTCGAGTTTGGCCATCCCTGGTAGCCATTCAATAATTTTATGGCCTCTAATTACACACGGCCATTGGGCGGCCATGGCTGTGCCTGACTACATTCAGCCGTG
This sequence comes from Bufo bufo, assembly GCF_905171765.1. Taxonomy (NCBI): domain Eukaryota; kingdom Metazoa; phylum Chordata; class Amphibia; order Anura; family Bufonidae; genus Bufo; species Bufo bufo. The sequence continues at coordinate 45,846,118 of NC_053398.1, forward strand.
ATATAGCATAAAGTTTGTTTCTATATCCCAATGAGGTATTAGTCAGTTTTTGGATAAATTATTGATTAAATGTTTTAATGATTCTCCAAAATACCTTAGCTCGCAAGCCAACGTCAAGGCTCCTCATTATATTGCGAGTCCCTAATCTAATCTAACAATATGGGAACTAACTAACTTGAAAATTATTTTAAATTAATTTAGATAACCATAACCCAAAAATTAACGACGTGTACCACGGATGCAGTTCAGCTGCCATGATAATGCACCCTCTCTACTAATGAAGTAATCGGCAAAGAGTTCTCGAACTGCTAGTCCAGCAGATCCAGGCCTTCCTTGCGGATTATGGTCTAATCCAACAGATGTGGTTGTTGGAAAAGGGGCCACTTCAGGTTCAGAGGGTGCATCATGAATCCTGGTGAAGTTGTGTAAAATCACACATGCCTGTATCACCAGGGTGGCATTTTGCGGACTCATTTGCAAGGATGACAAGAACACTCTCCATTTATTGGACAGTATCCCAAAAGCACATTCTACATATCGACGTGCACGAGACAGACGATAATTAAATATGCGCTTTTGGTCATCCAAATCGCGTCTAGGAAAAGGTCGCATTACATGTGGAGATAATGCAAACCCTTCGTCTGCCACGATTACAAATGGAGCAACTGAAGCAGAAGAGCAAGGCAAGTTGGTTGGCGCGAAGCCGTTCACCCATTCGGGAAGAACAGAAGATGCGGGCGTCTGCTGTGCTTCCATAGGCCCCAATATCAACAATAATAAATCTATAATTACTGTCAACTAATGCCAACAGCACTATAGAAAAATATTGTTTAAAATTAAAATACTGGGACCCTGAGTGAGGCGGTTTCTTAACACGTATGTGTTTGCCATCCAATGCCCCTAGACAGTTTGGAAACTGCGCAGATTGATAAAACCCATCAGCAATTCTAAGCCAATCTTCTGCCTTGGGTTGGGGCATCACCTCATCTCTGAGTCGCTGCCAGATAAGATGACATGTGTGACAGACGATCCCAGATATCGTTGAGATTCCCAGCAGATACTCATAATGCAAAGATGCAAAAGAGTTCCCAGTCGCAAGGAATCTGTGAAGAGAAAAATGACATTATTAAGTTTCTGTTTTTTTTAAAATTTATTTTCAATAAATAATATAGGATAGACTAGTAAACTTACCTCAACGTGACTAGAAGTCTTTCTTCAGGTGAGATGCTGCGCCTCATGTTGGTGTCCTGGAAAGTGAGCCCAGAACGGAGAGACGCGAGCAACATATCAAATGTCTGTACAGACATACGTCAGTAACCCTGGAATTTATCAGGGTGCAGCCGTAAGTCAAAGTATAATTTGTGAAAGTGGCCCTTCTGTAGACGCTGCGAGACAATGGGATGAACCCACCGCCTCCTCCTCAGTTCTTCAGACAGCATTGCTGGCTGCTGTCCAAATCTGCGAGAAATTAGCCAGTACAGAAGAACCTCTCGATGATTAGCCATGATAGACCAGAAATATAGCACGAAACAGATGCCGACCAAGCACAAGTCTCACACTAAGCTCTCGGTGCAATCAAAGCCAGACAAAATGGCGATCAAGCTATCTGACAGGAATTATTTATATAACTTTTTTTTTTCTGCACAGAGATCTTTATATAAAAATTACAAAGACACCTTCCGTTTTTTTGTGGATCCGCAAAAAACGGAACATCATCCGTTCTGGTTTTTCACGGAAGAACGGATCCGAAAAACACACACGGTCGTCTGAATGAGGCCTTAGTCAAAGTTTCTGCCATAGTTCTCAGCATGCATGGACTGGCAGTTCTTACACAAGAGCAGTTTGTCGCAGTTCTTGCAGTTTACACGACTGCAGTTGGAGTTAACAGGCACAGTTTTCTCTTTGGAGTTATTAGGCTCACACTGCACTTCACTAGATCACTAGCTTATGCATCCAGGAACAAAGGGATGGCCTATTGAAAGGATATGTAAGGCAACACAATCACGGGAAGGTCCCCGCCGTCAGACTTAGTGCTGCACATTTTTGGTCACATTGAAAAAAGCGTGAAAAAAAGAAGCCGCATGTCCCATCTAAGGCTGGGTTCACACTTGAGCGTTTTACAGCGCGTTCAAACGCGCAGTATAACGCTCAACACATGAAAACCAATGCTTCCCTATGGCCCTGGTTCTCACTTGAGCGTTTTACAGCGCTGAAAAACGCGCTGTAAAACGCCCTACGCTCAAACAAGTTCTTGAGCTTCTTTGGGGCGTTTTGTCGCGCGTTTGCGGCCATAGGATAGCATAGGAACGCGCATATATGCTATTTTGAGCGTTTGTGACCATCAAAACGCGCGTACGAACGCACATTTGGCACATAGCAACAGGCCATAAAAGGACACACCCCTAGTGAGAGGCTAATGTGCAGCCTGAGCAACATGGAGGAAGCAGGCTGTGATAGTGAGACTCTGATCAGGCTTGTGCGTTCCAAACGCTGCCTGTATGACATCCAGGATGCCAATTTCAAAAATAGGATAAGCAGGAAACAGGCATGGGAGGACATTGGCCGTACCATCTGGCCACAGTGGATGAGCTTGTCCAAAACTGCAAAAGAAGGCCAAGGTATTGACATGTGTGTTCTGAGTGTAAAAAGGAACTCCTTGTGTGCACTGGTGTAAAAACTATATGTAATAGTCCAGCCCAGCTCTACCTGCGGCCCTCCAGCTGTGGTCTAACTACAACTCCCAATATGCTGTGCTGTATTTTACTTGCTGTAACCTGTCCAGGCATGCATGGAGTTGTAGTTTTGCTACAGCTGGAGGGCTGCAGCTTCACCCTCCCTGTTCTAGTATATGGGCAGTCAATGTTTCCCGTCACCCACATTCTGGCACAATGTAGTGGGGCAGTATGCTCAATTTGCACTTGTTCCACTGTGTTTCGCCAGATGGCGCTGTTCCAATCTGGAAATGTATTCGAAAATCAAATTGTGGCCTACATTTGTGGCTCGGATTGGTGGTATAAAGTTGATATGACAAAAAATAAAAACTTCCATGAACTCACTATGCCCATCAGCGAATACCTTGGGATGTCTTCTTTCCAAAATGGGGTCACTTGTGGGGTAGTTATACTGCCCTGGCATTCTAGGGGCCCAAATGTGTGGTAAGGAGTTTGAAATCAAATTCTGTAAAAAATGGCCAGTGAAATCCGAAAGGTGCTCTTTGGAATATGGGCCCCTTTGCCCACCTAGGCTGCAAAAAAGTGTCACACATGTGGTATCTCCGTACTCAGGAGAAGTAGGGGAATGTGTTTTGGGGTGTCATTTTACATATACCCATGCTGGGTGAGAGAAATATCTTGGCAAAAGACAACTTTGTATAAAAAAATGGTAAAAGTTGTCTTTTGCCAAGATATTTCTCTCACCCAGCATGGGTATATGTAAAATGACACCCCAAAACACATTCCCCAACTTCTCCTGAATACGGAGATACCACATGTGTGACACTTTTTTGCAGCCTAGGTGGGCAAAGGGGCCCACATTCCAAAGAGCACCTTTCGGATTTCACTGGTCATTTTTTACAGAATTTGATTTCAAACTCCTTACCACACATTTGGGCCCCTAGAATGCCAGGGCAGTATAACTACCCCACAAGTGACCCCATTTTGGAAAGAAGACACCCCAAGGTATTCGCTGATGGGCATAGTGAGTTCATGGAAGTTTTTATTTTTTGTCACAAGTTAGTGGAATATGAGACTTTGTAAGAAAAAATAAAAATTAAAAAAAATCATCATTTTCCACTAACTTGTGACAAAAAATAAAAAATTCTAGGAACTCGCCATGCCCCTCATGGAATACCTTGGGGTGTCTTCTTTCCAAAATGGGGTCACTTGTGGGGTAGTTATACTGCCCTGGCATTTTCCAGGGGCCCTAATGTGTGGTAAGTAGGTAAATGACCTGTGAAATCCTAAAGGTGCTCTTTGGAATATGGGCCCCTTTGCCCACCTAGGCTGCAAAAAAGTGTCACACATGTGGTATCGCTGTATTCAGGAGAAGTTGGGGAATGTGTTTTGGGGTGTCTTTTTACATATACCCATGCTGGGTGAGAGAAATATCTTGGCAAAAGACAACTTTTCCCATTTTTTTATACAAAGTTGGCATTTGACCAAGATATTTCTCTCACCCAGCATGGGTATATGTAAAATGACACCCCAAAACACATTCCCCAACTTCTCCTGAGTACGGCGATACCAGATGTGTGACACTTTTTTGCAGCCTAGATGCGCAAAGGTGCCCAAATTCCTTTTAGGAGGGCATTTTTAGACATTTGGATACCAGACTTCTTCTCACGCTTTGGGGCCCCTAGAATGCCAGGGCAGTATAAATACCCCACATGTGACCCCATTTTGGAAAGAAGACACCCCAAGGTATTCAATGAGGGGCATGGCGAGTTCATAGAAATTTTTTTTTTTTGGCACAAGTTAGCGGAAATTGATATTTTTTATTTTTTTCTCACAAAGTCTCCCTTTCCGCTAACTTGGGACAAAAATTTCAATCTTTCATGGACTCAATATGCCCCTCACGGAATACCTGGGGGTGTCTTCTTTCCGAAATGGGGTCACATGTGGGGTATTTATACTGCCCTGGCATTCTAGGGGCCCTAAAGCGTGAGAAGAAGTCTGGAATATAAATGTCTAAAAAATTTTACGCATTTGGATTCCGTGAGGGGTATGGTGAGTTCATGTGAGATTTAATTTTTTGACACAAGTTAGTGGAATATGAGACTTTGTAAGAAAAAAAAAAAAAATTCCGCTAACTTGGGCCAAAAAAATGTCTGAATGGAGCCTTACAGAGGGTGATCAATGACAGGGGTGGTGATCAATGACAGGGGGGTGATCAGGGAGTCTATATGGGGTGATCACCCCCCTGTCATTGATCACCCCCCTGTAAGGCTCCATTCAGATGTCCGTATGTGGTTTGCGGATCCGATCCATGTATCCGTGGATCCGTAAAAATCATACGGACATCTGAATGCAGCATGACAGGGGGGGGTGATCAATGACAGGGGGGGGTGATCAATGACGGGGGTGATCAGGGAGTCTATATGGGGTGATCACCCCCCCTGGAAGGCTCCAGGGAGACGCCTGTATGTGTTTTGCGGATCCGATCCATCTATCAGTGGATCCGTAAAAATCATGCGGACATCTGAATGGAGCTTTACAGGGGGTTGATCAATGACAGGGGTGTAATCAATGACAGGGGGGTGATCAGGGAGTCTATATGGGGTGATAACCACAGTCATTGATCACGCCCCTGTAAGGCTTCATTCAGACGTCCGTATGCGTTTTGCGGATCCGATCCATCTATCAGTGGATCCGTAAAAATCATGCGGACATCTGAATGGAGCTTTACAGGGGGTTGATCAATGACAGGGGGGTAATCAATGACAGGGGGGTGATCAGGGAGTCTATATGGGGTGATCACCCCCCCTGGAAGGCTCCAGGGAGACGCCTGTATGTGTTTTGCAGATCCGATCCATCTATCAGTGGATCCGTAAAAATCATGCGGACATCTGAATGGAGCTTTACAGGGGGTTGATCAATGACAGGGGTGTAATCAATGACAGGGGGGTGATCAGGGAGTCTATATGGGGTGATAACCACAGTCATTGATCACGCCCCTGTAAGGCTTCATTCAGACGTCCGTATGCGTTTTGCGGATCCGATCCATCTATCAGTGGATCCGTAAAAATCATGCGGACATCTGAATGGAGCTTTACAGGGGGTTGATCAATGACAGGGGGGTAATCAATGACAGGGGGGTGATCAGGGAGTCTATATGGGGTGATCACCCCCCCTGGAAGGCTCCAGGGAGACGCCTGTATGTGTTTTGCGGATCCGATCCATCTATCAGTGGATCCGTAAAAATCATGCGGACATCTGAATGGAGCTTTACAGGGGGTTGATCAATGACAGGGGTGTAATCAATGACAGGGGGGTGATCAGGGAGTCTATATGGGGTGATAACCACAGTCATTGATCACGCCCCTGTAAGGCTTCATTCAGACGTCCGTATGCGTTTTGCGGATCCGATCCATCTATCAGTGGATCCGTAAAAATCATGCGGACATCTGAATGGAGCTTTACAGGGGGTTGATCAATGACAGGGGGGTAATCAATGACAGGGGGGTGATCAGGGAGTCTATATGGGGTGATCAGGGGTGATCAAGGGTGAATAAGGGGTTAATAAGTGACGGGGGGGGTGTAGTGTAGTGTAGTGGTGCTTGGTGCAACATATTACTGAGCTACCTGTGTCCTCTGGTGGTCGATCCAAACAAAGGGGACCACCAGAGGACCAGGTAGCAGGTATATTAGACGCTGTTATCAAAACAGCGTCTAATATACCTGTTAGGGGTTAAAAAAAACACATCTCCAGCCTGCCAGCGAACGATCGCCGCTGGCAGGCTGGAGATCAACTCTCTCACCTTACGTTCCTGTGAGCGCGCGCGCCTGTGTGCGCGCGTTCACAGGAAATCTCGCGTCTCGCGAGATGACGCACGGATGCGTCCAGGAGGAATGAATCAACCACCTTCCGGACGCATCCGTGCGTTAGGCGGTCGGGAGGTGGTTAAAAACACGGCGCACAATGGAGAGACCACGGCTGGAGTATGGCCTCATAAGATGCTCACCTAGAGCAAATGCCTCATCCCCAACAAAAACAAATGGCATAGACGGAGAAGTGGTGCCAGGCAGTGTGGTGTTCCCGGGAAGGTCAAGGGAATTATTAATGAGCATTTGACCAAAGTCTGAATGCCCAAAAACAGCAGAGTCCGAGCTGCTGCCATAGGAACCCACATCGATGTATCGGAAACAATAGTTAGCATCACATACTGCAAAAAGAACTATAGAAAAGTATTTTTTATAATTAAAGAACTGACTGCCACTCCTCATTGGCTTCACAACGCAGATGTGTTTGCCGTCAATTGCTCCTACACAGTTTGGGAAATTGCATGTTAGCTGAAAAGTATCCGAAATTTTCAGCCACTCCTCCTTGTTTGGTTGGCCCATGACAGCAGCATGTAGGACATGCCAAATGGCGATGCAGGTTTCCTTCACGATTACACTGGCTGTGGATTTCCCGATCATGAAGGTGTAGTGAAGACTGATCAAAGAGTGGCCAGTAGCTAGATAGCTGCAAAAAAAGTTTGAAAAACTGGATTAAAAATAATGGATGATGCTTTTTTTTTTAATATAGTCAACCTTTTGAAAAGCAAGTGGAAGAGCCTAAAAGATGCTTTTGTTCGACATCGGCGTAAGGAGAGGGAGCAGAGGAGCGGAGCTTCGCCAGGGGCACGGTCGAGTTATGTGCATGCCGAGCAAATGTCGTTTCTTATCCCATGCACTGAAATGCGTAGGTGAGTCCAGTGCATACACATGCAGGAGAGGGTGTGGTATGACATGCATTCACTTTCAAATCTTGCACATACTTATGTATATTTTCATGTTCACAGCACCGATAGTAGCTGGTCCCAACCTCAACAGCAGGAGGAGGAAGCGGGGGAGGTCAACCGAGACAGTGAGGCCTGTGCGTCAACGGGGCCACTAAGTCCTCCACCACCCGATCCCACCCCTACATTCCAAACCCCCACACAGCCTGCACCACCTGTCGCGGAACCCGCAAACATTAGGGTTCACCGACCAAAACGGAGAAGGCCATCACGCCAGGAGGACCGGCTAATAGCATGCCTGGATGCGCTTGCCCATCCTGCCCCCAAACTCTCGTGTGATGGGCTTTTCCTCTTGAGTTTGGAGGAAAAAATGCTGCAAGTGCCCAGAAATAGAATCAGCGAAGCTAGGGACACATTAACAAGGGTGCTTGACAGCTTCATCCCATGTTCTGATATCACACAGGCCAGCAATGCACCACAACATCCACCACAACATCCACCACCCACTCACACATACACATCACAAACATACCCCCAAACTAACATACCACACCCTCACGACACATGGCACACACAACCCCACTCCTCATACACCTATCCCTCCACCAGCATGGGCAACAACCCCTCCACCACCGCTCCAATGCTATCTGGCCAGCAATCGGGTGGACTGAGAGAGGCCATGCGGGATCCTGAGCCACATTTCAGCTTTCCGCACTACCACAATCTGTAAATATTTACGGACATAATTTTGTGTGTCCGGGTTGTTGTGCATTGATTGTTTTTGTTTGAAATTTGCCGACTAATTTTACGGTCGAAAGACAAACAGTTATGTTGTTTCTGTTAAAACACACTATGTGCATTTTTTGAGGAACTGGAACATGTTTGGTACCTTTTCCCAAAATTAAATACATTTGCGAAGTTTGTGTGACTCTTATTTTGAAGTGAGTGGGTCCGTATGGGAAAATGTGCGTAAACTACAGTCATGTGAAAAAATTAGGACACCCTTTGAAAGCATGTGGTTTTTTGTAACATTTTTAATAAATGGTTATTTCATCTCCGTTTCAACAATACAGAGAGATTAAAGTAATCCAACTAAACAAAGAAAACTGAAGAAAAGTCTTTTCAAGATCTTCTGTAAATGTCATTCTACAAAAATGCCTATTCTAACTGAGGAAAAAGATAGGACACCCTCACATGTATTCCCTCTTAAATTGGCTCAGATCTCACACCAGGTGCACATAATTAGTAGATCGTTACTCTGCATGTTGAATGAGGCTTGCCCTATTTAAACCTCAGACATTTAGTTTGGTGTGCTCCTGACTGTTGAAGTGAGAGTGAGCACCATGGTGAGAGCAAAAGAGCTGTCAGAGGACTTCAGAAAAAAGATTGTAGCAGCCTATGAGTCTGGGAAGGGATTTAAAAAGATCTCAAAAGATTTTGAAATCAGCCATTCCACTGTCCGGAAGATAGTCTACAAGTGGAGGGCTTTCAAAACAACTGCCAACATGCCCAGGACTGGTCGCCCCAGCAAGTTCACCCCAAGAGCAGACCGCAAGATGCTAAAAGAGGTCTCCAAAAACCCTAAAGTGTCATCTCGAGAACTACAGCAGGCTCTGGCTACTGTTGATGTAGAAGTACATGCCTCTACAATCAGAAAGAGACTGTACAAGTTTAACTTGCATGGGAGGTGTGCAAGGAGGAAACCTTTGCTTTCCAAGAGAAACATCGAGGCCAGACTGACATTTGCCAGAGATAAAGTTGACAAAGACCAGGACTTCTGGAATAATGTTCTTTGGACAGATGAGTCCAAAATTGAATTATTTGGACACAACAGCAGAGGACATGTTTGGCGTAAACCAAACACAGCATTCCAAGAAAAGAACCTCATACCAACTGTGAAGCATGGAGGTGGAAGTGTCATGGTTTGGGGCTGCTTTGCTGCAGCAGGACCTGGTCAGCTCACCATCATAGAATCCACGATGAATTCTACTGTGTATCAGAAGGTGCTTGAAGAACATGTGAGACCATCAGTTAGAAAATTAAAGCTGAAGCGGAACTGGACCATGCAACATGACAATGACCCAAAACATACTAGTAAATCAACCAAAGATTGGCTGAAAAAGAAGAAATGGAGAGTCCTGGAGTGGCCAAGTCAAAGTCCAGATTTGAATCCCATTGAGATGCTGTGGGGTGACTTGAAAAGGGCTGTACGTGCAAGAAACCCCTCAAACATCTCACAGCTGAAAAAGTTCTGCATTGAGGAGTGGGGTAAAATTTCCTCAGACCGATGTCGAAGACTGGTAGATGGCTACAAGAACCGTCTCACTGCAGTTATTTCAGCCAAAGGAGGTAACACTCGCTATTAGGGGCAAGGGTGTCCTATCTTTTTCCTCAGTTAGAATAGGCATTTTTGTAGAATGACATTTACAGAAGATCTTGAAAAGACTTTTCTTCAGTTTTCTTTGTTTAGTCGGATTACTTTAATCTCTCTGTATTGTTGAAACGGAGATGAAATAACCATTTATTAAAAATGTTACAAAAAACCACATGCTTTCAAAGGGTGTCCGAATTTTTTCACATGACTGTATGTAAGTATGGTATCTATATGTCAAATTTAAAAAGCATACACATCAAATCCACCCCCCGCTAAAACAATCAAACGTCACAACCAACTGTGGAAAATAACAAAGGCCACACTAATATCCAGTCACCACACAATGCAAATGCTTTTATAAGGCCACTATTAGAGTCTACTTACCGCAAAGTAATAATCAGTCTTTCCGCGGGTGGTATACTGTCCCGCATGAAGGTGTCCTCACGTTCTAAATGGGTGCCCAACAACCCCAGGAGCTCATCAAAGCTGTTCCAAACCCAAATGGCGAGGGTTAACATTCACAAAATACTACAACTGGTACCTTCACAATTGCAACAACACTACTATAACTATTGTATATGTACAAACCTGGTGATGGACATCCGCGTGTATGAAAAAAATTTGTCCTCATGGGCCCGGAGGCCCACGTACAGTGCCCAAAACTGTCCCCTTTCAGTTCGATTGGCAATGACGGGATGGACCCAGAAGCGTCGCCTGCTCTCTCTCCTTCGCCGCAAACGTCCGAGATGGATTGCTGCAACAATTGCCGCAATTGGTCGCCTTCGGGAAAATTCCATGACTGCAAACAATCCACTCTCCCAAAACCCATGAAATTGGCCACCTGCATATCTCTATCATTAGACACCTTTCTTCATATAGACAGGGCTGTATTTTCATAGGACAACACTGCTGTCCATCATACAAACGCGCGTAAAACGCGCGTTGGCTATGGCCAAAAACGCTCACAAAAACGCGCCTAAAACTGCGCGACAAAAACGCGCGTTAAACGCGCATATCCAAAACGCTCAGGTCTGAACCCAGCCTTAGGGTGGAATCCATGCTGGGTCTCTCATTGAAATAAGTGGAAAGCGTCACAAAACCACTCTGTGCGTGTCTGCACGTGTTTGCTCGTTTTCTGTGCATTTATTGGTGCGGATCTTGGCCAAAAACTACAAGCTAAAAACCCAGTTTTGTAATAAAGTACGGTATAAACAACTATTGGTTAAAACGGAATGAAACATGCATGAAAAAAAGTGCTAAGAAATGTAGGGAGTGTCAATTTAGTTATACATTACAACAATAAATAGTAGAGGAACAGCACAGTGCTCCAAAAATGTTATTTTATGGAGAATAAAATTAGTCAGGGAAGCTGGCAGATCATTTTGAAATAACAAAGCTTATTTTTGGATCAATTAAATATTTTAAAGAATTGTATACTACCTTATGTATGACTGTGTGACTAAATAGTACTGCCACAAATTGTTTGCTATGGTTTTCGTTGTCAGAATATATCAGGAGGATTTGAAGAAATATGTCTATAACTGATTCCATCTTATCGGCATACAGTGGTATCAGGCACCAATAGGTCAGACAATATTATTCAGAAAAAATGTACTCAGACAATAAAAAAGTCTACCGAGTAGTCTGTTTTTTTTACTAGATGCCTTGGTATGGAATAGTTCTTTAGACGGTGCTAATGCATCCAACAGAATACAGGTATATTTTCCTGAAAGGGGCCTGAAGGGACTCTCTTGGCATCTGTTTGATGAATGGGGGGCCTATAGTTATGTTTACCATATGTGCTGGGAGTTTTACCAGCAGTTACCACAAATGGACACTAAAAAACACAATGCTAAAATAGCCTCAGTATACAAAAATGCATAATGGTAATAAGTTTCCATATTAATCATATCGCATACTACCACGAGTAACCATAATGTTTTTCCAAGTTTACACCATCCAGGCCTTTTATTTGGCCTATGATATCTGAAGCGGTCGGTCTTTTATCTGCATTGTAAGAAAAGCAGTTCCTGATAACTGACAATATCCCATCATTTACAAATGCCATTGCATGTGGTGGTATTTCAGAAACCATCGCAACAAGTAATTCCCTGACACTCGTCGATGGATTGCGATTACTAAATAACTCAAGGAGTGTTGCCCCATCAGCCTTAATGGTTGGGCTTTGATTCTGAAGCACGCATTCCGGTGCAATATACATTACAGTTCCCCCAATGAGCCCAACTTTATGTGAAATCAATTGGCTTCCAGTTTTTAGCATAACTGTGTCTCTGATGTTTGCCATTCCCCAGTCTGTGAGAAAGGCTTTTTTATTTTTCTGTTTAATCTGAAAAATAAAAATATGCAATATTTTTAAACTTTTTTCAGTTACAATACTTTAGTATACATAGTGAGTGGTATACGATCAAATTTTTTTTTTTTTAATCGATAAGATATCTGCAGAAGAAGCTGCAGATGAAGTCAAGCTAATTATTTATGTCCAATATGGTTTCTGAGCAGCAAGATTCATTTTTTTAAAATTACAGTATAAAGCCAGAACAAACTGTAAAATCAAAGGAAGAATGATAGAGTGGGTGGGCAAATAAATGTAACATCATATTTCGGTGAACACATGCACATGATCAGGATCAGACTGGGAAACACGGTCCGTGTGTCTGTCACATCTCCCAGCCCTGAAGAAAAATCAGCACGCTGCTCATATCAGGAATGTCACAAGAAGGTATCAGTTGATTCAGTTGAATTCCTTATTGGATAAATTATGCGGTTCGGAGCAGGACAATCTGCTTCACCAGATTATAGCCCATATATGACAGTAGCACAACAGGTATTTAAAAGAGAAAGACAGCAGAATAGCGCCAAAAAGAAGATGGAAGGGGTTGGTAAATGTTAATCCTGGCAGGTAATGACTAAACATAGTACACAAAAATGAAGGGAGATGGGTTAAATAATAGGTCCATTACAAATGTAGATGGCGATAGAACACCTAAAATAGCCTCCACATTTAAAAATGTCAGGTTCAAAAACATATATATATACAGATTGAAAGTAATCAGAAGTTACAAAATGGTTTTGGTGATCTCATTGAGTCCTAAGGAGTTGATGTTGCCTAGTTTGTACATTATAAAAAACTACATTTCCTTCTTTTAAAGAACTTCAAATCTGTGATAGATGTTCTGAGGGATATGTCCAATTGAAGTGATTCTGATGGGATTCAGATTTCGGGGGTGCTTCAGGGTGTAATGTTTTCTTACCCCTTGTTTGAGAAATCCTTTTTTTATATTGTAACAGTGTTGGGTAAGTCTATCAGTCTATCAGAAGATGGGCTGACAGCAGCTGGGTGGGAACTATTGCCTGTGGTGGTCAAAGGATCTTTGTAAGATCCAATGTCCTATTTGACTGATGGTTCCTGGTGTAAGGAAAGGGCATTTGTACTTGTGTTGTCATTGTCTAGGTCAAATACTGGAGGAGGAGTGAGGTAAACTGAAGAATGCGGTAGACCACTGCACACCATAGGTGGGTAATTAAGTGGACCAATGGAGAATGAGATATGGTGAAGCTTGGGTCCATGGCAGTGGTTTGCTTAGGTCTTATTGTGGCCCTTTGGGGGGTTGACATTAGATCTTTTTGATCACAGTGTTTTTTTGGAATTGACAATTCTGTGTGTTGAAGGCTGATCATTAGTATTGTTCCTGTAGATGTATGCTGAGTGGCCACAGTGGATACTGTCCTTCTAAATATGTTTAGACACTACAATTGGAGTGTCCTGTGGATGAGGTGTGGACCTGTGGTGCAGCAGGGTGAGGAATGAAGGGGGGGGGGGGGGGGAGTTGGAATGGTGTTGTGCTTCCCTAGGGTCTTGAACTTGAGTCTGGAATCGAGAATATTTCTAGTTCTATTGTTTTGGGAGTGTAATTTATGATAGTCTGCAGGGAGCCTGGTAAGGAGGTGGAAAAGATAGGAGTGGTAGTGCAGATGGGAGTTGTAGTAGTCGCGGTGGTTGTCCTCTCCAGCGCTTCTTGAGGATGTGCAGCAAAAATGGAATAAACTGTAGTGTGTTGCGGTTTAACGACGAGACAGTTTTTGGTATCACAACTGAAGCCGGCCAGTAGGTGATCCACACAAGCACTATTCACATGAAATGCAGTTTTTACAGTTGACTCAAATAATTCCCAAAGGTTGTATATGGAGGCTATTCTCTCTCTTACAATCTCAGTTCAATCTCTCCTTTTTCCAGCCTATACTGCTGTCATATTCTGTTATTCAAAAAACACCCATTTTTGGCAAAATACTTAATTTGCGGCCTTGTCTACATCTGTCAGTATGAAATTGTCACGGTGGGGTGTGGGGGAAACCCCCCACTGTGCGGTGTCAAAGGGTAAAAGGGAATCGGCCTGGCCAAAAGGAGTAATAAGGGAGCAGGTCACCTCCTACAGCATCCCTAATCCTCTCCCTGACTCCTCACCGTATGAGCCGACCCCGATGGTAGGACGACTCATACTCTGGATTCCTAGAGACCCTAAGTCGCCCTGGTAATCCCTCACCAAGGAGCAGGCAAGAGACGATCTGTTCATCCCAGTCATGGAGGAACAGGAGTCTCTATCTGAGGCCAGGCTGCAAGGAGAGGGGAACACTTACAGCATAAGGAGATGGCAGGTAAGCGAAACCAATAACACACTTACCTGCCACATACACACTGACTGGAACCCGTGCACTGGTGCTACTGTCCACACCAACTTTAAAGGACACAGCACACACCACAAACCACACAGGAACCCAGATCGTCCATAGCTGCAATAAACATGAGACAGGGGAATGTCTAGTAAACATGCTGGGCACCAAACACCACCAGACATGTAACACCAAACTAGACATACAAACACCCTGAACATAACCCACTTCATACAAATAAGGACAGAAAAGGAAGGAGACACCGGGATAACATTGGTGGCCACAAGGGTGGCCCTCACTGGACAGATGGAACACCCTGGACTGGAGCAGAGCTCCAGCACCAACCACAGCTGAAGTACCACTGCCTCCAGACAGGAAACCACAGAAGATAAAAGCCAAGTAACCACACCCAGTCAGGGAGTTAGCCCTTACAGCACCAGACAGAGGGAGGCTACAACTCAAAGGGGAAGTGCACACACAAGCATGCAAAACACGTAACCACCGGCAACAGCATGCGTGGCAACCATGTCACGGCAATCACCCAGAAGGCCGAGACACCGCAACCGCAAGTGTGGCAAAAGTGTCACAGCGTACACCATAGGCCGTGACAGAAATTCAATCGTTTTATACTGCTGTCATATTCTGTTATTAAAAAAAAACACCCTTTTTGGCCAAAGTACTTAATATTGCAGCCTTTGCTGCATCTGTTATTGTTAAAACAAGCTTTAAATATTTCAATAATTTTCTGGGTTTTAAAAAACACCCATGTAGGGCAAAATACTTATTTTGCGGCCTTGTCTGCATCTGTCCGTGTGAGATACACGCTTTAAATACATGCTGTGCTATTCTGGTATTAAAAAAAACACACATTGAAGGCAAAAATCTTAATTTTGCAGCTTTATCTGCATCTGTACGTGTGAAATTCAAGCGTTATATACTGCTGTCATATTCTGTTATTAAAGAAACACCCTTTTTTGGCAAAATACTTAATATTGCAGCCTTTGCTGCATCTGTTATTGTTAAAACAAGCTTGAAATACTTCAATAATTTTCTGGGTTTTAAAAAACACCCATTTTTTGCAATACCCTCCATCTTGGGCCTCTGCCGCATTAGTCAGTGTGCAATTTAAGCTAGAAATACAGCTTTCATTTTCTGGGTTTTAAAAAACACCCTTTTTGGGCAAAATACATAATTTTACAGCCCTTGCTGCATCTGTCAGTATGAAATTCAAGCCTTGTATACTGCTGTCATATTCTGTTATTAAAAAAAACACCCTTTTTGGCCAAAGTACTTAATATTGCACTCTTTGCTGCATCTGTTATTGTTAAAACAAGCTTTAAATACTTTAATAATTTTCTGGGTTTTAAACACCCATTTAAGGCAAAATACTTAATTTGCGGCCTTGTCTGCATCTGTCCGTGTGAGATACACCCTTTACATACTGTTTTTCTATTTTGCTATTAAAAACACACCCATTTAGGGCAAAAATCTTAATTTTGCAGCTTTTGCTGCATGTCATTGTGAGATATACCCTTTAGATATTGTTGTTCTATTCTGCTATAAAAAAAAACACCTATTTAGGGCAAAAATCTTAATTTTGCAGCCTTTGCTGCATCTGTCATTGTGAGATACACCCTTTACATACTGCTGTGCTATTCTGGTATTTATAAAACACCCATTTTGGGCAAAAAGCTTAATTTGCTACCTTGTCTGCATCTGTACGTGTGAGATGCACGCTTTAGATACTGCTGTGCTATTCTGGTATTAAAAAGACACACATTTAGGGCAAAAATCATAATTTTGCAGCCTTTGCTGCATGTCATTGTGAGATACACACGTTAGATACTGTTGTTCTATTCTGTTATTAAAAAAAACACCCATTTTGGGCAAGATCCTAAATTTGAGAAATATGAGGAGAGCGTCAAATAAGGGACGTGGCCCCAGTCGTTGTGCTGCTAGTGGAGCTCCTGTTGCAGGGAGAGGCCGTGGTCGATCTGTGCCAGCTACACGCACAAGTGAAACACCTTCCTCAGGTGCGTATTTGGTCGGGCCTAATGCGGCTCTACGAATGGTGAGGCCAGAACAAGTACAGGCGATAGTAGATTGGGTTGCTGACAGTGCCTCCAGTTCCTTTACATTGTCACCCACCCAGTCTCCTGCTGAAAGATCAGAGTTGGCACCTGCAGCCGATGTCCATCAGTCTTTCACCTCACCCCCTTGCAAATCAGCCAAGCAGTGTGAGCCCCAAGTCATGCAGCAGTCTTTTCTGATTTTTGATGACTCTGTTTTGATGACTCTGTTAGCAGGGTTTCCCAGGGCCATCCACCTAGCCCTGCCCCAGAAGTGGAAGAGATTGAGTGCACCAATGCCCAACCACTTATCTTTTAAGATGAATACATGGGAGGACCATCGCAGCACATCTCGGATGATGACGAAACATAGGTGCCAAATGCTGGGGCTTTCGAAAGTGTGCAGACCAACAAGGAAGGCAGGGGTGAAGACTGGGTGGAAGATGATGTGGAGGACGATGAGGTCCTCGACCCCACATGGAATCAAGGTCATGTGAGTGACCTATGTAGTTCGGAGGAAGAGGCGGTGGTCGCACAGAGCCACCAGCACAGCAGAAGAGGGAGCAGGGTGCAAAAGCAGAGCGGCCGTCCTCTAGACAGTACGCCTCCTACTGCCCACCGCAGCAAGGGACCGAGCACACCAAAGCCAGCTCCAAGGAGTTCCCTGGCGTGGCAGTTCTTCAGCCAATGTGCTGACTGAAGGGTTAAATAGAATAAGCTATATGATCTGTATGTGGGACAGGATGCTGGGTGACATCATACTAGAGGGAGAATATGTTTACATTAGCCTTATGTCCATATAGGGAATGGATTCTGCCCAGCAACAAGTGACTATGTGAATCACATCTGTTTCCAATATGTGTGGATGTATGTCTATAAGAGACCCGTGTGGTCAAGATTAAATCAGAACGGTTTCAGAAACACGTCTGTGTGTATCCTTGAGACCAGTTCTCCGGGTGCCTGTCTGTGAGAAACAAAGGAAGAACCAGGGTGCATTAAGAAGAAGATTTCTTTCAGCTGGGAGCTCTGTCCGGGATAGTACAATACAGTATCTCGGTAAGTACGGAACATTCCTGTCTTTAACGACTGGGGACATTCCGATGCTTTTCGAACAAAAACATACTGTTGCTTCTATTTTGAATCCACTTCAGACACACTGAAAGGAATAGTACCTATCTTTAGGCAAGATAGACTATAAATAGACTACTGGCCAAGTCTAACAGATAAATTCTTTAGGGAAGAATTTAAAAGAGGAATTCTTTAGGGAAGGATTTAGAAGAGGAATTCTTTTGGGAAGAATTCAAATAGTGTCTGCACCCTGTTTTCTTTTTTTTCTTCTTGTCAGCCAATTTCTATCGCTTCTTATCTGTCGCTTTCTTTATGCTCTCTTGTATTTTATGATGTTATGAAGCATTAAGTAATTTTTATGCTGAAGTAGCAAATGATACTGTGAAAACTGTACTAACTTTGTGTGTCCTGGATAACCGTAAAACTCCCCAATTTCCGGCGAGGTTAAACCCGCTAACCCAGAAATTTGTGAACGCAAGTGACGGTTTGAAGGGATAATACTAACAGTCCGTTGAGGAGGAAGTTGAGCACAGACATAAGTCCTCTAACCCAGTTGACAGGATTGTCGGAGCCTTTACGGTTCAGTACAGCCAGTCCTGGGGAGAGTTCAGCTTGTCTTCCGTCTCAATTCAGTTATAAGAAATGGGTGCAAAACAAGGAAAGGTCTCTCCACCTCCTCCGTATGTAGGAGAAACATGTAAGGATTATGTAGCCCAGGTCTGTGGTACTGATTTATTATTTGGTTACTCCCTGGGTGGATAATATGGCAGGATGGACAGAGGGGATGAAGAGTATAAATTCATTCCCTCAGGAAGGGGCTAATGACACCTTCCATATGGATATGGTAAAAGGGTTATGTTTGGGTGACACTGAAGCTTACCCATATTATGGTCCAGACCCCCAGTGGGACCTGCAGTATATGAAGTTGGGAGGGGAAAATTGGCTTGCTTATGCACCATATTGGTATGATAGACCAAATAAAAAGGTTAAGAAACAGAAGGCAGAGAACCAGGAGGGATATAAAAAGAAACATGAGTTAGAAAAAGAATTGACAAGGGGGTTCACCTCAGAAGCCCCCTCCTCCCTATTTAGGAAATATCCCACAGATATATCCATTCATTCCAAAAGATGACTTAGATTAAAAGGGCAGTACTTTGAGGCCCAGGCATTATTTCATTGGCTCAAAAGGTAGAAGAGATAAGAGAAGAAGAGATAACACTCTAGCATCTGCGCACTGTGCACTACTTTGGAATATGAACTAATGTAAACATGTGGTTATCGCCGCCATGTTGTAATGGCGTCTATCCTAACAATAATACTGCACACATCATATATGACACTTCAAAGAGGTGTTCTTCTATAAGCAGTGAGTAATATGTGTGTATCATATTCATCCAGCCAAGGGGATTGCCTATAGCATCCTTTCACAGTGCACACATCTTCTTCAAAGCATCTGTGGGGAGATAGAAGACAAACACTGCCCACAGCACAGTTCTCTGCCCCCCTTCGTCTCCTCATAGCGTTGCATAGACAGAGCTCGATTAACAGCAGAAAGGGGAGGAGGGAGGCTCCTGAGATAAGAAGTTTGTAACAACTTAAAATTTACCAGTTACAGTCCTAGAGATACAAAAAATATAGAATAAAATTCACACATCTCTAACACTGGGGATGTCATAGCTCCCATGCGCCTTAGATCACAAAAGTATTTTGCCAAACCTGAACATATATGATGAGGACAGTGACCTTGAGGAACAGTTCACTTTTATGACTGTAGGGGACACCTTGTTAGAGAAACCTATTTAAAGGGATTCTGTCACCAGGTTTCACCCCTGTCAGCTAAACATATGCTGATGTTCAGGCCCTCGTCAGGATTCCTAATGTGGGCTTCTGAATGTGATCCGTAGCCTTATTTTGCTAAAAAACAGGTTTTACTAGCCTGTCACTCAAAGAAATAAGGTGCCCAAGAGGATGTCAAGGGATGCAAGGTGCCGGCCGCACCCACCGCCGTTTTTGCCCAGCTCCGCTTTTCCAGACTTCTGCACCGCCTCCTAATCCTCTGTGCCGCCTCTCGCTCTCCCTCCATCCCCCCTCCTCCTGCTGTAAGATCTCGCGCGTGCGCACAGGGCTCTGCCTGATGCGCCCGTGCGGACTTCTCGATTTGGCTTCTTAAAGCGAAGTGCGCATGAGCCGGCACTTCACTCAACCCAGGTATGACCTGCACTCTGGCGCCAGCCTCTCAGAGCCCTGTGCGCACGCGTGATATCTTACAGCAGGAGGAGGGGGGAGGGAGGGAGAGCGAGAGGCGGCACAGAGGATTAGGAGGCGGTGCAGAAGTCTGGAAAGGCGGCGCTGGGCACGAACGGCGGTGGGTGCGGCCGGCACCTTGCATCCCTTGACATCCCCTTGGGCACCTTATTTCTTTGAGTGACAGGTTAGTAAAACCTGTTTTTTAGCAAAATAAGGCTACGGATCACATTTAGAAGCCCACATTAGGAATCCTGATGAGGCCCTGAACATCAGCATATGTTTAGCTGACAGGGGTGAAACCTGGTGACAGAATCCCTTTAAGTAGAAGATATTAATAAGATTTTTATTATACCCATAGTCCCTGTGGTTCCAGACGTACCATCTCTGCTATCAGCTATTCCTGCCCATGCAGAGTTTTTCTCTGTTATTGATTTAAAAAAATGAATGCCTGGTGTAGAATGCCTCAGGGTTATATAGACTCCCCAGTAGTCTACTCCATTGTCCTCAAAGTTACACTGCGCCCTTGGACTGCCCCTCATGGTTCTGTCCTTCTACAATATGTGGACGATCTCCTTATATATAGTCCTACTCGGGAGGCCTGCCAGGCAGACTGTGTTAGTTTATTACTGTGGTTATGTGAAAGTGGTCACAAAGTTTCTAGGAAGAAATTACAATGGTGTTGAGTATTTGGGCTTTGTTCACAGTAAAGGTGAGAGGAAAATCAGAATCAGCCATTCCAGAATTACCTCCGTACTGGGTCTGCCCCACCCACAAACCAAGAAAGACATGTTGACCTTTCTTCGCATGATTGGTTACCAGTGTTGGACTGGGGTACCTAGGGCCCACCAGTAAAATTTATTTTTGGGGCCCACCATATGGATACATTCAAATATAATAAATAATCTAACAAGTTTTTTTTATATGAACATGGTTGAGGTGCTGTACATTGAATATATATATGTAGTGCAGTAAATCTAAAGTGTTATGTGCCACTTGTGCAGGGAGTGGGAGACTAGGGGCCCACCTTGCTAAGGGGCCCAACGGGTGATTCCCCTGTACCCCTGTGGGCCAGTCCGAGCCTGTTGGTTACTGCCGCCAATGGATTGCTGATTGTTCCTACTATGATAATATTCTGAGACAAGCCACTAATACTGAGATGCCTGACTTCTTTAAATGGTCTGATGAAATGTTACAAGCTTTTGGTCATTTGAAATGTGCGATGGTTTCAAGTCATGGTTTGGCCTACCCGACTATGGCGTGATGTTTCACTTATTTGCCAGGGACAATTGTAAAACCATGGCAGGAGTCCTGGCGCAAGATCATGGAGGCAAATTCCGCCCTGTTACTTTTTTTTCTCAAAAGTGGTTCCCGTACAGGCTCATGTCTGCGTGTCTCAGGAGTTTGGCAGCCTGTGCTATGGTCGCTGAGATGGCTACGCCTATCACCCTAGGTCACCCACCACATCTGCTGTAACTTTATGGTTCTTGTAGTTCCACAAGAACTTTTTCTGTTTGCACTCTGGAATGTGCCCATCTGTATTTTGCTATTTCCTTCACATCCCCCTCCATATGGGGGTTGGGGAAGTGGAGGGGGGCTGGTAATTGGTAATGCATCTGCAGACTGTGAAGATACTAACGTGCATTATCTATAGATCTTCCAGACAGGGCTCCAGCATTGGATTAGATCCAATGATGTTTGCAAATAACCTTTCCAAATTGTATGTTCCGATGGTTTAAAATGTGCCTGCAGAGATAATTCCCATGATGCCAATTGGAAGTGTCCAATCCTATCAATCTAAGGTTGCTCCCATTCTAAGTCCTTATTTTGGTATGAGTGACAGTGTAGGGATATCTGCATCATTGTATGATGTATGACATCTACCACACCCAGTAGTAACATCAATTTTGCCATGATGAATAGAATTCCGAATTCAGAGAACTTATGCTGCTTTATAGAAAATTAGTTAAAATATGGAGAGTTTTCTCATATTATTGGTGAGATTTGGAAAATTTAGTCCAATGTGGAGCTGGGGATTTACTGCATAGTGAAGATCGTTGAGTCTAGGTGGAAGCGTTTAGGTCATCAGTCAGTCACATTGTCTGAATATGCATCAGGACAGAGAGTGTGGAGAAAGTTTTCACTAGACTCTAGGAAAGTTGGGTGGATTTGGATTTTTGAGCTTTCTTTAGCTATGCATGAGAAAATCCTAAGTGCTGCCTTTGTGGATGATCTTAAGAATCATCTGGGAAGGTCTAGTGTTGGCTAGGCTTGAGTGAAGTTCATTTTGTCCCTCCATGTTGTTAAAGGTGTATTGAACAAAGACCTAAGGCGGGCGTGGCTGCCTATCAGTCCTCCCCACTAGAGGGGGGAGGAAAGACTTTGTATGTACTTGCCCACTTTCTCACCCATGGGAGGAGCTACAAATGTTCAGCCTTCAAATGCAACGCCCATAGGGAATTAACAACCCACAATCAAATTCTGGATCCCTATTATCTATACAATCCTTAGGATCTACTTCTATTGCCTCATAGCAAACATGTTCCATGATCTATCATGGCTAAGGGTAGTATCATGTGTAGGAGTAGATAGTAATGCAATTCCTACTCCTCTCACCAATTAACCACCTCCGGACCGCTGTACGCACAGACGCGTCCTGGAGGTGGTTGATTCATTCCGAGTGGACGCGCCGGCGTTCGCTGGCAGGCTGGAGATGTGATTTTTTTAACCCCTAACAGGTATATTAGACGCTGTTATGATAACAGCGTCTAATATACCTGCTACCTGGTCCTCTGGTGGTCCCCTTTGTTTGGATCGACCACCAGAGGACACAGGTAGCTCAGTAATATGTTGCACCAAGCACCACACTACACTACACCCCCCCCCCGTCACTTATTAACCCCTTATTCACCCTTGATCACCCCTGATCACCCCATATAGACTCCCTGATCACCCACCTGTCATTGATTACCCCCCTGTCATTGATCACACCCCTGTAAAGCTCCATTCAGACGTCCGCATGATTTTTACGGATCCACTGATAGATGGATCGGATCCGCAAAACGCACACGGACGTCTGAATGGAGCCTTACAGGGGCATGATCAATGACTGTGGTGATCACCCCATATAGACTCCCTGATCACCCCCCTGTCATTGATTACACCCTGTCATTGATCACCCCCCTGTAAAGCTCCATTCAGACGTCCGCATGATTTTTACGGATCCACTGATAGATGGATCGGATCCGCAAAACGCACACGGACGTCTGAATGGAGCCTTACAGGGGCATGATCAATGACTGTGGTGATCACCCCATATAGACTCCCTGATCACCCCCCTGTCATTGATCACCCCCCTGTCATTGATCACCCCCCTGTAAAGCTCCATTCAGATGTCCGCATGATTTTTACGGATCCACTGATAGATGGATCAGATCCGCAAAACGCATACGGACGTCTGAATGGAACCTTACAGGGGAGTGATCAATGACTGTGGTGATCACCCCATATAGACTCCCTGATCACCCCCCTGTCATTGATTACCCCCCTGTCATTGATCACTCCCCTGTAAAGCTCCATTCAGATGTCCGCATGATTTTTACGGATCCACTGATAGATGGATCGGATCCGCAAAACGCACACGGACGTCTGAATGGAGCCTTACAGGGGCGTGATCAATGACTGTGGTGATCACCCCATATAGACTCCCTGATCACCCCCCTGTCATTGATCACCCCCCTGTCATTGATCACCCCCCCTGTCATTGATCACCCCTCTGTAAGGCTCCATTCAGACATTTTTTTGGCCCAAGTTAGCGGAAATTATTATTTTTTTCTTACAAAGTCTCATATTCCACTAACTTGTGTCAAAAAATTAAATCTCACATGAACTCACCATACCCCTCACGGAATCCAAATGCGTAAAATTTTTTAGACATTTATATTCCAGACTTCTTCTCACGCTTTAGGGCCCCTAGAATGCCAGAGCAGTATAAATACCCCACATGTGACCCCATTTCGGAAAGAAGACACCCCCAGGTATTCCGTGAGGGGCATATTGAGTCCATGAAAGATTGAAATTTTTGTCCCAAGTTAGCGGAAAGGGAGACTTTGTGAGAAAAAAATAAATAAAATCAATTTCCGCTAACTTGTGCCAAAAAAAAAAAAATTCTATGAACTCGCCATGCCCCTCATTGAATACCTTGGGGTGTCTTCTTTCCAAAATGGGGTCACATGTGGGGTATTTATACTGCCCTGGCATTCTAGGGGCCCTAAAGCGTGAGAAGAAGTCTGGGATCCAAATGTCTAAAAATGCCCTCATAAAAGGAATGTGGGCCCCTTTGCGCATTTAGGCTGCAAAAAAGTGTCACACATCTGGTATCGCCGTACTCAGGAGAAGTTGGGGAATGTGTTTTGGGGTGTCATTTTACATATACCCATGCTGGGTGAGAGAAATATCTTGGCAAAAGACAACTTTTCCCATTTTTTTATACAAAGTTGGCATTTGACCAAGATATTTATCTCACCCAGCATGGGTATATGTAAAATGACACCCAAAAACACATTCCCCAACTTCTCCCGAGTACGGAGATACCACATGTGTGACACTTTTTTGCAGCCTAGGTGGGCAAAGGGGCCCACATTCCAAAGAGCACCTTTCGGATTTCACAGGTCATTTACCTACTTACCACACATTAGGGCCCCTGGAAAATGCCAGGGCAGTATAACTACCCCACAAGTGACCCCATTTTGGAAAGAAGACACCCCAAGGTATTCCGTGAGGGGCATGGCGAGTTCCTAGAATTTTTTATTTTTTGTCACAAGTTAGTGGAAAATGATGATTTTTTTTAAATTTATTTTTTTCTTACAAAGTCTCATATTCCACTAACTTGTGACAAAAAATAAAAACTTCCATGAACTCACTATGCCCATCAGCGAATACCTTGGGGTGTCTTCTTTCCAAAATGGGGTCACTTGTGGGGTAGTTATACTGCCCTGGCATTCTAGGGGCCCAAATGTGTGGTAAGGAGTTTGAAATCAAATTCTGTAAAAAAATGACCAGTGAAATCCGAAAGGTGCTCTTTGGAATATGGGCCCCTTTGCCCACCTAGGCTGCAAAAAAGTGTCACACATCTGGTATCTCTGTATTCAGGAGAAGTTGAGGAATGTGTTTTGGGGTGTCTTTTTACATATACCCATGCTGGGTGAGATAAATATCTTGGTCAAATGCCAACTTTGTATAAAAAAATGGGAAAAGTTGTCTTTTGCCAAGATATTTCTCTCACCCAGCATGGGTATATGTAAAATGACACCCCAAAACACATTCCCCAACTTCTCCCGAGTACGGAGATACCACATGTGTGGCACTTTTTTGCAGCCTAGGTGGGCAAAGGGGCCCACATTCCAAAGAGCACCTTTCGGATTTCACAGGTCATTTACCTACTTACCACACATTAGGGCCCCTGGAAAATGCCAGGGCAGTATAACTACCCCACAAGTGACCCCATTTTGGAAAGAAGACACCCCAAGGTATTCCGTGAGGGGCATGGCGAGTTCCTAGAATTTTGTATTTTTTGTCACAAGTTAGTGGAAAATGATGATTTTTTTTTTATTTATTTTTTTCTTACAAAGTCTCATATTCCACTAACTTGTGACAAAAAATAAAAACTTCCATGAACTCACTATGCCCATCAGCGAATACATTGGGGTGTCTTCTTTCCAAAATGGGGTCACTTGTGGGGTAGTTATACTGCCCTGGCATTCTAGGGGCCCAAATGTGTGGTAAGGAGTTTGAAATCAAATTCTGTAAAAAATGACCAGTGAAATCCGAAAGGTGCTCTTTGGAATATGGGCCCCTTTGCCCACCTAGGCTGCAAAAAAGTGTCACACATCTGGTATCTCCGTACTCAGGAGAAGTTGGGGAATGTGTTTTGGGGTGTCATTTTACATATACCCATGCTGGGTGAGAGAAATATCTTGGCAAAAGACAACTTTTCCCATTTTTTTATACAAAGTTGACATTTGACCAAGATATTTATCTCACCCAGCATGGGTATATGTAAAAAGACACCCCAAAACACATTCCTCAACTTCTCCTGAATACAGAGATACCAGATGTGTGACACTTTTTTGCAGCCTAGGTGGGCAAAGGGGCCCATATTCCAAAGAGCACCTGTCACGAGGGTATCAAGAGCCACGTCTGACTCCGTTATACCCGGGGTCAGGAAGTCGCAGCGGGTGGCTGCGCGCTCTATATCTAAAGATCATGGTGTTTCTTAGTTATTGTTTTCTGTGTTTGCCTTGCTATCCTTTTTGTCTCTCTCAGGGATCCGTAGCTTCTCCTCCTCAGCTGTTTCGTGTCTGCCACTCCCTACCTCCTTATATTCTCCCCTCACACTTCTCTAGTTGCCAGTTATAGAGCTTCCTGCCTGGACATCTATACTGACCCACTGGAGTGGTTAATCCTGGTTGTTGTTCCTGTGTGCTACCCTCCGGATCCCTGTTTGGCTTATTGTTGTCTCCTGTTGTCGCCCACCTGGGAATATATGTTGAGTCTGTGTTGTCTGTCCTCCCCTTGGTGTTTTCCCTTAGAGTTAGTGGTGCGGACTAGTGTTCCCATCGCCCTGTTCACTACCTAGGGCTCAGCTCAGGGAAAGCCAGGGCTTTAGGCACGTGATCGGCGTACGGGTGAGGAACCCGTCTAGGGACGTCAGGGCAGCCAGGTGCCAGCCGCCAGGTGAGTCAGGGGTCACCATCTTCCCTCTCACTTGGGCAGGGCCTTCCTCGTTCCCTCCCTCTGTGTCACGTATGTGATAGCCACGCCGACCGTGATAGCACCTTTCGGATTTCACTGGTCATTTTTTACAGAATTTGATTTCAAACTCCTTACCACACATTTGGGCCCCTAGAATGCCAGGGCAGTATAACTACCCCACAAGTGACCCCATTTTGGAAAGAAGAGACCCCAAGGTATTTCGTGATGGGCATAGTGAGTTCATAGAACTTTTTATTTTTTGTCACAAGTTAGTGGAATATGAGACTTTGTAAGAAAAAAAAAAAAAAATCATCATTTTCCACTAACTTGTGACAAAAAATAAAAAGTTCTATGAACTCACTATGCCCATCAGCGAATACCTTAGGGTGTCTACTTTCCGAAATGGGGTCATTTGTGGGGTGTTTGTACTGTCTGGGCATTGTAGAACCTCAGGAAACATGACAGGTGCTCAGAAAGTCAGAGCTGCTTCAAAAAGCGGAAATTCACATTTTTGTACCATAGTTTGTAAACGCTATAACTTTTACCCAAACCATTTTTTTTTTTTACCCAAACATTTTTTTTTTTATCAAAGACATGTAGAACAATAAATTTAGAGCAAAATTTATATATGGATCTCGTTTTTTTTTGCAAAATTTTACAACTGAAAGTGAAAAATGTCATTTTTTTGCCAAAAAATCGTTAAATTTCGATTATTAACAAAAAAAGTAAAAATGTCAGCAGCAATGAAATACCACCAAATGAAAGCTCTATTAGTGAGAAGAAAAGGAGGTAAAATTCATTTGGGTGGTAAGTTGCATGACCGAGCAATAAACGGTGAAAGTAGTGTAGGTCAGAAGTGTAAAAAGTGGCCTGGTCTTTCAGGGTGTTTAAGCACTGGGGGCTGAGGTGGTTAATCACCGTCTTAAGGATATTACAAAATTAGATCCGACTACTCTGCTGCATCTGGAGGGGGGGGGGAGGCTGGGAGTAGTAAATAAAAATACTTTTTCCCACCTCTGTAAATAAAAATAAAAAGTGCTTTTTGGGAGTAGTAAATAAAAAATTAATTCAAATTCGAATTTAATATCTCCAATTAATAACCAAATTTTTGAGTTTCTGGTAGATCATTTCAGGTTCTTGGAAGATGAATCATCTCGGACAGGATATGCTGTTCCTACTTAATCTGATGTTTTCAAGAAAGAACCACTTCTTCCAGCAATGTTAGTGCAGGAGACAGGGCTGAAGATCCATTGTAAGGCACATACTGGTCTCCAAACACACATAGCTAAAGGGAATGCCCTAGCTGATCAGGCAGCAAAAGAGGCTGCTATTAAAACGGCAGCAACAGTTCGAATGCCCTCCCTAGTTCCAGACATTACCCTTACTGACAATCTATTGCTCAGCCTCCAGGATTTGGCTACCAGTAGTGAAAAAAAATAGAATGGCAGTCAGTAGGTGCAGTATAAGACCCTGATACGGGTCTTATCTGCAAAGAGGGGACACCATGTATCCCAGTTGCAAGTACCCCGATTTTAATTGCACAATATCATGGTCTTGGCCATAGGGGAGCACAGGCAACCACTGACCTCATGCAGAGAGATTTTTTTATATACCAGGTCTTAAATCAAAATGAACAAGATGTTGCTCGTACCTCTCCTTTCTCTCCACAGGAACCTACGCATCCTTTCCAACCAGGAGACATAGTGATAGTCCAGTGCCTGGCAAAAGGACGAAAACAGACTGAGTTCCCGTTTGGACCACCCACCCGAGTGGTAGCAGTCACCAGAACAGCGATTCTCACAGAAGAGGCTGCAATCTGGATTCACGCTAGCAGAGTAAAAAAGGTCCCTGAGGCTTCTTCTCTGGTGACAGACAAAGACAAAGAGGGTGAAGCAGGTGTGAATTCCCTGAACAAAGAGGGGAGCTCAGAAGAAGTCTCCCTGAAAAGTGCCTTGCTGCCACAGGCTGAAGATGATGACCCCACAATATTCTGGGAGATTTTTTTGTCTACTGATAATTATTAATCTTTGTGTTTTCTTGCCAGTCTGGCTTATTACTACATGTATTTATCACCCAGAGGAGATGAGTTTCTTCTGCGGTGCAGCAAATAATTAGAGATGTCCCGAATAGTTCCCGGCGAACATAGCTTGTTCACGTTCGCCGCTGCTGATTTAATAGGGAAATCGATAGCTAGGCAAGTGTATTCAGTGTACACTGCAGTCCTGAAGGACTCATCTGATCTCTGCTGTAAGGACAGCACCCCAAAAAGCCCTTTTTAGGGCTAGAACATCAGTCTGCTTCCCACTCCCCCCCCCCCCCCCCCTGTGCAATCAAATTGCAGTTGCCTGCCTGCCAGCGTGTGTGTCAGGCTCACAGCCCTTCAAGTGCATAGTGTCACCAGCGCAACTCATATCTAGTGTCACATTCGATTACATTTAAAGAAAAACAACAATTTTGACTGAATAAATAGAAGTCAGTTACACACACGTGTTTGTGTGTTTAAGGCCCAGTGCAGTGCATAGTGTCACTTCAGCGCCATTCATATCTGGTGTCACATTCGATTCCATTTAAATAAAAAAAACAATTTTGACTGAATAAATAGCAGTCAGTTACACACGTGTTTGTGTGTTTAAGGCCCAGTGCAGTGCATAGTGTCACTTCAGCGCAACTCATATCTTGTGTCACAGTAGCTCGCACGCATAGTACAACTTAACTAATCTAAAAAAAATGACAGGCAGAGGCAGGCCACCCGGCAGGGGCCGTCGTGGTCGTGGTGCTGTGATTCCCTTTGGCCCTAGACTAATGCCCAGTGTTCAAAGGCCACGTACCCTGAACTCGAAAAGTTCTGAGGACATAGTTGACTGGCTAACACAGGACACCCAATCTTCTACAGCTTCTGCTCGGAACCTTGACGCACCATCCTCCTCCAGCTCAGCTTTGGGCACCTCTCAAGTTACCACTCGCCCGCCTGCCGCCACCACCAACACTAGCACCACAGCCGCTTCACTTGATCTGTCAAAGGAGTTTACACATCAGTTGGAAGAAATGAGTGATGCGCAACTATTATTGCCAGAAGATGTAGATAACAGGGATATGTCTCAGTCAGGCAGCATTACACACATGGACGTACGGTGTGATGATGATGATGTTGTACCCGCTGCTGCTTCCTTTGCTGAGTTGTCAGATACAAGTGAAGCGGTTGATGATGACGATGTGTCCGTGGATGTCACGTGGGTGCCCGCTCGAAGAGAAGAAGAACAGGGGGAAAGTTCTGATGGGGAGACAGAGAGGAGGAGGAGACGAGTTGGAAGCAGGGGGAGGTCGTCGCAAGGAGCTAGTGGCACAGTCAGACAGCATGCATCGGCACCCTGGGTCAGCCAGACAGCACGCCAATCAACGCATGCTGTTGCCACCACCAGAATGCCGTCATTGCAGAGCTCAGCAGTGTGGCATTTTTTTTGTGTGTCTGCCTCTGACAACAGCGATGCCATTTGCAACCTGTGCCAAAAGAAACAGAGTCGTGGGAAGTCCAACACCCACCTAGGTACAACTGCTTTGCGAAGGCACATGATCGCACATCACAAACGCCTATAGGATCAACACATGAGTACAAGCAGCACACAAACTCAAAGCCGCCATCCTCCTCCTGGTCCAGTATCTTCAGCCACGTCAACCACTGCTGTCCTCCTTGCCCCCTCTCAACCATCCGCCACTCCGTCTCTCGCCTTGAGCAGTTCCTGCTCATCTGCCCACAGTCAGGTGTCTGTCAAGGACATGTTTGAGCGTAAGAAGCCAATGTCACAAAGTCATCCCCTTGCCCGGCGTCTGACAGCTGGCTTGTCTGAACTCTTAGCCCGCCAGCTTTTACCATACAAGCTGGTGGAGTCTGAGGCGTTCCAAAAATTTGTAGCTATTAGGACACCGCAGTGGAAGGTACCCGGCCAAAATTTCTTTGCACAAAAGGCAATCCCCAACCTGTACTCGATTGTGCAAAAGGAAGTAATGGCATGTCTGGCACACAGTGTTGGGGCAAGGGTCCATCTGACCACTGATACCTGGTCTGCAAAGCACGGTCAGGGCAGGTATATCACCTACACTGCGCATTGGGTAAACCTGCTGACGGCTGCCAAGCATGGAATGCGTGGCTCTGCAGAGGAGTTGGTGACACCGCCACGACTTGCAGGCAGGCCTGCTGCCACCTCCTCTACTCCTCCTACTCCATCCTCTACCATAACCTCCTCGGCTGAGTCCTCTTCTGCTGCTGCGTTTTGCTCCACATCAACGGCACCCCCCCCCAGCTCCCCAGGGGCTATTCCACATCCGGATACGGCAGTGTCACGCCGTCTTGGGGTTGACTTGCCTGAAAGCAGAGAGTCACACCGGACCAGCACTTCTGTCCGCCCTGAACGCACAGGTGGATCAGTGGCTGACTCCGCACCAACTGGAGATCGGCAAAGTGGTGTGTGACAACGGAAGCTATTTGTTGGCGGCATTGAATTTGGGCAAGTGGACACATGTGCCGTGCATGGCACATGTGTGTAATCTGATCGTACAACGCTTTGTGCATAAGTACCCAGGCTTACAGGACGTCCTGAAGCAGGCCAGGAAGCTGTGTGGCCATTTCAGACGTTCCTACACGGCCATGGCGCACTTTTCAGATATCCAGCGACGAAACAACATGCCAGTGAGGCGCTTGATTTGCGACAGCCCGACACGTTGGAATTCAACACTTTTAATGTTCGACCGCCTGCTCCAACAAGAAAAAGCCGTCAACGAGTATTTGTATGACCGGGGTGCTAGGACAGCCTCTGCGGAGCTGGGAATTTTTTTGCCACATTACTGGATGCTCATGCGCAATGCCTGTAGGCTCATGCGTCCTTTTGAGGAGGTGACAAACCTAGTCAGTCGCACTGAAGGCACCATCAGCGACATCATCCCATTTGTTTTCTTCCTTAGCGTGCCCTGCGAAGAGTGCTGGATCAGGCCGTAGATGAGCGTGAAGTCACCATCACCACCAGAAACAGCCTTATCAGCATCGCTTGCTGGACCTGCGGCAACGCTGGAAGAGGATTGTGAGGAAGAGGAGTCAGAGGAGGAATGTGGCTTTGAGGAGGAGGAGGAAGACCAACCACAACAGGCATCCCAGGGTGCTCGTTGTCACCTATCTGGTACCCGTGGTGTTGTACGTGGCTGGGGGGAAGAACATACCTTCAGTGAGATCACTGAGGACGAGGAACGTGACATGAGTAGCTCGGCATCCAACCTTGTGCAAATGGGGTCTTTCATGCTGTCGTGCCTGTTGAGGGACCCTCGTATAAAAAAGCTGAAGGAGAACGACCTGTACTGGGTGTCCACGCTACTAGACCCCCAGTATAAGCAGAAAGTGCCTGAAATGTTACCGAATTACCGCAAGTCGGAAAGGATGCAGCAGCTCCAAAATAAATTAAAAAGTATGCTTTACACAGCGTATAAGGGTGATGTCACAGCACAACGGGAATCTAACAGGGGAAGAGGTGAAAGTAATCCTCCTCCTCCCACGACCACGCCGGCAAGGACAGGACGCTTTACAGACGTGTTGTTGATGGAGGACATGCAGAGCTTTTTAAATCCTACGCATCGCCACAGCCCTTCGGGGTCCACCCTCAGAGAACGACTCGACCGACAGGTAGCAGACTACCTCGCCTTAACTGCAGATATTGACACTCTGAGGAGCAATGAACCCCTTGACTACTGGGTGTCCAGGCTTGACCTGTGGCCTGAGCTATCCCAATTTGCGGTAGAACTTCTGGCCTGCCCCGCTTCAAATGTCCTGTCAGAAAGGACCTTCCGTTCAGCAGGAGGTGTTTCACTGAGAAGAGAAGTCGCCTAGGTCAAAAAAGTCTAGATTACCTCACCTTTATTAAGATGAATGAGGGATGGATCCCGAAGGGACTGACAGTGGGCGATACATTCGACTAAAAAAGGCCTGATGAGATGAGCTGCCTTGGGCTAAAAATGGTCCACACGCTGCTGTATTTTATCTCTGAATGCCGGATGACTTGCGTGACTTATCCGCCACCAACTAGGGTTCAAGCCGCAATGTTTTAGGGCACTTTCTGCCTGGGAAACAAACATCAATTTTTCTGGCCGCTGCTACAATACCAAATTTTTCAGGCATGTGTACATGCCTAATTTTTCTGGCCTCTGGTGCTGCACTGTGGCTTCAAAAACAAACAAAAAAAAAGGCACATACATGTGTCAATTCCTCTTCGTGATCGTTACCTTGTTGTGGTGAAGGGGCTTGCGTATCACAATGAAGCGACCACCTCTATGAGTGTGTTGGCAATGGCAATGTTGGCACACCCCAGATGAGATAAGGTCGTTGCTTCATTGTGAACAGACCAAAAGCGATCGGCTGGATAATTTTGCATAGAAAAAACATAAATTTTCTTTGTGATCATCTAAGGTGATCATTAAAGCCTACTAGGCCAACAATGGGCCCACACTGCAGAATCATTGTTTTCTGGGTCACTTAACTGTCACTGAACTACCTCAGCACGACCATAGGCTTTGAAAAAACCCCATCGCTTGCAATCTCCCAAACGTGCGCACGAGCACAGTCATAACTACACCAAGATTGACGCATAGAGGTATAATATTTATGTCATGAGTGTGTCAACTATTGACAACTCTTTGCGGTTGTCTAAAATCTATTCCATACACGTCCCCTGATAGGGGACGTAACAGGGAACTGATAGGAATAGTACTACTTAACACACCACTCATATCTGGTGGCACATTAGATTGCACGCGCAGTGCCCCAAATTTGAAGTAGGAGGACCGACCAAGCATCTTTTTCCATCTCCCGGTTCCTAAAATCAATTCCATTTACACGTCCCCTGATAGGGGACGTAACAGGGATTAAACTGATAGGAATAGTACTACTTAACACACCTTATAATAATAATAATACTAGTGAACGTAACAGGGATTAAACTGATAGGAATAGTACTACTTAACACACCACACATATTGGGATTGCACAGTACATTACACAGCGCACGCGCAGTGCCCCAAATTTGAAGTAGGAGGACCGACCAAGCATCTTTTTCCATCTCCCGGTTCCTAAAATCTATTCCATACACGTCCCCCTGATAGGGGACGTAACAGGGATTAAACTGATAGGAATAGTACTACTTAACACACCTTATAATAACGCAGAGAGAGGCAACGCAGAGAGAGGAGTCTGAAGAAGAGGGGGGCGTGACCGGATGCCGGGAGGAGAGGACGCATAGTGCCTGAGCTCCGTGTGTGGAACCCCGTCCTGCAGCACATAGCGATCGCTATACATGCGTTATTTCCACACTCACCTGCCCCAGGACAGCGCACGATTCTGCAGCCCCTGTCGATGATGACAAGGGGGAAAAAGAAGGGAGCACAGCCTCAGAAAATGACGGCTTTCTTTCATCCAGCTGCCGGGACCTCTCAAAATGGCGCCGATTCCCGCCACACAGAGGGAGAGATTCAGCACAAGAACCTAAGAAACAAAAAAGGGTGAGTGACCAACAAGCTTACAACTCTCCCCTTGATACCTCTAATAAATCGCCATGCAAGGACACTTGTATCGCAGTGGCCACAATGCAGGACATGCTTTCGGACCTGAAAAGATCCATACATAGGGATTTTAAAGAAACAATCACTACTATACATGCAGACATAGTGGCCATAGGAGAAAGAACTGCACATCTAGAAGAAAAGATGGAGGAATTTGTTACAGCACATAATTCTCTGGTAGATAATCACAATTTGGTTGAAGATGACCTAGCAGCCATTAAACTTAAAATTTCTGATCTGGAAGACCGCTCCAGGAGAAATAATATCAGATTCAGAAACATTCCTGAAAGCGTTTTGGACTCACAGTCATACCTTATTGTGTCATACCTGGCAGATACCCCTGGATCAGAGTTAATTATTGACCGAGTACATCGGGTTCCCAAGCCTAAAGCTCTACCTGCCTCCATTCCCAGGGACGTCCTAGCCAGGATACATTTCTATCATCTGAAAGATTCCCTGATGAGAGAAGCTCAAAAAAAGAGGAAAGACATTCCTGAAAGATTTTGTAATGTCCTTCTATTTACTGACCTCTCGCCGGCGACATTAAGCAGGAGGCGTGAATTCCAAACCTATACTAAATCGCTGCGGGATAACAATATCCCCTACAAATGGGGTTACCCTGTTAAGCTGATTGTGAGACACCAAAACTCATCATTTGTTCTAGTTTCCCCTCAGGAAGCAGCAGAGACTCTCACAAAATGGAACATCTTTGTACCACCAGAGGGCGCCAAAGACAAAGCAAAGTACTCTCCCTCCAACAGCTCTCCATCTGGAAGAAATCAACTTAATCTAACACCGGAATGGACCAAAGTAGGAAGAATCTCTCCGTGATCCTCATTCTGGACAGTAACTATGTCTTCATAAAGTTTAGTGTTATTTTATACACAATTTTACGGGGTTCCACACCCTATCTCCCTACCTCTCAGAACACATATTTCACCTAAGTGTTCCTTAGTCCCTAATCCACTGTTACTTTTCCGCCTTCCAATCAAAGTGACAGACATCACAATTTAGTGGTCTTTGACAGACCCTTGTTATGTTAATGTTATCTATTACTTTTTTTCTTTTTGTGTTTGGATATATTGTTTTTTCAGGTTACACACAAGGGGACTACTCCTAAACCCCCAAATGCTTGAAAACAAAGGAACAAATCCACGTTCCCCACCATTTCTACACAGATTACATCTGGGTACTATATTCGTTACCATATGCACTAATATTCTAATATTTATTCTTTTTATGTTAGAACAGTTACCATTTTGTTCTGATTCTTTAAAATGGCCAGCAAAGGAATAAAGATCTTTTCAGCAAATGTTAAGGGTCTCAACAGCCCCTTTAAGCGCTCCGCATGTTGGACTGAGGTGAGGAGACAGAGAGCTGACATTATTTGCATACAAGAATCTCACCTTAATGAGGAGGATTCCCGCAGATTTTGCCACCCCTCTTTCACGCACACTTTCTTCTCTCCGGCTACTAAAAAAAGGAGAGGTGTTATCATCGGCTTTAAGAATACCATTGCCTTTCAATGTCACAATGTATTGTCAGATAAAGAGGGTACATATATTATTATTGTATGCAACATAAATAACACTAGATATACAATAGTGAATATTTATGCCCCTAACTCTGATCAAATTAAATTTATCAGGCGTACTATTAGATTGGCTCAAGATTCTAAACAGGGATCACTGTTAATTTTTGGAGACTTTAACATGTGCCCCGATTCCTCAATTGATAGACTACCTCCCCCCCCCCCCCCCCCCCCCCCCTCCGTCTCATAAAAATTCTCTCCTTCAGGATTTTTTATTTCAGGAAGGGCTTCATGATACTTGGAGGGTCTTTCATGCCAATGAAAAAGACTTGACTTTTTTTTCACACCCACACAATACCTATTCTAGAATTGATTTATTTGTAATGGATAAATGGCTTCTTCAAAAAGTGCTGGAGGTTTCCATCTCCAATATCACCTGGTCTGACCATGCGTTCACCATTCTCACACTGGATGATTTGTACAATAACAGAGTATATTCCTCATGGAGACTTAATAATTCCTTGCTCCAAAATTCCTCTATTCGTACGGATGTAGAAAATTCCCTAAGGGATTACTTTAAGACTAATGATAACAATTTTGGTACTAGACACTACACTATGGAGCGCTCATAAAGCGTTTATTAGAGGTGTACTATTAAAGCATGCGGCCCTCCAGAATTTTTTTTTAAGGAAAACCCTGGATTCATTACTATCTGATATTAAGACCCTAGAAGAAGCTTCTAAAATATCCCTAGATCCAAAAGTCTCCAGCAAATTGAAAACAGCCAGGCATCATCTTTACCTCCACCTCCATGAAAAACATGAGTTTCACTTACGTAAAAATCAAATCAGATCACTACTCACAAGGTAATAAAGCCTCAAAGATTTTAGCAAATAGAGTTAAAAAAAGAGAAGCCAAGACAAAAATTCCCTTCTTATTTGACACGCAAGGCAAAAAACTGTTTAATCCCAAACACATAGCGGAGGAATTTGCCAATTATTATGCAAACCTATATAATTTGGAAAAATCCCCCGAAACTTTCTAACCCTCTCCTGAAACTATTAACGAATTTCTTAATGGCATTTCCCTCCCGACCTTAACTCCAACCCAAGGATCTCACAATCGAAAATATCTGAGGCAATTCGCTCCCTCAAAAATAATAAATCCCCTGGTCCAGATGGGCTTACAAATGAATACTACAAAACCTTCTCACACATTATAAATCCCTTCCTGAACAGAGCCTTTAATTTAATAGCAATGCAGAATTCAATTCCAAAAGATATGTTAAACGCATTAATTATCACCCTCCCAAAACCCGGAAAACCTGCAGATAAACCGGCTAACTTTAGACCCATATCTTTATTAAATTCGGATATAAAGATTTTTGCGAAAATCTTGGCAAAAAGATTATCTAGCATTCTACCTTCTCTAATTTCCAACGATCAGATTGGTTTTGTACCCAACAGACAATCGTCGGATGGAACTAGAAGGTTCATAGATTTGTTGGATGTGGCATATGCCACTCGGACGCCTTCTCTGCTTCTTTCCCTGGATGCTGAGAAGGCGTTTGATAGAATACACTGGGATTACATTTATGCAACATTAAAAAAGTTTGGATTTGGGAACTTCTACCTCTCCGCAGTTATGTCTTTGTACTCTAACCCCAGCGCCTCTATATACTCGTCTAGTTTTTTGTCAGCTCCTTTCAACATCAAAAATGGGACCAGACAGGGATGCCCCATGTCCCCCTTGATATTTGCTCTCGCAGTGGAACCTTTTGCGGAGCATATTAGATCTTCCCCACTCATTAAAGGGATAAAGGTAGGAAACATAGATCATCGTATAGGCCTATTCGCGGATGATGTTTTAATTATCACATCAAACCCTACATCTGCACTATCTGCTATTAGTGACATTATTACCAAATTCGGCAAAGCATCCTTTTATAAAATAAATGTTAACAAGTCCCAAATGCTTGATTTGGGCCTATCTCCGGCTAACAAACGTTTAATTTCCAATCTATATAAAATCCCTTGGGCTAATGAATCCTTGACATACCTGGGCATTCAATTAGCGTATCCCACCAATAAACTATTTAAGGTTAACTTTTGGCCTCTATATAATAAAATTTGTGATTCATTAAATAACTTAAAGATGGACTCTCTCTCGTGGTTAGGGAGAATAGCTGCATTTAAAATGGTCATTCTTCCCAAAATTATTTATATGTTTCGTAATATCCCAATTGCTATCCCTAATTTTTATCTGACTAAACTACAATCCTTAATTAATCGTCACATTTGGGGTAAATATAAATCTAGAGTGAAAGCACTTATTCTTTTCAAACCGCTCAAATCAGGCGGTCTAAATGTCCCTTCCATCAAACATTACTACACCTCCTGTATACTTGATCAATTGAGATATTTGATCAAAGAAGACGTCACCAAAAAATGGGTTCTGTTGGAAAAAAACTTAATGGGGTCTCACGATATACTGTTACGCCTATCTGCCACAGCGACCTTTGGTATTAAAAATAATTCTCCATTATCAACCCTGACAGCAATCTATAAGACTTGGTATTCTCTTGCTAGAATAGAAAAGTTAGTCCCCACTTCTTTGTCCTCAGCTCCTCTGAAAATTTGCGAATTAGCCCTCCCAGATTTGCGGGTGGACAACTGGGTGGCCTCGAGCATTTCTGAAATTAGGCAATTATGGAAGGAAGGTATTTTTGTTGAATTTGCTCAAATTCACAGAGACTTCGACATTCCCAATTCGTTTTTAGCTTCGACCCACATAACTCTTCCCTTCTAGATTGGATACATATGTCCAAAATTTTGGACAAAGGTATCACAAAGGGTTACCAACTTCTGAAAGAATCGCGTCTAAACCCCTTACAACATATTCTTGACCTTTGGAATTCTGAATTAGGCTCTTTTGTCTCGGATTCAGAATGGAACGAAGCGTTTACTTGTGTCTCCAAATTATCCAAATGCTCTGACCATTTAGAAGGGGCAAGAAAAATCCTATATAGATAGTATAGAACCTCCCTCTATCTAAACAGGATATTTCCAGATATACCCCCAGAGTGTTGGAGATGCGGAAATGCACCAGGCTCATATATGCATTTGTGGTGGGATTGCCCCACGGTTAGAAAATTATGGAACTCGGTATTTAAGTTAATTTCATCTATAGCCGGTAGCCCTATTAAACCTTCATCTAAGATGGCTCTCTTGTCTATTGGGCTTATAGATCTCCCCTACCATATACGGTCGATAGCCAGTCACATAATATTCGCTACCCGACTAAAAATCGCTGCTTGCTGGAAATCAGGTAACCTTCCTAATATTAACAGAATTTTAATTAACACTGGACAACAACTGTTTATATGAAGGTTTATGGGCATCTTCTATGAACTCTAAAGCCTCGTTTTTGAAAAATTGGGAAGTGTGGCTTAATCATAACAATTGTAAATTACCTTCTAATGCTGCCATTAGACTATAAAGACGTGTTTCCCACAAAGTTATGTATTTGTGCATATAACACTCTATCCCGCTATATATGTACCCGGTCAGTTCATTCATATTGTTACCCTACTTTTCCACACACTGTGTATTTATATCTATTACCTATAGAATCTATACGCTTGTCTCCTCTAACTTTGATTAAGTTATACCTATTGTGAATGACATACATTTGTACTGTAACCTACTATTTTATATTTTCTCTAAAAAACTATTGTAAAAAAAATAAAAATAAAAGAAGAGGAGTCAGAGGAGGAAGGTGGCTTTGAAAAGGTGGAAGACCAAACACAGCAGGCGTCCCAGGGGGCTTGTTGTCACCTTTCGGGGACCCTTGGTGTTGTACGTGGCTGGATGGAGGAAGAGACCTTCAATGACATCAGTGAGGACAAGGAACGGGACATGGCTAGCTTGGTATCCAACCTTGTGCAAATGGGGAGTTTGCGGTTGTGCTAATGGACTGTTTGCGGTGCGTTAAACAGGGAGTTTGGTCTGTCACTGTGAAGCGGGCGTAACCGTTACACTACCTGATCGATAAAACATCATACCTGATGTTTTAAAGCACGTTATTCCAAACAATTTAGGAATGTTAGGTGATTTATGCCTTTTATGAATTAAAACCCGACTCTGCGTCAACTACGTAATTTTCCATGGGAGTTTTGCCATAGATCCCCCTCCGGCATGCCGCAGTCCAGGTATTACAACTTTTCCATCACTATTGTGGCCAGAAAGAGTCCCTGTGGGTTTTAAAATTCGCCTGCCCATTGAAGTCAATGGCAGTTCGCCCGGTTCGCCCGTTTGTGAACATTTGCGAAAATTCGCGTTCGCCGTTCAAGAAAGGAAAATTTTATGTTCGCGACATCTCTATTACTAAAGCCCTGGTAACACATTGCTGCCACCTGCTGGTGAACATGAAGATTACAGCAAATACATGTAACAGGCTTAGAAAATGCACATTTGTGAGAATGTGATGTTAAATTACACAGGATGACAATGCAGATACACTTAACAGGTTGTAGCGGGCTAAAAGAGTTTCGTAATATAACTCTGGGATGTTACATTCCCCTTTACTTTGAGTTAAGCCGCCCTCGGCTTATGTTTTGGAGGGAGAGAAAGAACCAGCTCTGGGGTACCCAATAAAGTACAAAGTGCTGCATGAATTACATATAAAGACATACATAGACAAAACATGAAACGGCTTTCCCCAGGTTCCTGCCCGCTAGAATAAGGTGTTTAACACACAGTTTCCTTCTCTTGGTATAAGCAGAGAACCTAAATACTGCACTAAGCAAACATTACTGACTGACTTTGAAATGTTCTGGATCCTTTAAACACCAAATAAAGCATGGGGGTGTCTTTACTCTGTAATCCCACCATTGTGTAATGAAATGCCCGCAAATGAAAGGGTGGCTTTATCCTGTATTCCCTTTCCTGCACCAAAGCCTGAGAAATTTGGCTTAAAGCACGATCACTATGGTGACTAAGGGGTAGCTAAATTATGGCTCTAAGGCTTGAGGTACCATACCTTAGGCAAAGGCTCAGAAGGGGAGGTATTTATCGTCTCCATGCTCTTCTGGCAATGTCACAGGAGGAGGGTATGATAATCCCATGAAACTCCTGGAAATAAGACACCTCAGGATGGGAGCAATCCTGAACATGAAACAAACGGGAAGGAGCGGTCTATTAATTCTAACGATTCCCAAAGCAGCGGGGTTACCCGTGTAGTTACTGGACCTGCCAGGACTTACCACTTGGTCCTACCCTGGGTACCTATGGGTATATATCACCGGGTGTAGGCCATTACAGGGAGTGCAGAATTATTAGGCAAGTTGTATTTTTGAGGATTAATTTTATTATTGAACAACAACCATGTTCTCAATGAACCCAAAAAACTCATTAATATCAAAGCTGAATATTTTTGGAAGTAGTTTTTAGTTTGTTTTTAGTTTTAGCTATTTTAGGGGGATATCTGTGTTTGCAGGTGACTATTACTGTGCATAATTATTAGGCAACTTAACAAAAAACAAATATATACCCATTTCAATTATTTATTTTTACCAGTGAAACCAATATAACATCTCAACATTCACAAATATACATTTCTGACATTCAAAAACAAAACAAAAACAAATCAGTGACCAATATAGCCACCTTTCTTTGCAAGGACACTCAAAAGCCTGCCATCCATGGATTCTGTCAGTGTTTTGATCTGTTCACCATCAACATTGAGTGCAGCAGCAACCACAGCCTCCCAGACACTGTTCAGAGAGGTGTACTGTTTTCCCTCCTTGTAAATCTCACATTTGATGATGGACCACAGGTTCTCAATGGGGTTCAGATCAGGTGAACAAGGAGGCCATGTCATTAGATTTTCTTCTTTTATACCCTTTCTTGCCAGCCACGCTGTGGAGTACTTGGACGCGTGTGATGGAGCATTGTCCTGCATGAAAATCATGTTTTTCTTGAAGGATGCAGACTTCTTCCTGTACCACTGCTTGAAGAAGGTGTCTTCCAGAAACTGGCAGTAGGACTGGGAGTTGAGCTTGACTCCATCCTCAACCCGAAAAGGCCCCACAAGCTCATCTTTGATGATACCAGCACAAACCAGCACTCCACCTCCACCTTGCTGGCGTCTGAGTCGGACTGGAGCTCTCTGCCCTTTACCAATCCAGCCACGGGCCCATCCATCTGGCCCATCAAGACTCACTCTCATTTCATCAGTCCATAAAACCTTAGAAAAATCAATCTTGACGTTTCAGCTTGTGTGTCTTGTTCAGTGGTGGTCGTCTTTCAGCCTTTCTTACCTTGGCCATGTCTCTGAGTATTGCACACCTTGTGCTTTTGGGCACTCCAGTGATGTTGCAGCTCTGAAATATGGCCAAACTGGTGGCAAGTGGCATCTTGGCAGCTGCACGCTTGACTTTTCTCAGTTCATGGGCAGTTATTTTGCGCCTTGGTTTTTCCACACGCTTCTTGCGACCCTGTTGACTATTTTGAATGAAACGCTTGATTGTTCAATGATCACGCTTCAGAAGCTTTGCAATTTTAAGAGTGCTGCATTCCTCTGCAAGATATCTCACTATTTTTGACTTTTCTGAGCCTGTCAAGTCCTTCTTTTGACCTATTTTGCCAAAGGAAAGGAAGTTG